>NC_135723.1:8951266-9260513 GCF_964656455.1 Halichoerus grypus
GGCCCCTATGGAAGTGGAATGTGTAACATTTTATAAAGTTCAAGTGTGAACTCAGTTTTGAATTTACAGAACATTATTGGCTCTTGGCTGCTGTGAGAGAATTTATATCTATGCACTCTGTCCCATTTTCCCCCGAGGGAACCAAGGAACACACATTACTTTCTAGAGTCATCTAAATCCCATTCCTGTTCTTTTGCCACACTGTTAATTATATGGAGACATCCACACCTACATCAGATTTGGTTTTCCCTACCTCTTAAGATGTTATCTGCTTTGTATTTAAAAAAAAAAAAAAAAAAAAGCAAGCAAATGTGCTATTTACTCTGGCCCTTAGTCAAGCAATTATAACAATTATAACATAACATTTCTCCTTCAAGACCTTTGTACACTGACAGAGATGTAATATCCTCTACAAGGAATAAGTTTTAGGCAAATTATAATTAAAATACTGGTTACATCTCTTTGCCTTTAGAATCGACATAATAATTTCTTAGACCGTGTAAAAGTAGGCATGGGGCAGGTGGAGGGCTTACTCTGATCACGTGTTCGGCGGTGACCGGTGGCCGTCAGTGGCTCTCTCGCTCACTATTTGTGGTTCTCTGGTAGTACTCAGCCACATTATGTTATTCCCGCAGTGCCGTGGTTCATTCTAAGGTACACACTATTAACCCCAAGAGAAAACAGAGAGGCTGGCACCCCACCCTTCTTGCTTGCTCTGAGTCATGCTGCAAATGTTTCAGAATATCTGTTTTCACAATGAGTCCTCGTCTAGATCCATGAACAACTTCTGCAGAACCATGTGTTCACTATAACATCCCATTTTGATCTCCCCACCATCACTGATCGATTACTTCATGACTTTTTTACTCGCGCTATGTTTGCATTCTTGGTGTCTCCAGGTTAGAACTGAAAATATGAAGATGTCATCAAAACAGAGCGCTGGTTCCCTTGTTGGGTTTGTGTATGTAAAATAGAAACGCAGGGTGTAAGTCGTGACATCATATTTCACTCAATGTGAAAGGCCACTAAAAGTTTTTTCAGAATTATTTTTGAGACTAATGGATTTTTTAAAAACACCTAGTTATTTTAGGGGCACTTGGGTGGCTCAGTCAGTTAAGCGTCCAACTCTTGGTTTCAGCTCAGGTCATGATGTCACGGGTCGTGAGATCGGCCCACATTGGGCCCCATGCTCAGCGCAAAGTCTGCTTGAGATTCTTTTCCTCCACCCTTACCCCCACTTGCTCGTGTGCTCTAGCACTCTCTCTCTTGCTGTCTCTAAAAATAAATCTTTTTAAAAAAAACCTAATTATTTTAAACATCTTCTTGCCTGTTCCCCAAACACCTGATGCTTTTACCTAGGATATGTGGTATTATTAAAGAATATAAAACATTTATGGGTCCTTTTTTTATGTTATAAACAACTACTACAAATTGGCCCATTCATTGAATCAAAAGAAATTTGTAATTAGTAAGCTGATTAGCTGGCAAAATCAATATTATTTTTTCTTAAGGTAGCTGAGAAATAATGGCTAACCTGTCATTCTTATTACTAAAAAGTTCTCTTTGTAAGGGTATTTCAACAAAACATTGTCATCCGGAATTTGAACCTTATGATTGTAAGGTATTTTTTTTTTTTAAAGATTTTATTTATTTACTTGATAAGAGACACGGCGAGAGAGGGAACACAAGCAGGGGGAGCGGGAGAGGGAGAAGCAGGCTTCCCGCTGAGCAGGGAGCCCGATGTGGGGCTTGATCCCAGGACCCTGGGATCATGACCTGAGCTGAAGGCAGACACTTAACGACTGAGCCACCCAGGCGCCCCTGTTAGGTATTTTCGAAATCTGTTTTATACATCTTTAGTGAAAGTTCTTACTGAAAGAGTCACATGAATGGAAAATCCATATAAAAAAACAACACAGGAAGATAGCTTACAATACTAGTAAAATCATTTTGTCACCGACTTAAAGCTTTTACAGAACACTTGTAAGTAAATAGAAGGTCAAGGGTATGTGGGTAGCCGAAAACTTCAACTAACTGCTAGAGCAGGATCAAGAGGTTCTCTTCTTCATTCCTCTAAAGGGAGGAGCAAATTGACACAGTGGAAGGTAAAGCTAAAAGAAGCAAATGTTTTAAATAATTCCACCGAGCAGAGGGCACCACCTATGACCATTTGGAGTGCACTGGTCTTTGTACTTTGTACTCTTACACCCTTGTTTTAGGATGAGCAGAGCCTCCAGCTTCTCCAGCACCTGGAGCCATGTTCCTTTGGGTCTTAGCCCTTCTTACAGAGGTCATTTTGTCAATTGAGTTATAAACACAATAACAGAAGTTTTGTCTTCGGCCTTTTATAATAGAAACATTATATCGAATTTCAGAATAGGCTTCCTGGGGAGAGAACATAGCAACAACGATGACCCAAACAAAAAAAGAAACGTAGTGGATTTGGGACCAAAAATGTCAAATCTGATTTTCCCCCAGATTTGGCCACATTCACATCACAGCTGATACATAGCTGTGTCTCTCCCGAATCTTGGGACCGCATCTTCTTGCTCATGGTTACGACAGATTACCTGAAGCCCAGGTTCCTCTGACACGGGACCCTTGAGGAGGCGGAGCCAGCCACGGCGGTGGGGACGATGCTTCGAGGCTATCAGAAATGCACAGCTGCCTTCTCTGGCAAGCTCCGAGCTACACGATGTACTCTGGAATTGGAATGCTTGATTTTTTTTCAGTTGGTTTGTAAATAGGATTGCACAAAAATCCATGCAAATCAACTCTCCAAATCAGAATTTGCTCAGCTGAAAAGACCATTAAATTAGATGGGCTGGCTTTCAGGTGGTGGGGGGGGGGCAATAATATAACTGTGCATAACAGTCCTTTAAAAAAGACAGACAAGCACATTACATGATAATTTCCATTAAACTGGAAATGTCCAAGCCTGTTTACCTCCGTTACTTGTCCTTGTCCACTTTCCCAGCCTAGCAGTTATCCATTAGTAATTAGTCATGAATGGGGCATTTGATATTAAAGCATCTCATTTAAGGTACTGTTGCTGTTTGTTATGACATTCTATTAGAATTTTTTTTTTTTTTAATCAGCTTGAAGTGTACTAAAATCCAAACTGTATGGTGAGCTTTCTTAGTTTTTCACGGGGCATACCTAACTGAAATTCTGAATTGAAATACGATTCTCCTCCTAATAAGGGGCACTACAAGACAGTTTTGTCATCAAGACTCAGGGGTCCCAGTAAAAGCTGGCTACATGGGTTAGAGAGAATCCTGATAACCACTGTGCTTTTTCATTTTTATGATTAAAATTTTCAGGATATTGTGTGGCCTGTACTTAGGGACACAATGTCAAAAAGCTCTTCTTTTTTAAAGATTTATTTATTTATTTTAAAGAGAGACAAAGAAAGAGCGTGAGTTGGGGAAAGGGCAGAGGGGGAGAGTCCTCAAGCAGACTCCCTGCTGAACAGAGAGCCCGATGCAGAGCTCAATCCCAGGACCCTGAGATCATGACCTGAGCCGAAATCAAGAGTCAGATGCTCAACCGACTGAGCCACCCAGGTGCCCCAATAAATCTCCGTTCTGTTTCTATCATCTAGAATACCTGTTTTCACAGACACACACACACACCCCCCACGTATACACCGGCCTGAAATAACCAAGCAAACACACACACGCACACCACTACCTTCATCCGTATCATTTGTATGAAATCTAGCTCATCTGAATGTGACCTACTTCATACTTGATCCCTGCTTCTCCCAACAGTCTTCCCTGCAGAGAAAATTTCTTATCCTTTGAATTTCTTTTGTAGAATATATGGCCCATTCACCCCTGGAGGAGTTATTTGTATATATGTGGTCCCTCCTCTACTAGAATATAATGTCCTCAGAGCTCTGAACATCCCTTTATTTATTTGGACCTTTGTAATGCCTGCCACCCTGTCATTGGCATTGTCCTGCAGGCTGTCAATAAATCTGTGATGAATAAAACGGCAAGAGAATGAGGGAAATTAACTAGCCACTAAGGATCTGAACCTTCTCTGCTTTGGTGTTTGAAAACTGAGTTCACTACCATTATAGGACATAAAAGGCAGAATGAAAATTGTACAAAAATCCGTGTTAATACCAGTATGTCAGTAGAAGTGAACAAACACCTATGTAGTGAGGAGTTGATAAGTTGATAAGGATTCGATGTCTCCATGAGCTTAATTACAGATTATTAATTAGACTCAAAAATTCCAAAAAGGATATTTAGATCCAGTCTTCATCCTTTGTAAATGTAGGTGAAAATGGGCAGTTTAATATTCTGCACTAGATGTGGTGTCTTTTTTTTTTTTTTAAAGATTATTTATTTGAGAGAGCAAGAATGAGAGAGAGAGAGAGAGTACATGAGAGGGGGGAGGGTCAGAGGGAGAAGCAGACTCCTCGCTGAGCAGGGAGCCCGATGTGGGACTCGATCCCGGGACTCCGGGATCATGACCTGAGCCGAAGGCAGTCGCTTAACCAACTGAGCCACCCAGGCGCCCATAGATGTGGTGTCTTTTAAAAGACACATCGGTGTGCCTAGCGTAAGACCTCAGGCACATGGAAATTCTTTGATAATTGTAGAATAAGATTGCAAGGTAAAAGATCGTATTAAGACTGAAATTTTTTCCTGGGTGGTTACAATTGTAAATAAATATTTTGCACAAAATAATTGTACGATTTTATTGCGAAATTTTCTGATCTTGGTCTTGTCATTTATATAGACAATAAAAACCCATCTTCTGTATTTTCCTCTCTAGCAGTGAGAAGTATGTGTGTGTTGTATGCTCTTTCACCTGCCCTACCATACAATCCCTGGTCTAATATGTGGATTGATTATGCAGGACTCTGATGTGATTAAATGACAGAAACGTGGACCCAGTGTTCAGTGTTCAGACCCCGGCCTGCCGGAGAGCTAGAAGGCAGGTGAGAGTAGGAGTATCCGGTCCCTCCAGAAATGTTCTGGGAGGCCACAGAGACTCTTTGGAGCTAGAGTTGGTTAAGTGCTCATAAAAAGAGGCCTCAGGAAGGTACTTTTCTGGATTAGCCTTGGTTTTCCTTTTAAACTAAGGTAGCAGCAGACAGCTGGACATTGTCCCCTGGGCTGGGACAGGAGAACGGGCTCTGACGCCATTGGGCTTTGTTTGTTTGGCTAGCAAAGCTTCACACAATTGTAATGTTTCACCAGCTAAACACTATCATAGTAAAGCCAATGACACTGTGGGTGTGGAGGGGGAGGAGGAGGCGAGGCCCTTGAGCTGGCTCTCTTGGGGTAAAGTACACAGTGGGCCTGGCTTCCCACTCTGGGCAGAGGAATTGTCTAGAATAAGGCTGCATATGCCCCTCTTGGCTTTCTAGAAACTTTGGAGGTTTACCCATTTCCCCTTTGTGATATGTTCTAGTTCCTGAGCCTTCTGTTCCTTGTGGGCATGTGGAGAGGGGAAGGTAAGGGAACAGGGTGACAGCTTATGGGGGCCGAGGGTGGGAGGGGAAATGAGGACCCTGCCCTCCATGCCCCCCCATACCTTCCCTAACGCCCACAATAGTCCCAGAAAGGTTTCTCTTTACAGCCATACCTTTAGGTATCCCACTGTCTCCAGAGGTACCATATGCATTTAAAAAATACCTTTTTACTTTATTTTCCTTAATACTTAGAATATATGCTGAATGTACTACTCCAGATAAGATCTATATCTGCAAAGAGTTCATAAACTTCCTCCTCCTTTTCTCTGATCCCAGCACCCCGAGGAGAACTGTGTTTATACACTATTGTGTGTCTTTCCACACCTGTAGAAGATGTTCATATGTACTTTGAGGAGCACATTGTTGCTGCGGTGGATGAGTCTGCAGGGCTAAGGAACTGCCCATGTGGGCCGGAGTGATAAGAGCTTGGATGCTGTGACGGGTCCACATACGGGGCTCTGCTCAGGACCCAGGTTTGGGCTGCCCGTGGACAGTACGAGGTTTCTGGGTCCCAGAGTATCTGCTCCACCACCTTTGCCTTCTCCACAGAGAAATGGGGGTGAGACGAGGGAAGAAAAAGGTTCAGGAGCCCCACTGTTTTATGCGGCCCCCACATCTTTGGGCGGCATAGAGCACAGCGCTAGGACAGGGCACCAGACTCCCTCCTCCTCTGTCTTTGCCCGCCTCCAGGTGCCAGGCAGGGAGTTTATGTTTTGGGTTTGGGCTTTAAAAGGGAGAAGAGAAAATAAGTTCATTACTCAGGAGTTCTTCACTCTTTCCTGCTCTGAGCAACAGACATTCTGGTTGCATAGGCCTGGCAGAAGGAGAGAGCATGGCTCCTGCAGGAAACCCAGGGTAGCCCACCTCGGAGACCGTGCAGGATGAGACAAGGACAGACGGGCCAACCTCCAGGGCTGGATGGAGCAGAAACACTCACAGAGGGTTGAGCTGGAGCGCCTGGAGAGGTGAGGGGAGAGAGCGGGGACCACCGTGTTGGAAGAGGGACAGACAGGTGAGCAAGGGGGCACTTTGGGGAAGCTCAGCTATGCAGGGAGGAAGATGGGCACCTCCAAGAGTGTGGCTGCCATTAGAGATGGGAGGAGCTCCAGCGGTATGTCTGATGTGCTGAAAATTACTTAAGAAAAGAAACCGAAAATGTTAGGATTGCGTATTTTACTTTCTTCCCCGCAAAGCCCTGTTCTTTCCATTGTTCTTCCTTTCACGGCCAAAATTAGGTAATGAGTGAGGTGGGCGCTAAATCCTGTGTGCATTAAATTTTGGTATTTGATTCATCGTGGATTTTATGACTTTTATTTGGGTTGTTAGAAATACTGCAATAAATATTATTCTCATTATAGAGTCTTTTGGTGTCCCCTTAGACTAAAACGCACGAGGAGCGGGCCCTGGTTGCTTCTGACCTTCCATCATGAAACTAGCCCTTTCTCCCCTGGCCCACACATCTTCCAAAGCTGAGAACATTTAAGCTGTGGCCGGAAGTAAACGTTTGTATATTTTGAGAGTTTTTTGTATGTTCTGTATGTGAGTCTTTGGTCAGATGCGTGGTTTTCAGATATTTACTCTCTGTCTGTACCTTGTCTTTTCAACCCCACGTACAGGACCTTTTGCTGAACAAAGGTTTTTAATTAATGAAGTCTAATTTATCCATTTTTTTTTTTCTTTTATGGCTCCTTTTTTTTTGCGTCATGTCTAAGAACTTTGCACTGAAGTCTGAATCCTAAAGGTCTTCTCTTACGTTCTCTTCTGAAAGTTTCATAGTTTTGTGTTTTAGACTTAAAACTAGGATCCATTTTGAGTTCATGTTTGTATAGTGTGTGAAGTTTAGGTAGAGGGTCTTTTTTTTTTCTTTTTTTTTTTGCCTCCGATACCCAATTGGTCCAGCACCATTTGGAGAAAAAAACTACCTGATTTCAAGCTTGATTATATAGCCATAATATTCAGGAGCTCTTGTTTCTGTTTGTTTTGTTTTTAACAACTATCGGTCGCTGCAACATGGATGTGGTAGGGACAAATGTGGGACATTCCACTCCGTTGAGCTACAATCTGAGGTGACCCAGTGATATTAATCATTTATCAGGAAGTCGGGGTGAGGAAAATGTCCTGCAAAAGGTACACATCAAAGAATGGGAGGTCAGTCCTGGATCTTCAATGCTTGAAAAGCATTCCTGATTGCTACGTTATGTCAAAGAGTTTTACAGGTGGAATTTTTCCTCATGGAAAGCAACAGCGATTTAATCTGAACAGAAAGCATTTTGAAATGTGCTCTTGGCAGGGCTCCTGGCTGATAGGCAGTGGAAATGATTAACAGGGGAGTTATCAACTATGGACTTTTGGTAGCAGAGGGAACATTATCTTTCGATGTGGTGGGCCTGGGACACATACCCTAGATATTGGCAATTATCACATCACCCACTAACCTGGAATAGGACTGACCAATGTCTGCACAGCTCCTGGGTTCCTGCAGAGTGGGCGAAGTTTGTTTGTTTTTAATTTGCAAGCTGTTTTCCTCTCTCCAGAACATGCTGTTAGTGTTTTCTTGTTTATTCTATGAGGAATTTTTGGAGCCACTTGTAAACTCACAGAAAGGTGGCACGGGAAAGGCGGCAAGATAATACAAATGTTCAGTGACTTCCAAACCATTTTTAACCTTACCAAAGTAAGAAATGTGTTTTAAAATCAGGACCTGTGCAGCTATATATAAAGTTTTGTGAAGTAATTACTATCTTGTCAGTACCTCGTTGAGTAGAGGGATAGCCTTAACCTCCCGTGTCTATAGAAGATGCATCATCTCGCCTTATTCCCCGATCTTCTCCCTTTTGCTGCCCCCCGCCACCCTACGCTTCCTTTATAAGCATCTTTGTTTTCCTTTCATTTCCTTTGTCTCCTACCTATGACTCTATAGCCTTTTGGAAACTTGCACAGAAACAGTTTATTGAAACTCAGCTGGTGGCACCAGGGCTAAAGAGATTCCTTAGACACAGAACCACCGAGGGGAGCAAAGCAGTGCAGCATTGTCATGTGGTTATTTTCCAGAACCTCCAGCAAGGAGTTGTTTCATGAAAAATTATTGTCCAAGGTTTGCATTTTCATCCCCCTTAGAGACTGTCAGTCCCTCAGTCTACATACATAATGGGCCACTCTTCCATCTCTGGAAGGCAGTGTGTCTGAGACCCTTCCTTGGAGGTCTGGTGGGAGTGGCAGGTTCGGCAATCATAGTGTATCAGTTCCTAAGAACTAATAGCAAATACAACCAACCATAGCAAATTACAACCAACTGGATGGCTTAAAACAACAGAAATGTATTCGCTCACAGTTTTGGCGATCAGAAGCCCAAAACCAAGGTGTCGGCAGAACCATGCTCTCTCTGAAACCTGTAGGAGGGAAACCTCCCTTGCCTCTTCCCAGCTTCCGGTGTTGCCAGAAGTCCTTGGTATTTCTTGCCTTGTGGATGAGTCACTTCAGTCTGTGGTTCCATCATCACGTGGAATTCTCCAGTGTGTCTGTTTCTCTGTCTTCACTAGGCATTCTCTTCTCCGTATACGTGTTCAGACTTCCCTCTTCTGAGAAGGACATTAGGGCCCACCTAATCCAGCATGACCTCATTTTAACTGGATTACATCTTCTAAGGACCAATTTCCACATAAGGTCACAGTGACAGGTACCAGACAGAGATTAGGACTTGAACGTGTCTTATTGAACCATTCAACTCAAAACACAGTCATTTATATATACTCCTCCCTCCGGAGTTTGATTTTGGTGGTCTTAACCACAACAGTATGAACAATAGCTGCAGACAGCTGACCTCGAAAGTGAAGGCCTTCCTTTGGATTTTCTTCGTGACTCACTCCTCTGAGTCCTTGCCACGGTCCAGGACTGTAGCAGATGTGTGTGCCCATTCCATAGAGCTCTCTGTGGAATACTGCCTTTGGTGACTGCATCACGAGAATGATCCTAAGACATAGACCACGATAAACGGAATAGAATTCGGGAATTTATTCATTACAAGGTCAAGGCAAAGTCAGCTGCCGAGATACAGGGTGGAAGAAAGCTGGCTTAACAAATGCAACTATGGAAAATCATTGGTTTAGTTTACCATAACGGAATAAAAGCCCAAACTATGATGTTGGAGCAAATTACCACAAATGTCATGGCTTAAAACAGCACAACGCAGCTACCATCACACTGTTTCTGTGCTGTGTTCTTGGGGACTCCCAAAGCTGGGTTCTCATCTGGAGCTCCCAGTTCTCCGGGTTCATCCAGGTTGTTGGCAGAATCCAGTTGCTTGAGGTGGTAGGACTGAGGCCTGTGCTCATCGAAGCAGCCCCTCTCCATAGCCTGCTCACAGTAGAGCTGTTTGCTTCTTCACGGCCAAAGCATCTCCTGCCAGGGACGGCGCAGACCTTTTTAAGAGCTTTTACTTGACTGAGTCAGGCCCACCCAGGGTATATCTTCCTTTTGATTTGGGACCTTAATGACATCATGCAAAATCCCTTCACCTTTGCCATTTGCCTAATCCCAAGAATATTACCCATTACACATTTGGGTCAAGTTGCAGTAAGGGATAAGCAAGAGGTATGAAGCTGGACAAGCTTATGTTGGTCAGAAGTGCTCATTTCCAAAGCTGCACTTGGGAAGGGTGTTTGCAAACTGAAATGGGCTAAGAGGTAGGGAAGGCACTTGGAGAAAGTCCCAACAACGGATAAAGATGGGGAGGGATGTTTTTGTGGGGGGAACTAAGACCGGATATAATAGTTGTCTTCGGTATTTGGAGGCAGTTACTGGGAGGAAGAATTTGATGTGCTTGTGTTCTGGCCTCAGACAGGAGCAATGAGATGCCCCGAGGCACTCAGTCCAGCCTGGTGCCTGCTGCATTCCAGCTCGGTCACTTGTCTGAATTCCATAGGAGTGCAGCCTGACCATAATCTTTAGCCATCAGCCATGTTGCGGACACTCAGTAAAATGTGGCATTCAGTTTTCCTTGGAATGATCTACTGAAGGGCATGCTCAAATCCAAGAAAGGTATTTCCTTGTCTGTTCCATTTCTCTAGACCCTCAAATGATCATTTAGCAACAGAAAGTCAGGACACCAGAAGCCTTCAGAAGTGGACCACAGTCAGCCTGCCTTGAATAAAAACACCCTCACAGGTGTTTTTATATTTCATCATGTAATGGACACATACCAGTTTGAAAACAATACTAAAGGCCACATTATGAATTGTATCATGCCCGAGGTATGAGAGAGTTGACACGTAAGTTGCTCCCTTTCCCTCGCATTCTTGCAAATCCTTTCAGTATCACAAAACCCCAAGTCATTCCGTATTCCTGAAGTCTGCTGAAGGCATCTGTTCTTCCATGGGTTTCTGTATGGTGGAGTGGAAAGCACGTGGGCTCCTGGGTCAGAGAGACACTGGCTTTAAATCCCAGGTCTGCCCTACTCCTGGGCCCTCGACGTCGCTCCATCTCACTCAGCCCATTTTATTCTCTATAAAGTAGGGGTGATTCTTATCCCTAAAGGAACAGAAGCGTACAGTACATAGTTGGTGCTTCCAAAGTAACATTTCTTCTGCTTCCAGAAAAATTACATCGGAGGTAACTGGACAAGAATCCCTGAACATTTAGAAATTTAGTTTTAGCCATACCATAAAGTCAGTGGTATGAAAATCTGCTAAAGAAGATTTCCTGAGTATCAGGACAGAGGAGAGAATTGACATGTGTTTCTGTCTACTGGCTGGATACTGGGTTCTTTATATATCGTATCTTTTAATTCTCACAAATAACTTTTTAGTCCAAAAATAAGGAAATATGGGTTCATCGTGGCCCCAAGAGACAGTGGGGATGCAGAATGCAGGCTCATGTGTATTTTGCTCCAGGTTTCGTCTGCCCTGGTTTGACAATACTCATGATTTGTGTTGGAACATGACCCTGCCCCAGAAGCAGATGACCCTCTTCCCCTAATAACTTCCTTTGTGTCTCATCTGTAGTTTAAGACAATTATTAATAGTACTGTAGTAGCTGCTGTTTGTCAGATGCTTACCATATACCAGGCCCTGTGCTAAGTAATTTTTACGAATTATGTCATTTCTATGTTGCTTCACAATTTCCCTGCTTGGTCCCTCCATTTTACAGTTGAGGAAAAGTGAATCTCGGAGAGAGAGCAGTTTGCTCAGGGTCACACAACTGGTCAGTACACACCCAGGACACTTTTTTTTTTTTTTTAAAGATTTTATTTATTTATTTCAGAGAGAGAGAGAGAAAGCAGGTGGAGGGGCAGAGGGAGAGGGAGAAGCAGACTCCCCACTGAGCAGGGAGCCCGACGTGGGACTGGATCCCAGGACCCTGGGATCATGACCTGAGCCGAAGGCAGACGCTTAACCGACTGAGCCCCCCAGACGCCCAACCCAGAACACTCTTAACGCCTTAAAACCATAATGACAGTTTGTAAGATTTACCAAAAAAAAAAAAAGTCTGTGGCAATCCCAAAAAGTGAGATTATTTTGCTCCCTCGGAGGAAAAAAGAGCCCTGGAAAGACGTATCGCTAGAGTATGGGAAAAAATGAAGCTATGGCTTTTCTGTGAGCCAGTTCTTTCCTGGCAGCCTCTTGGAATAAAACCATCTATCGCAGAGTTTTCTGGTTTCATAGGAGCTGCACGGTGACGCCTTGCTTTCATGCTTTCATCTCTGTCCCCTTCCTTATGGCCGCCCGCCCTGCAGCTCGAGGTCCCCAGGGCCAGCCCCCCAGGCGAGGGCCCAG
The DNA here is from genome assembly GCF_964656455.1 of Halichoerus grypus. NCBI lineage: Eukaryota > Metazoa > Chordata > Mammalia > Carnivora > Phocidae > Halichoerus > Halichoerus grypus. The sequence goes on from NC_135723.1 coordinate 8,963,531, forward strand.
CAGTCCCAGGAGGACGGCGGGCAGCCCCGCAGCTGTGGACGCCGAGTGAGATGTGGGGCTTTGACGGCCCATGAGAGAACACAATTTTTTTTTTCTTTTTGTTTTCCCTTCTAAGCCATGAATCAATCTCTCCCTCCTCCCTCTCCCCCCCCCCCCCCGGCTCCCCTCTCCCTCACTCTGTCCTCCTCCTGTTGCCCGCTTGCAGGCTTGCTTTCTTCGTACACAATGCTATCCTAATATTTCTCTTTTCTTCAGGCAGGAAACGAGAGACCCGTTTTTTTTTCTCTCTTTTTTTTAGAGCCATTCAGGAAGTCGTCCAGCGTTATAATGGCCCATTATCTAATGGTCAGAGTTTACTTAGGCTTTCACTACTTCCACTGCCCACTTGAAACCAGGAAAAATATTTCCCCCACCGCTGTGAGTGTGCTATTCACATCTGACCACAAACGCTCAGAAGCTTTGCCGGTTCCCATCGAGAACTCCAAGTCAGCAGAACCGAGCGGTGGTGCCCGGCACAACAGTTCTCCTTAACGCTGTTTTATATTCTTTTCAAGACATTTCTCAATTCCTTGTTTATACATCTGTGCCCTGAACATGCACTCACCAGCCCTTCAAACCCAACATTTCCTCGCTTGGACACCAGCAATGGCACTTATTAAAAATGCCTGTTCTTGGGCTCTGCCTCGTGCCCACTGAGTGAAATTGTGGGAGGGTAGACCTCAGGGACGTCCGTCCTGAGTCTGAATCCATGCGACCAAAATGGGAAGGGCCATTGCCTTGACAAAAGGGGGCTGGCACCAGAAGCATGTGAAGCATTTAAAAGGTATGGCAAAATGTGTTTTATTAGCACCAACGGGGCAGGGCGGGGGGGCGGTGGGAAACACCAATGTTTTTTTATTAGGAGTATTCAGAACAAGATCAAACTTTGAAGGAGGATTAGGATAGTGGCATTTTCTCACATGTTTTTTGTGATGTGGGGATGAATTAGAAGCTCTCCTGTTGGGTTTATTAGTGCATGAACACCTGTGTCCCCAGTGGAGACCCAGCCCGGCCAGGCTCTCATCAGGATGTAGGAAGGCTTGAGCATGACTCACAGCTTACAGGAACTTGTGCAGGTGAGCGGAGAACATTCCAGCACCTGGTGTGCAACGGCCTCCCCGCCCCCTCAGCTCCCCGCTCCCTGTGTCTCAGGCCACAGAAGAAAGGCACTGATAGTCGTAGTTTCTTTTTTTTTTTTAAAGATTTTATTTATTTATCTGAGAGAGAGAATGGGAAACAGAGAGCATGAGAGGGGAAGGGTCAGAGGGAGAAGCAGACTCCCCGCTGAGCAGGGAGCCCAATGCGGGACTCGATCCTGGGACTCCAGAATCATGACCTGAGCCGAAGGCAGTTGCTTAACCAACTGAGCCACCCAGGCGCCCTAGTCGTAGTTTCTAAATCATGTCATGAGAGAGAGGAAAAGGTACGTATGCTGGTAGCTGATTGAGGCGGGCCCACGGGGAAGGCGATAAATGGAAATAGTGATCTCCTTCCTCAAACCTTGATACAATGTAGGAGAGTACAAAGCTCACTCTCTCCCGTATCCCTGGCACCTGCCCTACCTGCTCCTTTCTCTCCCATCTGGCTAAACGGCCCCGCAAAGCCTGAGGACGGGGTGGTCACCTCCAAGAAGGAAAAAGAAACCCTTTTCCAGACTCTGCCCTCCGAGTCCCCCTGCCCCTACTCTGAAAATGGGACCATTCAGGGGAGGTCCCCTTGTGGCACAAAGGACCCCCATGACAGAGCCCGAAATCGAATCTCTAAAGCTGCAGAGCGGATGCAGGAAATGTCCCAGGACTCCTTCCTGAGTCAGGACACAGGTGCAGGGGACGCCTGGGTGGGGGGGCTCAGTCAGGCGTCTGCCTTCGGCTCAGGTCATGATCCCGGGGTCCTGGGATCGAGCCCCGCGTCGGGCTCCCTGCCCAGCGGGGAGCCTGCTTCTCCCTCTGCCTCTCTGCCTGCCTCTCTGCCTACTTGTGCGTGCTCTGTCTATGTCAAATAAATAAAAAATAAATCTTAAAAAAAAACAAAACAAAACAGGTGCATCTAACAACACCTTCACTAGAAACGTCGCCCCACAGCCTGTACTTTCCCGTGTGCCCCTGTCCCTGAGCAGCTCTGGTCACGCTTCTGGTTGTTTCAGATTACACAGGGGTAATTTCAGAGTCCTTTTCAAGTCACCCAGCAGGCATCTGCACTCGCAAATTAAATGCCTGGCGCATGATTTTGCTAAGGTAATAGTTCATTATGCTACAAATTACAGGGGTGCGCCTGGGGCACGTGGCCTTCACAGTCATCTGACTTCCCTGTGAGTCCCTCGCCTGTCAGCCCTGACGAAAGCCTCCTTCATCCTGCTAATGGGGACCTGGCCACATTATGAACCCCATTTCTTTAATGCTGACGTCGTTTTCTTTTTGGAATGAAAGACCTTTGCCAATTGTGCTAAAATGTTGTGTGTCTCACCCCTGTCCCTTTGCCCATGAAGACGTCATCATCGAGCTCTGGAATTCGCAGGCTTGCCTTGCTGTCCTCCACTCTTCTGTCTTTCCTTCCTCTCTCCATTTTTTTTTTTTCTGCCTCCATTTATTTATTCACTTGGCTGTGTTTTAATGACATGACACGGAAACACCCCCTCTTGGGAAAAAGTGCGCTGGGGGCAGGAAGTTGGAAAGTTAGAGGGTGAAAAGCAAGAACTGTGCTTTCAGCCGCCCTCGGATCCTGCTAACTCGGTCAAGAGCTTGGGAGGTATCCTTCCAGAATTTGTCCTCTGTAGTTTACATACAAATATGTGTACAAATGAACGTAGTTTAGGTTTTGTTCATATTTTTATACAAATGGGTTCACATACCGCATACTGTTTTTGTTTTTCCCCCCTTTTAACTTAATTTCACTTTACTTGAGAGCTTTCCAAATTGCAGCAGGTATAAAACAGCCTCATCTCTGTGATTTTGCCTCGTCCTCGGTGTGGCCTGTCGCTACTGATGGACATTTCAATCGCTGTGGATTTGCCAGCCGATACACTGGTGCTGCACTGAACATATTTAGACGAGCCTCTCTCGCGCACATAAGGAGTGGTTTTCCAGAAGAGATCTGGAAGGGGAGGTGCCACGAATGGGTTTTTCAATAATTTTTTTTTAAATTTCCCTTACACACAGAAGTCATAGTACACATCCAGGGCCCCAAATCATCTTTGGATCTTGCATCATCTGCCCTTTCATTTCTGAAATATTTTAAAGCCAGTTATGTCACAGCTAAGAAATCGTGTCACATTTCACCACTCTGTACTTCACTATGCATCTCTGAAAACATGGATTTTTCTTGTGTAATCAAATGTCATCATCCCACCTAAAAACTTAACCACTGATCTTAGTTATCTAACAACCAATCTCATTGGTATTTCCCCGGTTGTCTCAAAAATGTCTTTTTACTGGTAGATTGTTGGAACCCTGATCCCAGAACTGGGCGCACACCTGCCTTCCATTATCATCTCTAATCTTCGAGCCGGATCAGCCCCTTTCCACAGTGTGTGGGTGACTGTTGGAACCGTGTTCTTTGCATCTGTGCTGGGAAATACCCCACCTGCTGGACTCGCTTCTCATACTTTCCTCCAACTTGCTAGGCTGTCTTCTCTACTTCCAGTCAGTACAAGCTGCTCAAGGGATGGATTAGATGCAAACCCATCTTTTTAGGCTGACTTCTTCCTAGGTAATGCTCTCTCCTTCATGCTACATCAAGGGTTACGTGTGTATTTTTAGTTTGATCATAATGTCCATTTTTTAAGGAAAGACTTCAGGTGATCTCTGAGGTGCATGCCCTTGTTTGCCGACAGAAAAACTGGGATGAGGTGACAGGCTAAGGATGCACAGCCAAGAAGCCCCATCCCCAGGCCCCCACTCCCCACAAGGAGCACTTTCTTCAATGCACTTCTCCAGCTTCCCACAAAATGGCCGTACGATTTAGGATTCAGATACAGCGATTAAATAGAAGATAAAACATAACATAGAAACATTGAAAGAGTGGAAAACATGATTTACTAAAACCACCGATCTTATAACTTGAAAGATTCACCAAATTTTTGAAAAGTGCACACATTAAGCCCTGATTAAAAAAGTCAAACCTTAACTCAGACATATGCCCGGAGATACCAAGGAATGACAAGCCATGTGTCTTGAGGGAGTAATATGTTACAGTTAGGATTTTTAAAATACTTTCTGCATCTTATCTTTTTATATCTTTCTTTTAAAGACAACCATCTTGGCTTAAAGGAATGAGGCCAGTAAAAGGTAAAATTTTATCTACAGGAAGCAATAACTCTTATTTATAGAAGAAATCTCATTTTAACTCTGAAGAACTGAAAATGCATTCTGGTTTTCAAGGACCTAATCTATAGTTGTGTGTTTTATAAAAGACAAGGTATACTTTGATATATGAGTTTTTTTGTTATGTGGATTTTGTTTTTACCAGATATGTGATACTCTTTTAGATGTCAGGTGTCGTGCTTGACCTTCTCCTTTGACCATGATCTCATTTGACCTTCTCAGCAACACAGCTAGAGAGGCACCAGCCCTATTGCCCGAGATCACTAAGCTGCTAAATAGTGGAGCCAGTATGTTAATCCCAATTTCTAATTTAAAGATTAGTGTTCTTTCCACAGTATCATGCTTTAAAGGAGGATGCTCTCAACTTTGCAAAATGGGTCCTTCAAATTAAAGGGATCAGCAGTATCTAGAAAAAAGAGCTATGATAATAGAATATTATAAATGAGTCTCCTAGCTATAATTATGGGATAAAAAGTAATGAAAGCTGCCGTCCTGAAAGATTCTGGTGATAGTGGTTCCTAATGCAGAGAGGTATGTGGGTTGAAAAACTAGTACCAGTTCAGGAAAAAAGACATGAAGGATTGCCTAGCAAAAGCACATGGTCGGCTGTCCTCCCCTCCAGGCTCCCTCTAACACACACACCTCTGATTGTCACTGCCAGAGAGCAGGGCTGGGGAGAGTGAACTGATTCAAGAAATGCCAAAGCTGGGGGGCTCAGTCGGTGAAGCGTCTGCCTTCTGCTCAGGTCATGATCCCAGCATTCTGGGATTGAGTCTCGCATCAGGCTCCTTGCTCAGCAGGGAGCCTGCTTGTGCGCGCTCTCTCTTTCTCTCTCTCTGACAAATAAGTCAATAAAAATAAAATATTTTTTAAAAATGCCAAAGCCATCCGTTGAAAAAGCCCGTACCGTGTTTTAAACTCTGGGCCTGACAAGTGGCGAGCAAGAGTCCATGAACTTGAACCACGGCAGAGCTTGCCTCAGAGAAGGCTCATCATCCCATTGAAGAGTGGCATGCTGGTGGCAAGATCCAACCCTAATTCGGTGTGAGCCCACACGGTAGAGGTGTGGCAAAACAGTGTGTACCAGAACGAAGCCTTACTAAAACTAAGCTGCCTCTGTTCTCCCATCATGCCCGATTCCTGAGGTGCCCAGGACAGACTCACCTGTAACACAATATTGTGGGTGAGATTTTGTCAACTGTCCCTTGCTTCCCTTTGCATTTGGCCCAGCAGTTCAGTGAGATGCTGAGTCCTGCAGATTTATTTGAGGAGGACAGGAAATGCCCCAGAGGGTGAGATTAGGTGGCTCCCCATCAGGCTGAGCGTTCACCTTAATTACCGCAGCAAGATCTGCATCAGTCGGATTAGCTCCAGCCTCATTTGGAGCCCTGCAGTGACGTGCGCCACGTTCGGTGGGAAGCGTGCTCCCATTTCTTTGTTATCCCACAGTGTAGAGCACTTGCAAATCCACACAAGACCCCCAGTCCATCACCCTTAAATTTTATCCACCCCCATAAACGCAGCAAAGAAATGGATCCTGGTTTTCATTCTCCAGAACTGCCTTTTCGAGATTTACTGCAGAAGAATCGGTTTGGAAGAAAGTGTTTGAATTTTATATGACTTGAAATATCTTTATGGAATCAGGTTTATCTGCCTTTTTCACCAGTTCGAAACCTGCTGTGCTATCCAGTGTCACCTGGCACGGTGACGAGCAGATGGATGTCATTTCTGTGCCGGGCTAATTACAGCCTCCTGCCCTGGCGTCAGCCACTGGGCAGGGCTAGCTGGCCTTGCAGCTCTGGCGATTTACAGGTAATGCCTGTGGTTCTGATGATGTTGCTAGAGATCTGTTCATTTCGAGACCGGGTTAAACACCAGGGGTTTGGAGGCTTCTGTTGATAGCCGTCGTATAATTGACCAGAGTGCTGAGTTCTAGCCCAGAAACCTCTCTGGAAACCCATATGGACAAAGTTTAGTCAGTTGGTTACCTGCACACGTCCTACCCTTCTAACTTGCCCAACACTTTCACATGGGCCTTTTCATTTTAATCAAAAGAATCCAAACTTAGGGGCGCCTGGGTGGCTTAGTGGGTTAAGCGTCTGCCTTCGGCTCAGGTCCTGATCCCGGGGTCCTGGGATCGAGTCCCACATCGGGCTCCCTGCCCAGCAGGGGGACTGCTTCTTCCTCTCTCTCTGCCGCTCCCCCTGCTTGTTCTCTCTCTCTCTCTCTCTCTGTCAAATAAATAAATAAAATCTTAAAAAAAAAAAAATTCCAAACTTAAATGGGACCTTGGCCTAAGGGGTCCCTTCGTCGTGAACTACTCATGCGGGGATCAGGCCAGTGATGCCCCTTTGTCAACAGTGCTCCCTTATAACAGCTTTTATCTCCTACTCTTTTAGTTCTACGTTCCGTGTTTGAAATGATAGAAATCCTATTTCTGTGCTTTGTGAATGGAATGTCTTTTGTGGTTGTATTTGTCATATTGATCCTACTTGGTTTTGGAATCGCTAGCCTGGCCAATTTACAATCCACATTGGTAACACGCAGTTAGCAACAAATCACACACTCTCCCCACTGCCTATTTCCGGGTTTGAATCCTAGTTAATGATAAACAAAACAAGAGCATTCTTCACCTGATTGTGAGGCGCCTCTCACCACTTGTCCTTCTCCTTTCGTGATATTACACCAGTTTCCATTCTGGAAACGGTAATTTCTACTCATGTCGTTGCACAGTCAGGAGCGAAGAAGTGATTTTTGGATGAGGAAACTGCATTTGGACCCGCGCCAACTGTGATGGAGACTTTCCGCCAGAGACTGGGGGTGTTGTGTGTTTAGGGTTTTCGTTTGTTCACTTTTGGCTTGTTTTATTTGAACATATGAGAGTTTTCTTAATTTAGGCGCATGAAGAAATCGGTGTCTGTTACCTAAGCACTGACTTCTCGAAGCTTTTCCTAGGCGGTGTGGTTTAGGGCCTGACGCTGGAGTCCCGTCTACTCGGGGCGGCAGCCGTGGGTTTTCCTGGTGGTGGTGTAGACTGTTCCTGGAAGCCCGGGGAGTTGCTGAGGAAGCATGGGACGGTGGGGGTGCCGACGGACTTGGCTCCATAAAACATTGCTTACTTTGCACATGATGGCAAAACCGTACGTGGGACAAGAAGTGCAGCCACCAGGACTAATAATAAAACGGCCGGCGTGACGCGTGTATCACACACACCAAAAAAATGAAACTTTTGTACAGAACTCTGCGCAGGCTCACTGAAGTTACGTTTTCCCCATTACTAAGGAAAAGTTTGTTTTCCAGAAGGGCAGAGGCATAGAATGGCATCTGGCGATAACACGTATTCGTTTGGAAATTCACCGTAGAGCGAGTTTCCATTGACGGGTGAGGAGGAAAATGAACTGGCCTCAGCAGCATCCGGCTCCTTACTCTCAGGAGAGAGAGCTCGTGGCCCGGCAGGAGGGGCAGCTGACTTGTTCAAGTGCCAAGTCTGCGAGGTTCGCGCGGCGCCTGTCCGGAGCCCAGCGGCGGCGCCCCGTAGGCGTGGGCCCCCCTGCTCTTGAGGTGGTCGTGTGGGGACAGACTGGCCGGTTGTGTCAGGAGGTCTGGTCCTCAAGAGGTTTCCGAAGATCCAGGTTTTGGGCAGCCAAAGACCGGTGCTTGGAGAATCCTTAAGGTGGAGGCCGATGTCTAGGTCTTAGTTTTCTACTACTAAGAGTCCCTAGGAAATAGGGAAAGGAACGTGCTACAAGACATTCCAACAGTTCCCTTCAGACTTCCTCCTCCACGTATGCTAGATCCCCTAAGGCTGTGTATCTGTGCCGTCATCTTAGATCGGGTGCGGAAGCACGGTGAAAAGAAGTAAATTCACGGTGCCGTAGGTGTGTTTTTGGCCATCATAATTGCTCCGGCGTTATAGTTTCATGTGTGTTTATCCTGCGGGCTCTAGACAGACCCTGCTCTTTGGCAGATGAGGCACATTTCTTTGGGATTTTAGAAAGGCCCAGATTGGGACGCCTGGATGGCTCAGTCGGTTAAGCGTCTGCTCAGGGCATGATCCCGGGGTCCTGGGATCGAGTCCCGCATCGGGCTTCCTGCTCAGCGGGGAGTCTGCTTCTCCCTCTGCCGCCGCTCCCCCTGCTTGTGCTCGCGCTCTCTCTCTCCCTCTCTCGCGTGCGAGTGTGCGCGTGCTTTCTCTAGCAAATAAATAACTATAAAATAAACTATAAAATAACTCTCAAAATAACTATTAAAAAAAAAAAAAAGGCCCAGATGAATTTAGCAGAAGCATTTTGGACCATTCAAAACCAAGACTAGTAGTAATGCAAATTCATGGACTCTTAACTTTAGTTAAGCAAAAGAAACAGAGTTTTCTGGGGATGTCCAGGCTCGGGAAACTGCTCTGCAGACTTTGTCAGACAAGGGGAGGGGGCTTCCTCCTGAGTAGTTGGTCTACTCTCCCTTTTCAAGTGAAGACGCCAGTAATTTGGAATTGCCCTTTTCCAGCTGAAATGCCTTGCAAGTATGAACGAAAAGATAGTCATTTCCTTGAGGACACTGACTTGGTCCTCTTATTCTTCAGTAACTGCCCCGGTGCCCAGACTCACGGCATTCATGGCATGGTCTCTCGAGACCATCTCTGTACCCTCGAATGCTCACCACAGTTCATGGGTGCATACACTTGGGAAATGTTGGAGGGCATGAATCTGTGACCTTGGGAAAAGAATTATTTCCAGCTAAACAGGAAAGTCAGGGGTGAATGCAGGTTGACCCTTGGGGCTTTATCCACTCTCAATCCTGATAAGGGAAGCATTTTTGGAAGATTTGGTTGAATCGATGTCACAGAGAAAGGAGGAAATTGTATTTTAAACCTAGAGTTTGTATTTTCTTTTACTTTTGGTTCAGTCAGCACTGTAGAATAGTCTTCTTAGAAGTCATCTTGTGAGGACTAAATGTTTTAATTTTCCATTCCACAGCTTTGAGGAAAGGATCTTGTTTAGTGTCCTAAGCCAGCCCATCTTGCACTCTGCTCCCTGTTACCAGCTTCTGGGAGGTGCCTTCTCTTCCTGCGTGTGAAATCACTGACATTCTGGTCGTCTCCACAAACACAGGGCAGATTTCCTGACAGAGGAATCCACCTCAAAGAACTGACTCTCTGGGGTCCCTGTCACATGCATCCTCCACACCTTGCACCAAGCATTTCTGCTGGGCACCCAGTCAGCCATTTCCAGTGTCTAGAGCTTCAGGTGGAAAAACAAAGTGAGGTGGAGAGCAGTCCCGGGTTGGCGTCAGATCCCATAGAGACAACAGGGCGGCGGCAGTACTGGGAAATCATTCCCCACAAGCTCAGCCCAGGGTGCGATCTAGCACCAGCAGTCTTATCTCTTGGCTCTCTTATCTCTGGCTTTTATTTCTCCTAATAAAAGAGAAAAAAATGACTTGTCTCTTAAAGAAAGCCATGATACAGAGGTAGGTTCTCTCAGAAGCTGATGACGCCCAGGCGCCTGGGCCTCTCTGGGTCCCGCTCCCACTTCTGTAATCATAATTCAGCACTGTTCTCTGAAGCCCCCACCCCACACATACAGCGTCAGGCCCTCTAAAACAAGGATCCACCCCTGCAGGAACATCTTCTCTTTTGTCATAGCTGTTTGCTTGGTTTGTCAAACCTCCACCATGCAAAATTCAAAATCACTTTACCCTTTCTAAAACGCAGTTTCCTTTTCTCTCTAAAGTAGAGAAATCATGAGATAGTTGTGAGGATTCAATGAGGAGAGCTGCCCCATGATGCGCGCCCGATAAGGTTCGTGGCCATTATTTCTTATTATTAGTGTCCTCACTGTTTCCAGCCAGCGTGCCACAGAGGATTCACTTTAGTGGTGCTGTGGTAGGTGCTGTCGTCTGGGAGAGACAGCCCTGCTTCAAAGGACCATCGCCCTGCTCTGTGCAGCTGTGGAGTTCAGGCCAGCTTAGGCTCAGTGCCTCAGTTCCCTGATTTGTGCAATGAGAGAATGAATACCCGATAACAAAGGATCACATACAGAGACACACAGACACACAGACACATATACATGCATATACACGTAGACACTCAGACTCTCACACAGGGCGCCTGGGTGGCTCAGTCAGTTAAACGTCTGCCCTCAGCTCAGGTCATGATCCCAGGGTCCTGGGATCGAGCCCCGCATCGGGCTCCCTGCTCAGCAGGGAGCCTGCTTCTTCCTCGCCCTCGCCCTCTGCCCTCCCCCTCACTCGTGCCCTCTCTCATAAATAAATAAATCTTTTAAAAAACACACACAAAGTAAAGTAGTATTTACCAGTCAAGAGGGATAAAGTGAAACTCATTTCTTTCCACATTTTATGGAAGGAAACATGGACACTCACTATGAGGCGAGTAAAGTACAAAAGTGAATCCCAGGACCCACCTAAGCCTTTTCTCTGTGATATTTTCTCTCGCTCACACTGATACACATCCTCAAATATTTTTCAGTGTCTTTTTTTTCAAACTTAGTCTTCCATGATCTGATAGCAGGAAATGATTATAATTATGCAGCTTACCTTAAAGGGACCGAGGGTAAATGTGATGAAAACTTACCACTGTCTGAGAAACAGACCCTCTAAGTGGGAAAACCAAGTCACAAGAACAGTGCCAAGAGCACAGAGGCAAGCAAACAGAAATAATTCCTTACGTGTGCCTCTGTCTTCATAATTAAAATACACATGCACACACCAAGCTCATCTCGCTTAAATTGGAGCCTGTGTTAATATCCAGCAGATGGGAGCCTGCGGCATCAGCTCTTAGGGCCGAAGCCAGGTGGAACGCAGACCGAAGTCAGGCCACTGTGCTCCCACCAGAAACTCCTTTTCCCTTTGCCAACCCTCAGGTCAATGGTTCTCAGCTCCGGCTGGCCGTTGGAATCATCCGAAGAGCTTTTAAACGCCAGTGACTACCCCAGAATGATCAATTCAGACTCCGCAAATAACATTTTTTAAAAGCCCTCCGGTGCCTTAGTAGGACTTACTGAATCTCTGACCCAATTAGGCAGTTGACAAGTTTTTTCCCTTTAATTGCCTTGTTTGTAAATGGAAGCTTCCTACCTGTGTCTTCTCGGTTTGGCATCTCTTGGTTTAGTTCGTGGCAGGGCTGACCCTGCCAGTCGGAATTCAACTTATGACAACTTTCTAGAAAAGTGTAGGGGGGTTTGTCTCCCCACTACGTATTCAAGTGAATTTGTACATTAGGAAGTTTCTTCTTACTGATGGCAGTTGTCTGATTATTGTGTAGTAGGTCTGTTTCTAAACAGTTTACAGTTACATTGGATTAAAAAAAATGTGTTGGCCTGTCCTGAGTTATCGTCGGTGATGGCTGGTTATTAAAGGATTCATTCCCGCATTCACTTGTGTATTCCATAAGTATCTACCGGGTGTCTAAAAAGTGTGTATTGACTGTTGGGCACCTCTGGGCGTGTAGACCTGAAGCAGGCTCTGTCCTGCCTTCTCATTTACCCCCATTGGGACAGTCCTATTAGGACACATCCAGCTCTTAGTGTTAAGTGGATTTAATACACCTCTTTGTATCATGACAAGCCCTGTTCTTAGCGCCCTTGTTTGTTGTTGACCTGAACTTTACCTTTTGGGTTCGTTTTCCTCATAGGTGAAATTTAAATACTAATAGATGCTATTGGCTGGGTCCTTAACCTGTTCTGCAGCAAATAACTTATCTTCAGCTCATTTGTGCCCCCCCAAATTTGCCTCTGCTCTGTGCTTCCACACGTGTGACTCCCAGAGGGATGGATGGTACTTCGTAGCTCTCACATGCTCTGTCCAGACAGGTGCTCACCTCCTCAACCTTGAGGCTTATCACTCAATACTCAGGAGGGTGACTCGTTGAGAACCCCAGAGATCTTCAACTCCAAAGCACTTTTTCTGCCTACTTCCAGGATATTGGAGCTGTGGGGCTGTTTCGCTTCAGAAATCTTAAAGCTTAATATCACAAACCCAAATACTAGGGTTGCACAAACACCTACTTCATTTTTTCATAGTGAAGTTCTTGTCCCTTTATCTAAGGATGTGTCCCCTTGACCCTCCTGGTTCAATTCTAGTATTCAAGCCTTCATTCTGCCTTCAGTTGAAATCAACGGTCAGAAGGTCAGTAGCTCATCATGGTATTTTCAGGATGCTGTTTCCTTTTCTGTAGATACCCGGTGTGTTGACTGTTAACAGCGCTCCAGGCAGCTTCCCTGGCTGAGGGCTGCCCCGTGGCGTTAGGCTAAGAGAGATTTGGACAAGCTGATGAGACCTGTCCGGTTCTTCTGTGTCCAGCCTTCCAAGCATCCTGATAATTACTGTTATTCCTCCTGCAATTAGAAGCCCTTTTTCTTTCTGTTAATTTACATAAGGCTCGCTTTGCAAATTCTTGACAGAATGAAGACTTTAAACTTTTAGTTGAGATGATTTTCCATTTATATTGACCGAAGTACTTGGTAACAATGAAGACTCGTGTAAAACATACCCCCCATGCGTATGGAAATTTGTTTTAGAGTTAATTTACAAAGCACCCGTGGACTAAAGTCTGAATGCATGTAATAGAAATAAGATATCTTTGCAATTCATGTGTAGTTTTTTTCTGCTCCTGTATAAAAATGATACCAAGCAATGGAATTAGATAGCAGAGATCACCTGTTATTTAAAAACAACAAATTCTATGTATGGCTCTTTTACCTCCAGGAAGCTAATGGAGCATTGTGATCTCAGGGACCAGGAAACCAAACTGTTTTTTCCGCCCTGACATAAATTTCTGCTCTGATGAGTGTTCCAGGCCAAGCTGTGCCTGATGAAACTTCCACTTTCACATTCGTAAAGTAGAAATGTATGGGTTTCCTTGGAAGAAGAAATATCTCCTCTCCCTCATGCTGGTGACGGAGTCTGCACCATATTGTAATCATCTGTCAGCTCCAGCCAGGCTTGTGAGGCCGGGCAGAGCATTGGGGTGGGAGTATTCCTTGATTTGCTCCCTTCCCAAAGTTCCTGGAGGTTCTGCCTTGATCGGATATGAATGAAAGCTGCCAAGTGCCAGGCTTGTGTGAAGAATCTAATGGGATGGAATGACTGTAATGTAAATTCATTACCCCCCCCCCCAATCCTCAGGCACTCCTTATTAGCTTCTTTAGACTGATAAGTGAAATTGTGACTTTCCCAAGGTTATGGGGCCTGTGCTCTTTCTGAAGCCTGAATTACTGGTTCTAGAACATTAGCATCCAAAAAGGTTCTGAGGATGTTTTTCAAAATGCAGGTTTCTGTGCCCATCCCCCCCTGCCCCCCCCAGACAGAACCAGAGTCTCTGGAGTGAGGCCCAAGAATCGGTGATTTTCACGGGCACCCAGGCGAATCTGATGACGCTTTGCAGCCACTTTCCTAGGGGTCCTGCCACTCGGAATACAGAGCTCCAGCCTCCTTGCCCCTGGCCTGTGCCCTGAGTGTTCTCAGATCCACAGAGGAAGGAGGAACAACACAGTCACCGTGGGGACGCCTTCAGCTGACAGAGCCCCCCCCCCCAAACATTCAGCCAGTACTGTTTTCATAAAACAACAAAACGAACTGTAACCAACCTAAATATCCCATCAGAGCAAATGGAGAAGTATGTCACCCCACAGTCACCCAGAGGGGATTCACTGTAAAGTCAATGAAATTTAAGCCCCTTCTGAGGCCCTCGGTGGTCCTAGCAGTGGGCTGGCAGAGTCTTATATTTTATGAAATTTGCATAAGGAAAACATTTTGTCAAATTTGTGTGATTTCTCATTCCAGTATTCACTTCCACTTGGTACCTAATTTTGTATGCATCAGCCTCAGGACCCACAAACCCTGTGTCCACCTTTGCGGTCACCCAGGGGATCCTGCATAACGGGAAACACATTGAGACTGAGGACAGTGTGCCCAGCGAGCCATGTCCAAGATGGATTCTGTACTTTGCCCAGCAGTCTCCACAGGACAACTCCATTTGTGAAAAAAATACGTTTTTCTGTGCATCTAAGTGTCTCTAAAAAATTACATACTTTTTGCTCCATACCCTTCTGTGCTCTTTCTCTCCCCAAACTCTTAAAAAACTGACATTCATTTATTATTTTTCCCAATTAAAAAGGCATAGATTCTTGTCCATAGGAAGTTTGAAAAATAATAAGAAATATAATAAGGAAAAAAAATAATAATGAGGAAAAATTCTCAAGTCAATAGCAGTTAACTACTGCTAACATATAGAAAATTGGAAAAAAAAAAGAAAAAAGAAAATTGGTGTTTCTTCCAATATAGACCCCAGAATCACCCTTTGCGCTAATGGTGTAGGGTGCTGGAAAAAAGTCTCCTAAATTTAGGTTCTGTTTGGTTTCAGACCATGAAGAGAGGAAAAAAATATGGATGTTGGTACCTTATCAGCAGCTGAGAGCTCATTGCTTTTTCATTGTGTAAATAGCTTGAGTTTCTCTGAATAACCAATTTGTTGACTGGAGGAGGGGCCCTCCTACTCACCTCCTGTGAGTGCACTGTCTTGACATTGCATTTCTAAAGACCTAAAAACATGCATAACCTTCCAATAACCGGGCAGGGACAGGTTAAGTACATAACGGTTAAGTATATAACTGTATATGATGTAATACTCCCACCCAGTAAAAAATATGTAGATAAATATTAAAATAAAAACCTTTGTAATATAGTAAATGAAAAAAGGCAAGTGTCAAGGAGTATATGTAGTAAAATCCCATTTTTTGATAAATAAATTCACCTATCTGCCATGTATATATAGAAAAAAAAATTCTGAAACTATAACTACCATATGAATATTGTTGGTTATTTTGCCTTTTTTTTTTCTGTTTGCTTATCTGTGATCCCTGTTTGCTTCAAAGAACATGTTCCTCCATCAATCTAAAAATAAAATAATTAAAATATCTTATACTCAGAAAGAATGAACAGGCAAACCTGGCCCTCCAAGCTGTCATCCTTTGTGATGTGAATCTTGTTTTCTCACTTGTTGAAAGGTTCAACAAGGCACAGAAAAAGCATTTGACAAAGTACAACATCCATTCGTGATAAAAACCCTCCACAAAGTAGGCTTAGAAGGAACATACCTCAACACACTAAAGGCCATCTATGAAAAACCCACAGCACACATCATTCTTAATGGGGAAAAAACTGAGAGCTTTTCCCCTAAGGTCAGGAATGAGACAGGGATGTCCACTCTCACCACTTATATTCAACATAGTACTGGTAGTTCTAGCCCCAGCAGTCAGGCAACAAAAAGAAAGAAAAGGCACCCATATTGGCAAGGAAGAAGTAAAACTTTCAGTGTTTGCAGATGACATGATACTGTATACAGAAAACCTGAAAGACTCCACCAAAACACTATTAGAACTGATACGTGAATTCAGGAAAGTTGCGGGATACAAAATCAACATACAGAAATTTGTTGCGTCTCTATACACCGATAAGGAAGCAGCAGAAAGAGAAATTAAGTAAACAGTCCCATTTATAATTGCACCCAAAATAATAAGATACCTAGGAATAGACCTAACCAAAGAGGTGAAAGACCTATACTCTGAAAAATGTAAAACACTGATGAAAGAAATTGAAGATGACGCAAAGAAATGGAAAGACGTTCCATGCTCATGGATTGAAAGAGCAAATACTGTTAAAATGTCTATACTACCAAAGCAATCTACACATTTAGTGCAATCTCTATCAAAATACCAATAGCATTTTTCACGGATTTAGGACAGACAATCCTAAAATTTGTATGAAACCACAAAAAGACCCTGAATAGCCAAAGAAATCTTGAAAAAGAAAAGCAAAGCTGGAGGCATCACAGTTCTGGACTCAAGTTTTATTTCAAAGTTGTAGTGATCAAAACAGTATGGTACTGGCACAAAAATAGACACATAGATCAATATAACAGAATAGAAAAGCCAGAAATGAACCCACAATTATATAGTCAACCTTCAACAAAGTTGGAAAGAATATCCAATGGAAAAAAGACAGTCTTGTCAACAAATGGTGTTGGGGAAACTGGACCATTTTCTTACACCATACACAAAAATAAATTCAAAACGGATGAAAGACCTAAATGTGAGACCTGTAACCATAAAAATCCTAGAGGATAACAGAGACAGTAACTTCTTCGACATCAGCTATCGCAACTTCTTTCTAGGTATGTCTCCTGAGACAAGGGAAACAAAAAGCAAAAATAAACTATAGGGACGACATCAAAATAAAAAGCTTCTACACAGCAAAGGAAACAATCAACTAAAAGGCAACCTATGGTATGAGAGAAGATATTTGCAAATGACATGTCCAATAAAGGGTTAGTATCCAAAACATATAAAGAACTTACAAAGCTCAACACCCTAAAAACAAATAATCCAATTAAAAAATGGGCAGAAGCGGTGAACAGACATTTCTCCAAAGAAGACATCCAGATGGCCAACAGTCACATAAAAATGTGAAAGATGCTCAACATCACTCATCATCAGGGAAATGCAAAGCAAAGCTACAAGGAGCTATCACCTCACACCTGTCAGAATGGCGAAAATCAACACCCCAAGAAAAAAAGGAACACTTGTGCACTGTTGTGAGGGATGCAAACTGGTGCCGTCACTGTGGAAACCAGTATGGAGGTTCCTCGAAAAGTTAGAACTGCCTTATGATGCGGCAATTGCACTACTAAGTATTTACCCAAAGAATATAAAAACACTCATTCAAAGGAATATGTGCACCATTATGTTTATAGCAGCATTACTTACAATAGCCAAGGTATGGAAGCAGCCCAAGTGCCCACTGATTGATGAATCAAAGAAGATGTGGGGTGTGTGTGTGTGTGTGTGTGTAGATATATATAATGGAATATTATTCAGCCATAAAAAAGAAGGAAATCTTGCCATTTGCAATGACATGGATGGAACTAGAGAGTATAAGGTACAGCAAAATAAGTCAGAGATGGGCGCCTGGGTGGCTCAGTTGGTTAAGCAACTGCCTTCGGCTCAGGTCATGATCCTGCAGTCCCGGGATCGAGTCCCGCATCGGGCTCCCTGCTCGGCAGGGAGTCTGCTTCTCCCTCTGACCCTCCTCCCTCTCATGCTCTCTGTCTCTCATTCTCTCTCTCTCAAATAAATAAATAAAAAATCTTAAAAAAAAAAAATAAGTCAGAGAAAGATACCATATGATTTCACTCGTATGTGGAATATAAGAAACAAAACAAGCAAAGAGAAAAAAATAAGAGACAAAGCAAGAAACAGACTCTTAACTATAGAGAACGAACTGATGGTTACCAGAGGGGAGGTTGGTGGGGAGATGGGTTAAATAGGTGGTGGGGATTAAGGAGTGCACTCGTCATGATGAGTACATGTATGGAAGTGTTGAATCACTCTATTGTACACCTGAAAGTAATATAACACTGCATATTAACTCTACTGGAATTTATTTATTTATTTAAAGATTTTATTTATTTATGTGACAGAGAGACAGCGAGAGAGGGAACACAAGTAGGGAGAGTGGGAGAGGGAGAGGCAGGCTTCCTGCTGAGCAGGGAGCCCGATGTGGGGCTCGATCCCAGGACCCTGGGATCATGACCTGAGCCGAAGGCAGACGCTTAACGACTGAGCCACCCAGGCGCCCCAACTCTACTGGAATTTAAATTAAAACTTAGAAAAATAAAAATTGAGGAAAAGGTTCAACAAAGTATTGAAATGAATACGCCTTGAAAGGTGTTCAAGTGTTTTCTGGGCGTCAATTTATTAGGTAATTCCACTCCTGACTCCCAAAGTCTTCCGATTTCCAGGCAGCAGTGGGCACAGCGAGGCCTTCTCTTGCCTCATTCTCTCCTGGCGGAGCCCAGGACAAGACCGTGAAGCTGCCTCCACAGCATTCAGAACCTTAGCAGGCTCTTAGTAAACATGCTTTCTCCCCCTTTTCATTCTTCCTTCTCATGGCCTTAAAGAGGAAATGAAAACCAATTTCTAAAATATTCCTGTGTTTTCTTTCTTACCTGTTCTTTACACGTAGTTGTGGTGCTTGGTTTTTTCCATATTTGTCTCTTGATCTCTCCTCTGGAATCAACTGCGTCATGATTCCATGCCCAGAATGCTGTGAATATGGTGGTTGATCTTCCCCGCACATCTCATTCAATTAGACAGACATTTCGGATGATGTCACAGGTGCCTATTCTGGGGGAGGGTGGCTCCATCTGACTCCTTGTGTTTTGGGGGGGGCATGGTATAGGTGGGTTTTTTTTTATTCTACATCCTTTTAAGAATGAAAAGTCACCATTTGGCTGTCAGAGTTGGGAGTCAGTGTGATGGTACAAGCCATGAGGGTGAGGGCAACATTCCTTTCTATGAAAAGGTGAAATACTTTCTTGAAATAGCTGAGCAGGACACTTGGTCTCAGAGGCATTGGAGGAATTCTCCATTCGCTAGGAAAAGAGCACTTTGCACTTTGTAGCCTTGAGAGCGACAATCAGACAGTGCAGGACTTAGTGCTGCCAAAGCCACCTTCTCGAGGGCTGTCCGGCTGTCACCAGCTGTGGCCCCCCCTTTGAGAGCAGTCTCACCAGGCTGTGGTGGGGTGGGAGGCATCCTTCTCAATCTGATCCGTGAGAAAGCGCAAATGGGTTTCACAATTGTTCCCAGTGTATTCTGCCAACTTCTATGAACAGATGTGGAATTAAAAAAAAAGGAGAAGAAAGAAAAAGAAAAAAGCCAAAGGACCTTCATTCTCAACTTAATATTGTAACTGGAACATTTTTGATAGAAGAAGATAGGCTAATCAATTGTTTAAAGTCTCAGAAATAGAACCGATGTATTTTTTTTTTTTATTTGAGAGAGAGAATGAGAGAGAGAGAGCACATGAGAGGGGGGAGGGTCAGAGGGAGAAGCAGACTCCCTGTGGAGCAGGGAGCCCGATGCGGGACTCGATCCAGGGACTCCAGGATCATGACCTGAGCCGAAGGCAGTCGCTTAACCAACTGAGCCACCCAGGCACCCGGAACCGATGTATTAAATGCACTGGTGTTTACACGTATTAGAAGGTGGGCTGCATCCTATGGTTTCTCTTTTTTCTTTTTTTTTTTATATTTTATTTGAGAGAGAGAACGAACAGTGGGGAGGGGCAGAGGGAGGGAGAGAGAGAGAGAGAGGGAAGCAGACTCCCCGCCGAGCAGAGAGAGCGATGTGGGGCTCCATCCTAGGACCTGGAGATCATGACCCGAGCCGAAGGCAAACACATAACCCACTGAGCCACCCAGGTGCCTCCATTCTATGATTCTGTCTTTTAAAATTTTTTAGACATTGGGTCTAGGAGCACTCCATGCAATCCAGCAGATTTCCTGTTTTGTCAAAAGGAGGTCAGTTTTCCTCGTGGGCTTGGTGGCCAATCTGAATGGCAGGCTCATCTCCAAGAGCGCCCCAAGAATGGCCTGCCTCTTCAGTGGAGCCAGCCTCCTCTTGGACACCTGACCATGCTCGCGGAGAAAAGAAAGCACTAGAGATCACAAAGCTTTCCACCTGACCCAGTTTTCTCTCGTTTTAATTATGTCAAGTGCTTAACAAAGACAGTAGCTCCCTCGGGTCCGTCATGAGCTCACGGTCATGAGATTGCTTCAATCACAGCTGTGTCGTGCACACAGCAATCCTCTATGACCCAGCAGATGTTCTGTGTAAACAGTTGTATTAATTGCATCTTGAAAACATCGTCCTCCTCAGATCCTCCAGGCTTGGGTGAAGTCTGAGGTGGGCGGGAGGGCCCTCGAGAGAGACATGTCTGCAGGAAATTCTCTCCCTCCTGTAGCTGCTCTCTGAATTGTCTTACAGCCACCACACCTGTTTACTGCAGAGTGACCCTGCTCACAGTTGTGGTTACACGAGGCTTTGAAGGGGGGTCTCAGCTTCTTAGAGCACCTCTTAGAGCACCACACAGGGGTGTCATTGTCAGCCTGCGTGCAGCCCCGAGGTCCTGCGCTCACTGGGACCCGTGAGACGGAGCCAGCCACCCAGGCCCACCACAGATGCTCGGCTATATGTGGGGGCCGGCCATGAGCCTTACACAACACCCCCGAGGGCTGGTGGGCCCGAAAGTCCCATTTGAACACTTACAACGACAGGGAACTCACCACCACAAGAGACAATGTGTGGGCT
Organism: Halichoerus grypus; assembly: GCF_964656455.1. Lineage (NCBI taxonomy): Eukaryota > Metazoa > Chordata > Mammalia > Carnivora > Phocidae > Halichoerus > Halichoerus grypus. The sequence continues at coordinate 8,984,055 of NC_135723.1, forward strand.
TTTTGTTGTTGTTTTTTAGGGGTTGGGGGGCTTTGACAGCTATAAGAGATGTTTTTTTGGTTGTTGTTTTGGTTTTTTTTAAGATTTTATTTATTTATTTGACAGAGAGAGAGAGCACAAGTAGGCAGAGTGGCAGGAAGAGGGAGAGGGAGAAGCAGGTTCCCTGTTGAGCAGGGAGCCCGATGCGGGGCTCGATCCCAGGACCCTGGGACCATGACCTGAGCCGAAGGCAGACGCTTCACCGACTGATGAGCCACCCAGGCGCCCCGCTCTAAGAGGTTTTCAAAAAACTTGTTAACACAAGTCTCTGCGTCCCTGCCTCACCTTTCTTCTGGGCCTTCTGACGCCACGTACTAAGATTTTTTTCCTTCGTGCCGGCCCCTCAGTTGAAGGCAGCTGATTCTCCTCTTCCAAGGCCGAGCAGCCCCCTCCCTGAAGCAGCTGACAGCCCGTGTCAGTTTGACAAGCTCTGTGAGCGCTGCCCAGAAAGAAGCCTGGTGCTTCCCGAGCAGCCCAGGGTGGAAGGTGTCAGCCAAGACCGTGGCCCTTCACACTCCTGCCCTCTCCCGTCTGCTGCTCTCTGCCCCGGTCTGATCGGGGTTTGGAGCCTACGTAGAGCACTTGTTATGTGGCCTTCTCAAAAATGAATATTGTTGCGTATCAGTCCTTCTAGCTTCTTGAGGTCACCTCAGAACCAGTTTTGTCACCTGGCATACACACTTCTGCTTGGCAATGCTTCACCGCGCTCCCTCTGACTTTATTTACTGAATCATGATGAAAATGTTGAACAAGGCTCCGTTTCCCATTATGAACTGCAGGACCCCTCATCTGTTTAGAAATCAATCCCTATCAACAGGCTTTGTTTATTCTGCAGGAATCCGTGAAATCCTATCAGCCACCACATCTTTCCTTGTAGGCCGACTTGCCAAGTACATTGTTATCTGTGTAGCCCGCCGGCCTCGGCTTCTGCCTGATCTGTCAGCTTGCATGCTGCCCCCAAAGTGAAACAAGCTAACCGCAGATGATCTGCATTCCTGGACTTCCTTGAGGTACCAGAAACAAATCCCTTGTCTTCAAATGCACATGCATCAGATTTTAATAACTGTGTATTTTTTCTGAGATACGTATTTCTCTTCATTTTCCTTCCCTTTTTGAAAATGGGAACATTTGCGTGCCCCCAGTTTTCCACATCACAAGATTCCCTAAGGGTGAACCATGGTGGTTCAGCTGTCTTGACTCATCTTCTTCCCATCACGTTCCCAGTTCATTTATATTTCTTACATTAGGCTTTAAAAAATCACCCAAGAATTTTCTCCATGTTCCTTCAGTATTTACCCAAAGGAGTTGAAAATGTATGTCCACACAAAACCCTGCACAAAGTTGTTTATGACAGCTTTATTCATAATCGCAAAACTTGGAAGACACCAGCATGCGCTTGAGTAGGTGAATGGATAAATAAACTGAGACACCCAAACAACGGAATACTGTTCACTAAAATGAGCTCTCGAGCCATGAAAGCTCATGGAGGAACCTTAAATGTATATTAGTAAGTGAAAGAAGCCATCTGAAAAGTCTACATACTCTATGATTCCAACTGCATGACATTTTGGAAAAGCCAAAACTATGGTGACAGTAAAAAGATCAGTAGTTACCAAGGGTTGGGTCAGGGGATGAATAGGCAGAGCACAAAGGATTTTTAGGGCAGTAAAACTACTCTGTATGATACTACAAGGGCAGGTGTATGTCATTATACATTTTCCCAAAGCCATAGAATGTCCAACACCAAGAGAGGAGCCTAAGTAAACTAGGGACTTGGGTGATAAGTATGTATCAGTGTAGGTTCGTCAGCTGTGACAAATATACTACTCTGGCAGGGATGTTGATAATGGGAGAGGCTGTGCATGTATGGGGCTGGGGGTATACGGGAACTCCCCTGGACCTTCCCCTCAATTTTGTTGTCACCCATAAACTAATCTTTTTTAAGCCATAATGATAAAACCCCAGGGGCACCTGGGTGGCTCAGTCAGTGAAGCATCTGCCTTTGGCTCAGGGTCCTGGGATCAAGCCCCTCATTGGGCTCCCTGCTCAGCGAGGAGCCTGCTTCTCTTCCTTCCTCTGCTGCTCCCACCGCTTGTGCTCTCTCTCTCTGTCAAATGAATAAATAAAACCTTAAAAAAAAAAAAAAGTAATAGCCCTGATGAAAATTTTCCTAAGACACATTATGTAACTGTTGGTTGATATACTTAGCTAGAATAAACTGTAAAATTTTGTTCAAAGCATGGAGGATGGAAAATCAATCCCTGCAGATTTTGAAGTCCTTATATTTGAAAGGGAAATTTCAGGTAGTGTAATAAAAAGCCATATGCTTTGACTCTGGATTTTAAAAAACCTATGGTTTTCTCTTTCCTTTGAAGAAACTGGGAAGTTTGGGAAGATGGAGAAAAATGGAAGGAAAAGAATTCCCAAGTGGGTCACAAAGTATCTTTTTGCACTGAAGTTCTTATATTCAGTTTCAGTATTTGGTTCCTCGAGATGGTGAATCGCTACAAAACATCTTAATGCTTCTTTGAGGCTTCCTGGACAAAGAGGCAGGCAAATACTTCTCACTAAGGAATTCTCTCAGCATCCAGTATCTTCAAAGACTGAATTGCTAAATAAGAATCCCAAAGACATAGCTAAGACTTTGATTCCTTTGAACAGTTCTATAGGAGAGGCAGAAAGGTTTATTAAGTTGATAATTGTTGCCAAGTCTGGACAAGTCCTTCAAAAGTGTCTGAATCATGTGCTTAATATATGGAAAAGGATATTTTATTTTGGCGTGACTCTTCAAAATAATGTACTGATTAAAATGATGGTTTAGCTAACTGGATGGCCTCACTGCAGAAGTCTGTAATTGTGATATATCTTAAAATATCTCTACTTTTTTTTCCCCCCTAACACTGTCTAATGCAATGTAAAGGTAAAGATACCCTCATAGAATTAAACATTCACGAACGTGTAGTGTCACATTAAGAGAATGAATTGAATACTGGCATATTTCATTTGAAGCTCAGTCTAGGGAAGAACATGTATGTAGATAGAGCCAGGCAGGTGGAGCTCTTGGGAAGAAATGAGGTGCTAGTTGGTGGTGGTGTCCACACCTGAGCAAGGAATATGATCAAGGCAATTTAGACATCAGACTATGTTCTTACAAACACACATCTGTAGAATTATATCCTCTAGAAAACCCCTAAATATTCTGGAAACTGTCTCTTCCTTTTTATATATTTGCACATAATTGAACCTAAACATGATTTAGGGAATATTCACAGGTTTTGTCATTTCCGTTTGCAAGAGTAAAGAATGCTGTATGGGACGTTCACATCTTTTAATTCATGAGAATTAGTTTTTCTTGAATGATATGGTTTCTATAAACTCATTACTTGCCTTACATTCTTCTTTTTCCATGCCAGACTGTAGAAGTGCCTGTGCTCATTAAAAAATAGCAGTGTGAGGGGCGCCAGGGTGGCTCAGTTGGCTAAGCGTCTGCCTTCGGCTTAGGTCATGATCCCGGGGTCCTGGGATTGAGTCCCGCATTGGGCTCTCTGTGCGGCGGAGAGCCTGCTTCTCCCTCTCCCTCTGCCTGCCTCTCTGCCTACTTGTGCTCTCTATCTCTCTGGCAAATAAATAAATAAAAATCTTTAAAAAAAAAAAAAACAGCAGTGTGGATCTCTGCCTCAATCAAAACCCAGTTTAGAGGATATATCATGCGTGCACCTGTTTGGAAGCACCCGTGGACTTGCTGAGTATAAAAGAACATCTGTTGCTAATAATAATAGGAAATATTTATCGAATGCTTGCTATGTGATGGGCACTGCCCTGTGGGCTTTAGGCTCTCATTAACAACCCCATGTGGCAGAGAGCATTTGAAGCAATTCAACGTGAGGAAATGGAGGCATGAAACTAAGTAAATTTCCCAAGGTCACACAGCTCACAACTCCCCAGGCTGGACTGAAGCCCTAGTCCATTCGTTCCACAGCCCCCGCGGATGAGTGACGTCTGGATAGATGGAGATTTGAAGTCCCATTGGATACTGAGACAGGCTGGGTTTAGGTCCTACCCCAGTTCTCTACAGGCTGCGTGACCTTGGTGGAGTCATTTTCTCGAACCTCATTTTTTATCATCTATAAATTAAGGTACAACTAGTGCCCATTGCGGGGTGTCATCTTAAGGATTCCAGGGATGTGTGTGGCATGGAGTAGTCCCCAGTGGTTAGCAGAGCTTTATATTCTCAGTAGAAAGAGGCCGAGTGTGCCAAGTCACACAGCCACCTGTGCTTGGCCTCGCTCTCTGGGTGATTAGCCCACTTGCCCACTTGGTCCAGCTCCCCACGCCCCAGAGTAAAGAAGGGCTGGATTCGGTAACTCGGTAACTCGGGGGAGGCCCTGACTCCTTTCATTCAAAACCCATGTTAATGACCCTGTATTTTCTTTTTCCTGTTGCTCTCCAATGAAGTAGGAAGTGGGCAGCCTGTCAGGGAAAGTGATTTAGAATCACTTATTGTTTCTACTTTGGCTTCATTTGATCTAATGCAGATCAGCTGCTCTCAGAAAGTCACTCAGATGAAGAAAAGTTTGGGGGGGCGCTGTTTTGGTTAGTAATCTAGATCAGAGCAATATCATTGAGACAAATATTGTTAAGAATTAATAACCGTTTTTGGTTGACATGGTCAACTTATACTACAATGGTTCCCCTTTACAAATTAATTGTACAGTGGATGTTTGCTTTTGATTTTAGGATTTGGCGTATAATCAGTGTCTTAAATTATTATGTGAGCTTGTGGTTGTTGCATGTTTATTGCTAATTTTTAGCTATCTCCTCTGATGTCAAATACTCAAGGCAGGAATAATACATTCAATTATAATGTGGCTCCTTCAGAATAATTCCATGTACTTTTTTTGGTGTGGTTTATGGCTGAGAAGAATAGAGTCTCTACACGTGGGAAACTGCAGAAAGTCTGTACCTTAATTGCTTCAAGTACTTGAGATGAAACCAGTTCATTTGCTGTTGCTTTTTTATCTCATTCCAAGTGGTTTTGTAAGTCCTCCTAAGTTTTAAAAATGGTTTTCTATTGCTACAAGAGAGGGATTTACTCTATAACCTTATAAAACAGAATGTTAGTGATATCTTCCGTGATCAAAGAGAGATTGAGTCTAGGGGAAGGGGAAATAGGGAGATGTAGGTCCAGTTTTCAGATGAATGAGTTCTGAAGATCTAATGTACAGCACAGTGACTCTAGTTAATAATATGGTTTTGTAGATTTGAAATTTGCTGAGAATAGATTTCATGTTCTCACCACACACACATAAAAGAGTTAACTATGCCAGGTGATGGGTGTGTTAATTATCTTGATCTTGGTGATCATTCCACAATGTGTATGTATATCAAAGCATCACACTGTACACTTTAAATATATACAATTAGATTTGTCAATTATTCTTCAGGAAGGCTGGCGGGAAAAAAAAGAGAGGGGAGCCTGGGTGGCTCAGTTCATTGAGCGTCTGCCTTCGGCTCGGGTCATGGTCCCGGGGTCCTGGGATCGAGCCCCGCAGCGGGCTCCCTCCTCCGCGGGAAGCCTCCTTCTCCCTCTCGCACTCCCCCTACTTGTGTTCCCTCTCTTGCTGTGTCTCTCTCTGTCAAATAAATAAATAAAATCTTAAAAAAAAAAAGAATCCTGATTGTATGCTAAAGTTCTTTTATATTAAGCATTATGCCAAATGTATAAACTCTTTTCACATAGCTGTTTTGGTAGAAAGTTCTATGTGATAGATAGGACATCATTTAAAATTAATGTTCGGTTTAAGGAACAGGTTTTTTTAAGCCAAGATATTTTTGTTCTTTCCTTTGAAAGAAGTAAGATGATGAGAGTAAGTGATAAAGTTGTAAGCTGGAATGAGAAGGGCTGACCCATGGCTTTCTGAATTCTTCCTTAAAAACAGCAAAGTTCAAGAGTTTGGTAAAGGAGGTGTGTCAGGTAGTATTGAGACTCCCCGGGAGATCCAGAGACCCAGGTCTGGGGCCAGCTGTGAGACCTGCAGCTGGACCACTTCAGGAGAAAGCCACGGCCATGGCCGTTCTAAAAAGCAAGTAGAAACCTTGCGTCAGGATGAGGAGCTCAAAGCCTAGGTAATTCCGGTAGCACAAAGCTGGATATTAAAGATACACATAAATGCTTAATCATCCGCTCCCGAACACCACGGGGAATAACATGAGCGCCAGCGTCTTACTGTTTGCCCAGGCCCCCTTGGCTCCGGAGTGAGAACTGCGTACTTCTCACCCCAGATCACGAATTCATTCTGGATCAGAATCCGCTGCTAGTGTTATTCTACCCAGGAAGCCCCTCCAGCAGGCCATACCCATCTTCTCCTTTTGTACTTGTAGCCGTTGATCTGTTTTTCATAATGAGTTTTGCCCCACTCCTAACATGAAATGGATGTCGTTTCTTTGGGCACCAAATTGTCTAGTGGTTGTTCATCAGCCCTCTGTCATTTCCCTTCACGCATCGTCTGGAATGCGGTGTGTGCTTCTCTATCCACAGGTCTGAGACAAACTGTACCTTTGATGTAGAGACTTAAAGTAAAACTAATTATTCCATGTGGAAGTCTAGATCTGATTAATGCAAAAGGACTTTTCAGACTTTCATTCTAAGACATTCTTTGCCCAAACTCTGGAATTTTGTTGCATCCTATCAACGTGGATCCTTAATGCAGTAGTTTATCATTTATTCCCTTAAACCTGTATTTTATAATGTATATTTTATGATCAGTTTTTTGGGGCTCCTCGGTGGCTCAGTCGGTTAAGCGTCTGCCTTTGGCTCAGGTCATGATCCGGGGGTCCTGGGATCGAGCCCCGCATCGGGCTCCCTGCTCAGCAGAGACCCTGCTTCTCCCTCTCCTCTGCCTGCCACTCTGCCTACTTGAGCTCTTTCTCTGTCTCTCTGCCAAATAAATAAAATCTTTTTAAAAACTAATAAAATCAGGTTGTTTTTTTTTTAAATGGTATTTGGAGATCTTAAAAACCTAGGAGTCAAGACATTACCTTATGAACCACGAATTGTTTTCAGTTCTCATGACTCAAGTATTCCTAAATTAGATTTCATGATAAACACATTCAATATATATCTGTAAGTAGAAGCATATGTCTATGCTTCCAACTCTGTGCCTTTCCAAGAGAATTACAATACAGGAAAAGTCTGTCTTGTCAGAAAAAAAAAAACATACCGAGAATCATAACTAAGAAGCATCTAGTTTATTAAAACAAAGGAATCTGTGAGGAGGAGGTGTCGGATGGGGTGAGGGAGGAGTGCGGGTCTCCTGCCGCTGGTCTCCCGTCCCAGCAAGGTCCTGCGGACAGAGCACACTGTAAAGCACAGGGGTGAATTCTGCTTATCCACCCTACATTTGACTTCCAGGTTCCTGAGGCTGCAGGTTTGGAGACAGAGCAATGTTGGCCTGTGAAATTGGAAGATGATTTTTGCACAAGTGCCCATATATGACCTAGAGCTTGCCCATTCAGTGTGTCCCTCCCCACTCCCCTCATGTGAAGCCATCTACTACCAAGATAGGCCCACTGGTAAGATAAATGATTTGCAAACTAAGAAAAATATTTAAAATCCATATAAATAGTTATACTGTGTTACATTATGCATAAAAATGGCCATAAACAAGGAACAAATCATAAACAACTCCGCTGCTGTGTAAGTGAATCATCTTGTTTCTGGATCCCACCGGATCTCTTAGAAGGATCCGTATAGCTCCCATTCAATGATTATCCTTGAAAGATGAAGTTGGAACAAAAGCTCTATTCTTTTTAAAGTTGGCAGAACTTCTGAAAGGTGATTCTTTGCTGTGTTGTGATTCATTCCCAATGTAAAATTCTCTGACCCTGAGCTCATTCTGTGTTTTATGTATTGGAGCCTAGAAAAGCCATGAGTGAGGGGAAATGGCCGTAGGTAGGCTCTTTGGTGGAGTGTGGGCCAGGAGACCCGAGGGACAGACCAGCAGTGCGGCTGACTGCAAGCTTCATGGGAGGCCACGTGTGGCTGCTTCCATGCCCACCCTGAAAACTAGTGCAGACTGACACATTGCATTACAGAACAGTCCTGGAGTTCCTCTGGGGAATTAATGGGAGGGTGGCTGGTATTCCTTAGCCAGACCCACTTCTGGAGTGACATTTTGCTTCTCTTATATTCAAAGTAACATTGTACTTATATATGGTATATATGTAAAAACCTTAAAAATGATAGAAATATATGGCACAAAGTAAAATACCCCATAAGCCCATCCCTACGCTCCTGAGAAATAACAAGTTTATAGCTTTCCCCCAAATTTTGCCTTCATAAGCAAATATGTGTGTGTATGGATATATATGTATGTGTATGTATAAATATATATATATATAATGAATTTTCAACAAAAATAGAATCATATTCATGTGCTAAACCATAAGTCAGAGCTTATAACTCATGTTCATAATCGTGTTCTAAAAGTTCCTTTCTCCTTTTAACTTCATACTACAACTTGAGCAGATTTCCATGGTGATCCATCAAGGCTCATCTCATTCTTTTAATAGCAGACATGTACTGCAATGTATGCTGATCCCCAATTTGTTCAGTCCTCTCTCGTTGGATATTTGGGTTGTTTCTGTAAACAGTTACGAGGAGCATCCTGGTTCATACATTCTTATGTACTGGAGCAAGTCTCCATTGGACCACTCCTAGAACTGAAATCTCCAGTCAAGGGTGTATGGCAGTTTTAAGTGCTACACTCTAAGAAAGTAAGAAACTACAGTAAGACTGAAGAACAGTAGCCTGATTAGTGTTGAAAGGGCTGAGGGTAGTTAGTCGTGACGGCTGAGATGGGGAGGGAGTTGCTGAATGGCAGCCACCCTCAAATTTTCAAAGAGTTGTCCTTCAGAAGCAGAATAAGATTGACACTTGACCCTTAAACAGTGTGGGGGTTGGGGTGCCCACCCTCCACACAGTTGAAAATCCAACTATAACTTTTGAATCCCCCCAGACTTAACTACTAATAGCCTACTGTTGACCTTACCAACAACATGAACAGTTAACACATATTTTGTATGTTACATGTATTATTTTTTTAAAGATCTGTTTATTTATTTGAGAGAGAAAGAGAGAGCGTGCATGCGCACGCAGCAGAGGGAGAGAATCTCAGGCAGACTCCCCATCGAGCGGGGAGCCTGATGTGGGGCTCGATCCCATGATCCATGAGATCACGACCTGAGCTGAAACCAAGAGTCAGAGGCTTAACCGACTGAGCCACCCAGGCACCCTTGTTACATGTATTATATACTGTATTCTTATGATAAAATAAGCTAGAGAAAAGAAAATGTTATTAAGGAAATCATAAGGAAGAGAAAATACATTCATAGTAATGTACTGCAATTATCGAAAAAAATCTGCGTGTAAGTGGCCCCCTGTAATTCAAGCCGGTGTTAATCAGGGGTCATATTTCATCTGTTAGGACCCCAGGAGGCAGAATATGATCCATGAATGGTGGGGGTGGGGAGACATGGTACCAAAGTTTGACTTCATATACAACTTCCTTAGGCTTGGAATTAATTGAACTCACAAAGTACCGAGTGCCAGCCGGAGCCTGCTTTCATGGAGCTTACACTTCAGTGGGGAAAATGGAAAATGAAGAAGTAAATTTGTAAAAAAAACAAGGAATTTTTCCATTATGGTCAGTGCTCATTGAAAAAAAAAATAGCGTAAGATGATAGTGAGGCGAAGGGAGGAGGGGCAAGAGCATTTAATAGGATAAATAGCAGACACCCCGAATGAGGAATAGGCTGCCTTGCTAGGAGGTAGAAAGGGAATATATTAATGTGCACGGAGGATTAAATCATGGGATCTGCAAAGTCACTTAAAGTCTCTTTCCACAGAAGGTATATTGATGTCATCCAAACAAAAGGTATTTACAAGGGCTCAGATTCTCCCCAAGTATCAAGTTTTACTGTAGTTAAACCGGACGCTTACGTTCTTGTGGGGAAGATTGCGAGGGGGGATGGAAGATCTTCTAGAGGAAAGATCTTCGGACATCGGGATGTGTTCCCAGGTAACCGTAACTTCAGGCTGATTTTGCCCTGGAGGTGCGGCCTCATGGCTGTCTTCACAACGACCAGGGGGGCCTGTCTCAGCAAAAGCACAGTGCTTGCTGTTCACTGGCTGGAGAGACCAAGCAGAAAGCAAGACAAGGCAGGTCCTGAAGCAGTAATTCAAAATCTTCCTCTCTTTCCCATATGAGTCATTGTTAGTCAGAATATTACCTTTGCAGAGAGGCTTAATTCCTTTTAGACTTTAAAGCGATACTTCCTCTTGGCTGAGGTGTAAACTTTGGTCTCAGAGGACATATTCTGTCAATTCTTTGACCCTAGGACTGTGGGCATTTGTTTATTTGCATGACAAAGAGGTCTGTTTGGCATTTCAACAAATAAAAACAGACATATAACACCATTCTTTTTTTTTTTCTTTCTTCCTTTCTTCTTCTTTTTTTTTTTTTGAATAAGTACCAAAATAGTTCTCCTGTGAACTTTAGAGGAAAGTGGAAACCCCGGGGCCTACTCTGGGGTTGGTTGTGCATGACCTCTTAAGAAGTTTCCTCTCCGTACTGAACAAGGTTATCTGGATAAACAAATGTGAAGGTACATTAGGGGGCTTAAAAGGATAGAAAAATGTAGGCTACAATAATATGAACTATGTCGTTAAGAGGTATAATACCATCATTATAAGATTCTGTTGGGGAAGGAGGTAGGGGAGAAGATTGACATGAATGTTGTGAGAAATGCCAGAGAGCGAGGACAGAGAAGTTTTAAACTTTCCTAGGAATGTAGCCAAAGTGAGAGATAGGAGGTCTAGAGATAGATGTCTCTGTGAATTGATCACCACGAATCCCAGCAGGTAACGAAACCCAAGTGTGTGTCTGGGTCACTGCAGTGAAGCCTGCCCGACCTTCGGGGACAGTCCCTTGGCGTGGTACAGGCCCCCCCCCACCTTGCCCTGCACCCCCAGGAAAGACAGGCAGAGAGGGTGGGCACAACCCAAGGTTTCCATTGGCACCAGCCTCAATGATTTACAGGCCTTTGTGTTACATCTTAAATGTCTTCAGATTATGAAATTATTTATAGCTCGATGAACATGTATCTATAACCAAGAAATTCATCAGAGACTCTATCTGCATGAACAGAATCAAGGACCCAGGCAAGCTCTCTCTCTTGTAATTACTGGGCTTCCACGCTGCTTCCTGTTCATATCCGGAAGTTGAATTTCAAATATTGCTTTTCAGACTTTATTTGGGACCGATTTTAGCTCCGCTTTCCTTTCTCCTGCCTCTGCTGGCCATCAGCCACCAGACTGCACAATGACCAGCTGGCCCCTGGCAGATCTTGGGCCCAGGTGTGAAGTAGCTGGAGAAGCATTTCAAAGCCAAGAAGGGAGTGATTTCATTTTCCTTTGACACTATGCAGAAATGAAGGGGATTCAAGTGCCTTCAGAAAAGCTTCCTTCCAGTGAGTGGAGTTTTGGGGGGTTTCCAGACATGCACTGCTTTTATTCTTGGAAGCATCATTGTTGCTTTCCCCCCCCTTCCATTTATATCCCAGGAACTGATTCAGAAACCATAGAAATTGGATTTGGAATCGCTGAATGCTAGCAGACAGCTGACTGCTCTCTTCCCAAGAAATCCTGCCAGCCGGGTGAGGGTATCAAGTGGTGCGGGCCTCCTGGGCTGCCCTGCTCGGGCCTCTAACTCCACCGACTCGCGTCTTACAGCGAAGTGCGCTAGAACTCAAGTGTTTGGCTTCATTCTTTAGACAGTTTGTGGTTTGGGGCTCAATCAACCAGGGTATGATTTGCAATCCACAGTAACCGGTTTTGGAGCAGCTACCCAAGTAGGCAGGTTGCATCTTGCTTGCTTGCTGCAGGTTTTTGTGTATGTGTGTGTGGGGGGTTTTTTTGTTTTGTTTTTTTTTTTAACCCTCACACCTTTTTTTTTTTATTAGACTTGGCTTTCAGTTTCCTGAGCCTTTCAGTGACCACTGAGTCGGACAGGATCCGAGCAGGACCTGTCCGCCTTCCTGAATAAAGGGCAGCGACGAATGTATTTGTAGGTTTAAATTTGCCCCACAGGTGGTCTAAAAATCCCTAAAATATTGTTACTATCCAGATCGGATAAAATCCTTCGGAAATGAATGCCTTGCCTTGTGTCAGTGAGCTGGGCTTTACCTCAGGAGTGACTGAGATTCAGGTAAATCAGTTAAATTAAGGTAAGATCAAAATAGATGAGCGTGAGCCTGAGAAGCATTTTGGAGCCCTTTATGGTAGAGAGCTCTCCCATAAAAGACCTGGTCTCTCATGTTAGCGGCCCACCAGGCACGTACCAGATAAATAGCACGTTGAGGAGGGCTTGGGATGGTGCCAATGAAAGGAAACGGTTTTAAAACAGGAAGGAGGTGAATGGGATGCCCCTGATTCTATGTTCCTCGGTGCCAGGCATTGTGCGAAATGCTTTGTCTACATTATCTCACCTCACTTGAGACCAGCCCAGGGCTGAGGTTAGGGTGGGGATACCAGAGCTGGGAGAGGTTGAGGGATGGGCTTGAGATCTCATGCTAATCATGCCTGACAGCTAGAACTCTAACTAGAATCAGGCGACTGGTGCCAACCCCCGGGCTCTCCAGCTGATCCGCGCCTGACGTTCAGAGGCTGTAGGGCAGCAGAGACCATTCTGCCTGATGCCCAGAAGCTGCCTTTTATGGACTCTCTCTCAGGTTGGAAAAAAGCCAGCACAAGAGGAACAAGAATTTAGTCTGTGCCCTACAGCTGACTCCCCAATCTTCTAAGAAAAAAACCTTCCCAGAGGGGTAACTTCCCTTCCTCTGCACCTTATGGATATTCATGTCGGTGTCCACAGGATTGTAAGGGTGGTGCAGTCATGATGTTTTGACAGCTCCTTCTCAGTGTTCTTCCTTCGTCCCGGCATTTCCGTGCTCCGAGCGCAGCAAAGACATCGGTGCCCCGCGTGGCGGGGGACGGAATCTCGGGCCAACCGTGGGAGCACAACAGCCAGGCGACTGAGGCAGCTGGTAGGAGGGGTCTATCCTCAAACCCGTAATTTGGGGTCAAAACAGACAGATGATTAGCTGGGGGTTGTCACTTTCAATCAAGGGCTTTAGCATCGTCTAGACATGGCCTCAGATCCTGGGGGCTCCCTGGCAGGCTCCGTGGCAGATTGGGGGGAGGGAGCAGGGAGGAAGGGCTACAGCAGGTCCCAATCAGAAAGCCAAGCTGCCCCGTCTGTGTATCAGTAGCCTCACCTGAAAAGGGAGAGGGTTTTCCTAAGTGCTTCTCAGGCTTGCTATTAGAATGGAGAAAAAAGAAACAAGGGGGGTGAAGACTATTTAAAATACGATATCTTCCCGATCCTTGGAGAAGCTCTGAAATTGCTGTCCACGGGGGCTTTTGAAACTGGCCAAGGTCCCACGGGCACTTAGTGGAAGATGCAGCATTGGTGTTGTCTCTTGACCTTCACTTTTCACTCCTTACCTGGGACACGCTGCTCATCATACCCCAGAGCCTTCCAGTCACACCGCAGCCGCAGAAGTATGCGGATTCTAGCCTTGGTCTCCCACGATGGGACGGAGAGCTTGAGATGGTCATCAAAGGGAGATAAAATTATGCTGGAAAGAATCTGGATGTCCATGTAATTTTCCATCCAAACCAGGACACTTTGAAGAGTGAAAAGTGAGAAACTGACCAGACCCGGGAAGCACAAGCATGAAGAAGACTGGACAGGTGGAACAGTGCTTCCTGGGTACCGCAGAAAGTGTTCCAGAAGTCAAGTAGGAGGGGCGCCTGGGTGGCTCAGTCGGTGAAGCGTCTGCCTTTGGCTCAGGTCATGATCTCGGTGTCCCAGGATCGAGCCCCGTGTCATCTCCCTGATGATGGGAGTCTGCTTCTCCCTCTGCCTGTCACTCCCCCTGCTTGTGCTCTCTCTCTCTCAAATAAATAAAATCTTAAAAAAAACAAAAAAAGAGTCAATTTGGAAAGAGGTTTCATAACTCAACCTCCAGTTAAATAGAAAGTTCACCAAATTAGAACAACTCATTACATACACATTCTGACTAATAGTGAGACAATGCTGATCACCACTGCTAACTCCATCTCATGGATGACTGAATGAGATAGCGTACGTGCTTAGTGTATAGTGAGCATTCAGGAAACATGTTAATCCCGTAAAAATATTTCCTAGTCAAATCACTAAGCGCCCAGGCAGTTTCCTTATTTTCCAAGTGAAATATACAGTTGAAAACACCTGATAGTTCTCACTTTCCCCATGTATTTACAGGATAGTGATTTTAGTTGCATGTTACCCCTGAAACAGTAGGGAAAGTCTTTGGTGTATATAAGCATTATGTTTTTGTCCTGTAGATAAGTAAATCACCTTCTCCCCACATTCCCAATATTTTTTTTGATGGACCTCCTCCAATAAGAAATCAGTAAGTGCAGGGGGGTGCGCCTGGGTGGCTCAGTCGGTTAAGCGTCTGCCTTTGGCTCAGGTCATGATCCTGGAGTCCCAGGATCCAGTCTCTCATTAGGCTCCCTGTTCAGTGGGGAGTCTGCTTTTCCCTCTGACCCTACCCCCTCTCATGCACTCTCTCTCTCTCTCAAATAAATAAATAAAATCTTAAAAAAAAAATCAATAAGGGGAAATTCATTGAAAGCTTCGATGACATTCACTATTAACCCAAAAACATAGCTCAGAAATCCAACTTTTGTTCAACATTCTTGCCCTGGACGTTCACAGAGCTTCCATTCTAAAGAAATATCCCTGAATATGTAGTTTTGACAAAGACCCCAAGGTGATTTGCTAAGAAGCAGGGAGGGCTGTTTGGGCTCTGTGATTTTTGGATGTAAGTTCGAGTCCTGTCCAAATGTCCACAGACCTCCAGAAAGCAAGAACGCACACTTTACTGCAGTGGCCCTAGGACCACCTAGGGAGCTGTGAACAGATCCCAGACCCCACCCTAACATTCTGGTTTCCTTGGTCTGAGCACTGCTTGGAAAGCTCCCAGGGACTCTACTGTGGATCCAGGGCAGGAGACTCTGCTCCAGAAATATGCTACTAATATCTTCTATACTTTGTCTCTGCACTTACTACCTTCTCTTTGATTTAAAAAGTTAAAAGACATGGCCATTCAGGATTATTAGAAAAGCATGATGTAGTAAATAGTAACCACACATATGTTGTTATCCAGAGACACCATTACTAACATGTGAGTGTGTATCATGATTTTTACTCATTGAAAGTATATGCTGAGATTTTTCTACACCATTTAATATTTTTAAGAGATATATAATTGTTGGAGGACTCAACTTTATATCTATGTGCAATAATTTATTTAATAGTTCCTTAATATTGGACATTTAGCGATTTTTAAAAAAGGCTATTTTGAGACATCTAAATTTTTACTTTTCTTTTTTTTAACAAGAAACCATTGGCTTTGATGGAATTGGAGAATTCATTCTCTTCTATAGTATCCATGTCCAATAGACTGGAAGTATTAAAATACGTGTTTGTGGGGGTTTTTTTCTGGAATTACCAAAAAATGAAATACAGTGTTACAACCTATGTAAATATCTGCTTTTGAGAGAAGGAGGTTGCATAGAAATAATGAAACATCACAATCTTTTATTTATAATTCTTTACGTTCACATGAAAAGTTAAGATGGTTTCAAAAAAAATGCCTTAAGCTAAAATATCACCGAGACTCTACTTAGACGAAAGTACAACAGAAGCGTGTTAGACACTTTACAGGCATGATCTCTTTGAACCCCATGCTAGGTTTGCAAAAAAGGATTTTACCTGCCGGGATTACTGCTGAGACATCGTGCATATGGCCCGCATAAAGCAAGTACTCCGTCAGTGGTTGCTATTTAATGAATTCTGTTTGACAAATATGCATTGTCCTGTACCACATTTAAGAAGTTATATCTGTCAGGGCGCCTGGGTGGCTCAATCAGTTAAGGGACCGACTCTTGATTTCAGCTCAGGTCATGATCTCAGGGTCATAGGATCGAGCCCCACGTTGGGTTCTACACTCAGTGTGGAGTCTGCTTTAGATTCTCTCCCTCTCCCTTTGCCCTTCCCCTCTGCTCATGCTCTCTCTCTCTCTCTCTAAATAAATAAGGGGCGCCTGGGTGGCTCAGTCGGTTAAGCATCTGCCTTCGGCTCAGGTCATAATCCCAGGGTCCTGGGATCGAGCCCCACGTCGGGCTCCCTGCTCAGTGGAGAGTCTGCTTCTCCCTCTCCCCCACCCCCTTCTCATGTTCTCTCAAATAAATTTTTTTTAAATAATAAATTTTAAAAATCTCTAAATGAAAGGTTCTATTTATCATTACCTAAGATTTTAGCTATTCTGTTTTCCAATAAACCCTCTTTGGCCATCTATGTGTAGACAGACAAGCCAAGCTGGAGGGCGGGGACCTGGAGTGTGCTCTCAGAAACGCCAGGAGCTCATCCTGTCCATGGCCCTCCTGCCGGGGAGGACGGCACCTGAACTGCCAGAGAGAGACAGCAATGTGAGAGAGACGCTGGGAAAGACAGCCCGTTCTGGCTCGGGTGGATGGCCCTGGGTCCATTTGGGCTGGCAAGAAACAGAGAGATTCCCCGCTTGTATCCAGCCACCCAATCAGAACACTGACCTCAGCAATATCTATACATCCGGAGCTCCTGAGACCACTTCTCAAAGCTGATGAACACTTAAATTGCCCAGGATTTTGTTACGATGCAGATTCAGAGACTCCCGGGGAACCTGAGATTCTGCATTTCTAACAAGCTCCAGATGAAGCTCATCAGGGGAGGAGTTAGGGAGATGATAGAGCCTTATCTCTTACCAGTCATGAGATTGATTCTATAATCAATCAGGGAATGGGAGAGTGACTCACAGACCTCCAGTCTCCAGGGTTTCCTGGAAGCCTTCTCCAAGGTGGAGGCTGTTGGGAATCCATCAGCACCTTGGCATGCGGTTGCTGGAACAGCAGGGACGCAGCCCACCACAGGCTTCCCTGTCACCCACAAGTTTCCTGCAGAAGATCAGGTTGCTGCTATGGAGCTTTGAACAAATACTGACCTGGTAATTTCTGTACAACAGTCCTGTCAATTACGTGGAGAACTTCCTGTGTGCCCATCCCTCTGTTGTCTGAATCCATGACAACATGCCAGCGTCTTTGCTGGGTAGCTGGACAGGTTGGCCCCTGATTGCAGAGCTCGAGTGGAGAATGACATCAGTAAACTTTATAACCTCGGAGCAATCATGTATTGTTATAATTTTACATTTTAAAAGACAACAGGTTATGGGGGCGCCTCGGTCGCTCAGTTGGTGAAGTGTCCGCCTTCGGCTCGGGTTGTGATCCCGAGGTCCTGGGATCAAGCCTTGCGTCGGGCTCCCTGCTCAGCGGGGTATCTGCTTCTTCGTCTCCCTCAGCTCCCACTTGTGTGCTTGCTCTCGCGCTCTCTCACTCTCACATAAATCTTTCAAAAACAAGAAGACAACAGGTTACGTATAGGAAGATGTGTGTGTGCATGCACACACACTTCCCGAGTAACATGGATAAGCATCAGAAGTTGGAAACAGAAATATTCCTAAGTGAAGATTCAGTGTTTTTTATTAGCTTACTCAGTTAGGAATAGGGGGCAAAACACGTGGGTTCGTAGTTACTGTTATAACCTTATTTGTTTGACACCTGAAAATATATCTTAATTATGCTAGAAAAAAAAGATTACCATAGGAAAAGGAAGACTTGGCAGCACATTGATCCCCTGATATCAGGCTCTGGAAGAACTCAGGCCTTTCGTTCAGTCTGCTTGTCCTCTAAGGCAGGCGATTGAGATTTCGGAGCCTATGCTGTACTCAGTACTCCACCCCCACCCCCCACCCCCCCGCCGGGAAGCCCTCCAGAAGGAGTCCAATTATACCAAGCATTTCATCTTTTGCAGGTAACTTAGTAAGGGGCTGTGAGGGCCCTGAGCCAGATCACATCATTCTGGCCTCCCCCTTCCTCCTGTCGAGCCCCACGCACAACTCCATTCTGAAACCCTGAATTCCTGACCCGGGATTCTGTTCCACCAGACAGCTTTTCTCATGGGGAACAGCTTTCCTAGAATTTTGTCAAGTAAATTTTCAATTTAAGTATAACATAAAGTCAGGCAAGTCCACAGATCAAAAGTGTGCAGTTGGACAAATTTCACAAACCAAACCTCCCTTTGTAACCAGCATCCGGATTCGGTCTTCGTGTCTCCATCTGGGATACAGAAATCACTATACTGATGCCAACTCTGTAGATTAGCTTTGACTGTTCTTGAATTTTGTGTAAGTGGAATCATCCAATACGTACCCTCATGTGTCTGACTTCTTTCACTCAGCCTTGTGTGTTCAGATCTGTCCGTGATGTTTTTTTTTAAATTTAATTTTATTATGTTAGTCACCATACAGTACATCATTAGTTTTTGATGTATTGTTCCATGATTCACTGCGTATAACACCCAGTGCTCCATTCAATACGTGCCCTCCTTAATACCCATCACCAGGCTAACCCATCCTCCCACCCCCCTCCCCTCTAGAACCCTCAGTTTGTTTTTCAGAGTCCATCGTCTCTCATGGTTCATCTCCCCCTCCGATTTCCCCCCCTTCATTTTCCCCTTCCTTCTCCTAATGTCCTCCATGCTATTCCTTATGTTCCACAAATAAGTGAAACCATATGATAATTGACTTTCTCTGCTTGACTTATTTCACTTAGCATAATCTCCTCCAGTCCCATCCATGTTGATGTAAAAGTTGGGTATTCATCCTTTCTGACGGCTGAGTAATATTCCATTGTATATATGGACCACGTCTTCTTTATCCATTCACTGTTGAAGGGCATGTCCATGATGTTCTGTGTAACTCTTTCGCTTATTCTTAGCTGTACAGCTCATTGTAAGGGAAGACCACAAAATGTTTATCCATTCTACCATAGACGGATGTTTGGGGTGTCTGTCTTCTTTTGCAATTATGAGACTGTGATATCATCACACGTGTCTCTTGGTGTGCTTTTGTATGCCACAGTGGGGTACCTACTGTGGAATGCTGGGTCCTAGGGTATGAGTTTGCTCAGCTTTAGTAGATATTGCCAAAAAGTTTTCCAAACTCTATTCCACCTGCAGTGTTTAGAAGTCTCAGTGGCTCTGGACCTTCCCCAAGACTTGTATTGTCTGACTTTTTCATTTTAGCTGTTCTGATGAGTGGGCTCCCTGGAAATCTAATGATGAAAATTAATATTAATCAGCCTTCTTAAAAATTAATTAATTTTCTTAAATTCATAAATATAGTCTTTCAAACCTGGGAGGCAGCATGGATCCTTGAACAGTGTATGAGTGTGTATGGGGTCAGGCAGAAATGGGCTTGAATGTTGCTTCTGCCTTTTGTCAACTGAGTGTCTCTAAGCCTTGGTTTCTTGTTTGGTAAAATTAGAATAAAGGACAAGATTGAGTGAAGATTAAATGACATAATGTCTAAAGCCAGCAAAGCCCTAAGGCAGGCTAGAGTCAGTAATGGTTTGTTGTTTATACCCCCCTCCCAACAGATTTTCTTTTTTTTTTTTTTAAGATTTTATTTATTTATTTGTCAGAGAGAGAGAGCACAAGCAGGGAAGAAGCAGAGAGAGAGGGAGAAGCAGGTTCCCCGCTGAGCAGGGAGCCCGACGCGGGGCTTGATCCCAGGACCCTGGGATCATGACCTGAGCCGAAGGCAGATGCTTAACCGACGGAGCCACCCGGGGGCCCCCATGGATCTGTTTTTAAGTGATAATGAAGAGGAAAATTACTTCTGACATAGGCAGTTAGTGTAATTAATCAGTTGCTCACAATAAACCCTAAAAGATCGCTGTATACACCTCCCATACCAATAACTTGATCATTTAGCAAGTCAGATTCAAAGGGAAATGATTTGCTGTTTTGATTCAAATGGTTTATGGAGTGGGATAGGTGGGATATGGTTAAAGGTTTTCTGGCTACCTTCTTAGATCAGTAAATGGCTATTGAGTGAATGGGAGTGATTTGAGCTCTCAGAGTATCCAAAGAAAGATGTACAAACTAGAAGAGAGGAGCATTTCCTCTGGGAAAACCCATACTTTCTAACTCCCACATTTGGGAAGCATGTTACAGTTAAGCTGCAAAAAACAAACAAGGCAGCTCGTCAAAACGGAAGAACTTTTGGGCATAGCTCCTGCAGTGGCTGGGGGCGGGGGACGGGGGGAGGAAGGGGGACATTCGATCCTAGGAAACCTAGGGCAGGCCTGGAGAAAAGGCTCTGAAGGAGCGGCGAAAGCCCTCCGGGAGCGGGGGCCCTGCCCTAACTGAAAGAACTCCGTAGAATAACCCAGAGGAGCCCCAGCAGGCATCTCGCTGCGAGCCGTTTGCAGACTGGTTTCTCAGACTCATCCATAAGCATTTTGCAGAATGCCGTCAACAGAAGAGTGAAGGAAACTCTTGTCTCTGAAGGTTCACGTTTGTGCGTATTTGTGCTTGTGAGTGATACAGTGGTGCAGAAAACCACTGATAAAGTATATTTGAGGTCTTGGAAATTTCAAAAGATTGGATTTTGCAGACAGGAAAACTGAGCAGGTATTAGAGTTAGGACCTCCGTGCTAGTGCCGGGGAGTCTGAGGTTAGGGTCTGTGCAGACCTAGGACCTGGAGAAAGGACAAGAACAACAGGACCTAAATATGGATGGGCACCACCCAGACTCAACATCTGTAAATCCCTGTTAGAACTGCATTCTAATTGTACCCTTACGGAACCCTCTTACACTGTTGGTGGGAATGCAGACGGGTGCAGCCTCTCTGGAAAACAGTTTGGAGGTTCCTCAAAAAGTTAAAAATAGAGCTACCCTATGATCCAGCAATTGCACTCCTGGGTATTTACCCCAAAGAATATAAAAACATTCATTCAAAGGAATATGTGCACCATTATGTTTATAGCAGCATTATCAACAATAGCCAATTATGGAAATGTCCATCGACTGATGAATGGATAAAGAAGATGTGATATATATAGAGAGAGAATGGCATATTACTCAGACATCAAAAAGAATGATATCTTGCTATTTGCAACAACGTGGATGGGGCTAGAGAGTAGTATGCTAAGCAATGTTAAGTCACTCAGAGACAGATACCATATGATTTCACACATGTGTGGAATTTAAGAAATAAAACAGATGAACAGAGGGGGAAAAAGAAAGAGAGGTAAACCAGAAAACAGACTGTGAACTGTAGAGAACAAACTGAGGGTTACTGGAGGGGAGGTGGGTGGGGGATGGGTGAAATAGGTAACGGGGATTAAGGAGGGCACTTGTGATGAGCACTGGGTGTTGTATGGAAGTGTTGAATCACTAAATTCTACACCTGAAACTAATATTAAACTGTATGTTAACTAACTTGAATTTAAATAAAAACTTGAAAAAAAATAATTGTACCCTTACATTATCGGTAGCTTTAAAAGTCACACGAGTTGAATTTTTGTTAATGAATCTTTCATTTGTCTTCATAACATGCTTAGCAGGAAGTGGGGCACCTAGGTGGCTCAGTCAGTTAAGCCTCTGACTTGATTTTGGCTCAGCTCATGATCTCAGGGTGGTGAGATCGAGTCCCGCGTCAGGCTCAGTACAGAGTCTGCTTCTCCCCCTGCTCTCTCTCTCTCTCTCAAATAAATGAATAAAATCTTTTTTAAAAAATGCTTAGCTGGAAGTAAGTTATCCCTTCAGGTTTCAAGCAGAAATGCTGGAGTGTGGCACTGCACCCAGGCTGGGAGTCTGGCTGGTCCCTCTGGAAGGCTCCCAGGGAGGACTGAATATTGAAGTGACAGATTAGAAGGCCCCTTATGTGTTTTCCCAGGACCAAAACTGTCAGGAAAATTGGTCAAGTCATTTCACTTAAAAAACTCAAACTCGAGTTTTTTTAAATAAAGCTAGAGTTTAACTTTAAAAATATATTGCAAAGATATTTTTATTTTTAACAAATCCTACCTCTCCTCCAAAGTCAAGGAGAAGAGAATAGGGGTCCATCAGGGGATCAAGGAAGCCTGAAATGACTGTCCCCCACCCCCACTGCTCATTTTACAATTCCAGTGTTAACTGTGATACACTGAATGTCCACACACAGTGTGTATCATGGTCTACACATCTCTTTCCCATGAGATCTAACAGAGTGACATTACACACTCCGAAGGGGAAGTCAGACCCTCCTGTTCTTTGACACAATAGGATCTGACGTAAGTGCCTGATACCGAAACAGCCTTTCGAGTGTTTAAAAAATACACGGTGGCTATAGTTAATAATACTGTACTATATACTGGAAATTTGCCAGAAGAGTAGATCTTAAGTGTTCTTACCCCCACTCCTCCCCGCAAAAAGCTAACTGTGAGGTGATGGACGTGTTCGTTAGCTTGATTGTGGTAATCATTCACATCGCCTACATATATTCGATCATCACATTGTGCACCCCAAATATATACACTTTTTTTTTTTAAAGATTTTTATTTATTCATGAGAGACAGAGAGAGAGGGAGGCAGAGGGAGAAGCAGGCTCCCCACTGAGCAGGGAGCCCGATGCGGGACTCGATCCCAGGACCCCGGGATCATGACCTGAGCCAAAAGCAGAGACACTTAACCGACTGAGCCACCCAAGCGCCCCAAAATATAGACACTTTTTACTTGCCAATTTTTCCTCAGTAAAGCTGGGGGAAATATATGGAAATAACAGGGGCTCTGAAGTTGTACTTCTCCAGCAGGTGTTTCATGCTTGGAAACTAGAACTTCATGATATTATCCCAGCAGATGTTGTGAGTAGAGAATACCACGGTGCATTTTCTCCTCCTATCCAATGTCGGAATTTCTTCCTAATATAATCTCTGTTCTGGCCACTCCACTGAAACTCACCTGAGAAAGGTTCAAAGAATTTGCCACTGCAGTCACTCTGGAGCTAAATCTAGCACATGCCTCTCCCTCTTGATCTGCGAGATCTTTTGCAGGATATGACAACATGGTGTCTGCTTTTGTCTTCTGCCTTGGGGCCCTCTCCCTGTCCTGGTTCTCCTGTCTCCTTGAGGTCTCTCCTTGTTCGTGTCTTTGGCAGGCTCTCCTGTCAGAAGGACACTATTGCAATCGGTGAGCCATATAAGGCTCTAGCTATCATTTCCCTAACTCCTCCCCTGATGAGCTTCATCTGGAGCTTGTTAGAAATGCAGAATCTCAGGTTCCCCGGGAGTCTCTGAATCTGCATTGTAACAAAATCCTGGGCAATTTAAGTGTTCATCAGCTTTGAGAAGTGGTCTCAGGAGCTCCGGATGTTCTAATTGGGTGACTGGATACAAGCGGGGAATCTCTCTGTTTCTTGCCAGCCCAAATGGACCCAGGGCCATCCACCCGAGCCAGAACGGGCTGTCTTTCCCAGCGTCTCTCTCACATTGCTGTCTCTCTCTGGCAGTTGAGGTGCCGTCCTCCCCGGCAGGAGGGCCATGGACAGGATGAGCTCCTGGCGTTTCTGAGAGCACACTCCAGGTCCCCGCCCTCCAGCTTGGCTTATCTGTCTCACATAGATGGCCAAAGAAGGCTTATTTGTGATTCGTGTCTACTTCCTGGTATTCGGTATGAAAACCTCAGCTCACTATGTGGATGTTGAGCAACGTGATTAATGGCAAAAGGAACTACTTTCTTGGTTTGACACATAATCGTTTCCATTATTTCATTCGAAAATTATTCACTTTCGTAGGAAAAAGAATGTCTGACAACGATGAAGACATATTTATGTGGAAATGGCCCATCTGAAAAGGCAGATACTCATTTTCCCTTTTAATCGGCTAGTGAATGGTGGTGTGAGAAATATTCACCTGCAGTATTTGGTGTCTGTCTTCCTTCCTAGACTGTCCTGTCCATGAGGACAAAGACCATTTGTACCTCCAGCAACAAGCCCAGGACCTGGCACATATTCAGGGCCCAATAAACATTTGACAAATTAATGCAGGAGCCCATTCGTTCTCCTTAGAACATTGTTGACACATCTTCAAACACTCACTTGGAGTGGAGGCTCTTCATTGGGCTGTGTATTATTATTATTTTATTTTCCACTGGTTACAGTGCCTTCAGACTTAAAAGGCATTATTAATATTGCTTGAGAGAAGAAATGTTGATGGAAACGAGTCAAATGGCATTATGGTTAGAAACTTGCCAGGTGTCATTTTTGGGAGATTAGATAACTGTGTTTTCTGGTAGAGTGAATTGCCTGTTTGTTGCAAGTTGAGACTTTGCTGGACTGGTTTACAGGGCCAGGGGGAAAGAGATAAGTGAATCTTCTAGTGAGAGGTCATCTGTTTTGAAAGCGGGGAAGATTGCATGAACCAGATCCAAGTGTTACGACACAGGGAAATGTCTCAGACTGCAGGGTAATGAAGCCCCCGATGGAACATTAAAACAAAAATCCTTCACGCTGTCCTCTTAGGAAAGCCCACAGAGTTCAAACCTCTGAGTGCTTGGATGTTTACAGCCGTGAGTCGCTTTGGGATAAAACTCTGATACCAAAGGGAAAGTGAATCTGCAGCAGGTATTCACGGGAAAAAGTTGCTCCTTCTCCTTTCCTTGCTTCTGCTCTTTCGGAAGCCATTTTGACCGTGGAGGTGCCAAAAGAGTGTGTGACTCCTCCCCCAGACCTGGAGCAAGACAGATATGTCATCTCAATGGTATCCTCTGTTTCCCTGCCTCTCAGGTAATGGCTTGACCATTAGAGGAATGTCTTAGGCTTCTTTGTGTTTTCCTTGACGGGAAGAACAAAAAACCCCTGCCCGTCTACAGATTTCATTTGTCCTAATAACCAGCTGGCTGGTGGCTGGAGCCATGCTCTGTGTTGCTGTCTTCCTCTCCATCCCCCTGCGCAAATGCAACCACTTCGACTTCTTTCTTTCCATAGAACTCCTGGTTCAGAGAATTACCATGAAAAACAGACTAGAAATACAGCTCTGCAGCATAATGGGTGGTTTTTCTCTTCCGTTTTAGATTACCAAGCTTTCCTGGATACCTTCAGTTAATTGAACTTAATATTAGAAGAACCTCCCCTTACCACAATAAAAAAGGCATTTATGCAATGCAATCAAGTGTGTGCTGTAATTAATTCAGTCATCTAACAAGTATATTTGTCATCCTGATGTGACTGGTGACCTTGACTGGGAATGGAGAGCCTCCTGTTAGGATCTGTTCAGTGCAGGGGGCCCCTTGCTGTCCGATTCGATCAAGTCAGGCTGTATTGTGCACTCGAAACTTGTTAGGAGGACAGGTCTCATGTTAAGTGTCTCACCGCAATGAAATGTTTAAAAATGAAATCGACATATTATTTGATTTTTTGGAAAAGTCAATTCCGACCATTTGAGTCTCTTTAATCCCCATTAGGGACGCTTTACTATCCAGAAAGATTCAGAGGGTGGATCGGAGCCCACTTTCTAGGAGAAATGCTAACAGTTTACTTAGATAGTCTTCATGAATCAAGCCTAAACTCACCAGAGGACTCTCCTCCCAAAGAGCCCTTTGAGACCCTCCCACACCCAGAAGTCTCTCTCCCCCCGCTGCAACCTCAGACAGACACGTTTCGCTCACACCTCCTTCTTCCCTGCTCTCAGCCTGGCTTCTGGCTCACCAGACCACAGACACCTCTATCCTTTGATAGCGTGAATTTTCATCCAGCAGCTCCTGGGTAAGGCTGCATCCTCAGGTGGGTTCCCCCTCCCCTCTCACCGCCCCAGCCCTGCCCAGCCTCCCACCCAACCTCCCACATGCCCCCTCTCTTCCAGTCAGAGTCTGGCTCACCTAGAGGGCAGCCATTCTCTGATCCGACTCATCAGCCGAGCTGCTTGAGTCTTCCTGCTGCCTCCACTTCTTTCCATGGGTCTTTCCATGCTCTGTTCCTCTGCTTTCTCCCTTCTTTTCCTCTGCACAACTGCAAGGTGCAGCTCAAACATCGCATCCCTCAGGAAGCTCTGTTGTAAGTTCCCTCTGGCCTCTCCTAGCTGAAAACCAGCAGTGTGCGTGCTTGTTTTAACTTCTTTTCCAGCATGTCCCATTCTGTCTCTGTCACTGACTCGGAGTTCCTTTGGGGCAGGAGCCAGTGCAGTGTCTTGGCATTCAAGTGATGAAGAGAGAAATCGATTGGTTAATTAATTCATAGTCTACAGGTGCACACCTTCGGTGGAAAGAGCGCCTTAAAATAATCCACATGTTAGGCTATTTTAGAATGATGACTAGGCTAATCTATCATCAGCAAAAATCGTAAGACTAGGTCACAAATCCCTTTTTAGTCTACTGGCTTGCTGTAAGAGATATTGGTTCCTCTGTTTTAACAGTTTCATCTTAAATTTCTTGTCTGGAAAAAAATGTGGCTATAGATCCTTCCTGGTGTGACCTAGTAAGTGTAGATTAATTCATGAATTAATGGGGACATGGTGGTGAAACCAAGGAGTAAAAGAGGCATTCTTGGGCACATAAATATCTGCTCAAGCAATTAAGAAATTAATGTTCAAAATTTACTTAATTAGCATAATCGTTCCTTTTATAAACAAATATAAAGAAAACTTAACTAAAAATATTTTATATTTTTGCTCCAGATTATATGCTCCAGAAAGGATGTATTCTTATTAGTTTTTTGGTCTTTACTTCCCTTTTCATATAGAGTCTGGGAAAATGCATTTCTTCATAGTTGAAGTGAACCTACTTGTAAAAGGTGCTCAGAGTTTACTTGTATACAAACAATTGCAGGCAACGTCTTGAGTTTCATCTCGTATTTATCATGTGCTTCATTTCGTGAGGCTTTGGAAGAGGAGCTTTAGAACTGCAATGTCTCACTGATATAAATGTGAGTTCCAGATGCTGTTTTTGAGAAGGAAAGCCTGCAATAGAAGACACAGACAGGGATCAAAATGTGGGGGAAATGGAATAAAAGACGGGAGCATCAGACGTGTCCCAGCTCAAACATAGAATTAAAGCTGCATGTATGTGTATGTGTGGAGGGCAGTGTGCATGTGTGTGTGTGCACGTGCGTGTGCGTGCACGAGTGTGTGTGTCTGTGTAGTTCCAAAGTCTAAGTAGGGAGAGTACATGAAGGAATAGGGATAGGAGCAAGAGAGCTATAGCTTAAGTTACAGGAAAAAACTTTGCTCTAGATCATTCATGCTTTTAAAATGCCCAGACTTGTCCATATTTTCCCCTTGTGCTATTGGCACAAAATGTCCTTGTGACATCCCATACTACTTCAGATCTAAGAGCTTTGTTTCAGCATGTTTTATTGACATCAATGTGTTCCCCATGTCCACCAGGTTTTGTAAACATTAGGCATGAAACTGACTAAACCATTCAAAACAGAGGCTAAATACAATGTATGTGGACCAAGCAGGGCTTCAGAGACTTCCTTGACTACGTTGTTAAATTTTCAGATTTTCAAAATTTCCAGTTTAAGCCCCGAATTATGGTGGTTTTTATGATATTCTCTGGTTGTAAGCTACGGTTGAAAAACTATAGGGGACCCTGTGTGAATAGCAGGGATCTTGGGATCTTGATGAAATCTGCATTGTCATATGCAGGTTTGGACAGGGCGTAACTAAAGCAAAGGGTGGACTTTGCTGACTTGAACCCAACAGAAGAGTGAGCGGCCATCACCACATGATTGACCCTTGGGTGCACTGCTCTTCTCCACAGCCCTAGTGGGGAGACCAGGCGCTACCCAAGAATGTCAGCCCTTCTTGCCCCGGACAGACTGAACTAAAGTCTTCCCCTACGATCTAGGCCTTTGATGTTCCTGCTGCTGGAACATTCCAGATTTTTACCTGAAAAGATAATGGCTCCTGACATTTCTTTTATAGTTCTATAACTGAGCCATCCCCAATTCTGTTGATTCAAACCCCTTAATACCTGTCAGGATTGTCGGTGACCCTCTCATCATTCCGGTGCTTGGAAAGCTCAGTGCCGAGGCATTTCCTGGAGAGCTTGTGAAGATGCAGATTCTGATTCTGGGGGTCTGTGAGGAGGCCCAGGACTCCCCATCTCTAACAGGCTCCCAGGCAAGGCCAGCGTTGCTAGCCTGCAGACCACACTCAGAGACTTGTGCAGCCACCTAACTGTTCTGTCCACCCTCCTCTGGAGGCCACACTCGCTTCTCCACGTGGTGGCAAGACCTTTTTTTTTTTTTTTTTAAGTTAGAAGGGGGAGATTATTTAATTTTATCAACATGCAGCATGGCATTGAGAAAAATAATTCTTAGTCATAAACCAAGTATGTACCATTGAAACCCCACGCTTTAAAAAATGACATCTATCTTTATAAGAAAAAAGTCACAGTGTTTGAAAATTGTAAGCTACTGTGCTGTACTCTGTCCATCCCACTTCGAGGGGAAGAGTCGCCTGTCACCAGGGCACTGCCCGAAGCCAAGTTCACTCATTACCAATAGTACCGCGGGCTCCCGCGTTGTGTTAGCGCGTCCCACAAAGCCAACACCTACCTAGGAATGACTGTTCTTTGTGAGACCTCTGCCTTACAGCGTGTACTTCTAAACAAGTTGTGTAATTAAACCTTTGTTTTGAGGAAAGTGTAGATTCACCTGTTGCTGTAGGAAATGATACAGAGAAGTCCCACGTACCTTTTACCCAGTCTCCCCTGATGGGAACATGTTGCGATATCACAACCAGGATCTGAATGGCAATGCAAGATTTCTGTCACCACAGGGATCCCTCCTGTTTCACTCTTACAGACATGCCCACTTCTGGGCGCCAGCTAGTTCCTTCTCTAAAAAGCAGCAGGTATTTTAAAAACATAGTCTGGGGTGCCTGGGTGGCTCAGTCGGTTAAGCATCTGCCTTCGGCTCAGGTCATGATCCTGGGATCCTGGGATCGAGTCCCGCATCGGGCTCTCTGCTCAGCGGGGAGTCTGCTTCTCCCTCTCCCTTTGCCCCTCCCCCCCTGCTCTTGCTCTCTCTCACTCTCTCAAATAAATAAGTAAATAAATAAATAAATAAATAAAATCTTTGAGAAAAAAATAAAAAATAAATAAAAACACACTCTAAGGCAAGTTCCTCCTTGTTTAAAACCTGCCAGTGGTTTCTTATTGCCCTTAAAATGGAATCAAAACCCTTAGCAACAAGCCCCTCACCTGGCACCTCTGCCTCCCAGTTCCCGGTGCTTTCCCAGCTTCCTCTCTACTGGATTTCTTTTCAGCCAGAGAGCCTTTCACCACCACCATCCGTCCCACAGGGAAGCCCCCCAAACTCCTCCACACACTTTGCTAAGCTCCTCTTGTCTTTAAGGGCTCTGCTGAATGGCCATTCCTCAAGGAATCCTGCCACGACCTCTCAGACCAGGTCAGGCTTCTACACTCTAGAAGCATCCACACAGCCATGATAACAACTGTAATTCCATACCGAATTTGGTGAACGCCTGTCTTCCCCACTGGGATGTAAGTTTCATGAGGCAGGAACAAGGTCAGTCCTATCTGGGCACATCCTTGGACCTCGAGTATTGCCTGGCGCACGCAGACACTGAAGTGATGGCGGTGATGATGATGAAGGCTTATGGGAGCCAGACACTCTTTTACAGATATTAACATCTTAACCTTTATGACCACCCCACGAGGGCACTTTTACCCTCGTTTACAGATGAACCAAGTGAGGCTCCACGAGAAGTAATTTGCCCAGGTGACACCACTTGGTCCTTCACAGGCAGGCGTCCAGAGCTGGATCCCATGTGCTTAGGTAGGGTAACTTTCTGCCCCCATGGCTGACCTCCACGCACTTGGCCACCATGCCCGTCGGTAAGGTGTTCAGTGAATACCTGCTGGATGAATGAGTAAGGGGAATGTTTTCTGAGCTGGCACTGATTAACTGCTGGCACGGAAGTCACACGTGGACAAAGATTACAAGGGGCTTTTCATTCTGGTGGCTTGATTCTCAGTAATTTCCTTATTAGGGTTTTTTTTAAAAAGTAACTTAAGTATTAAGTAAAAAATAACTTAAGTATAATTATAAAAATAAGTGTAGTAGGTGTGAATTAGAAAGTCTAAATTATTTGCAAGTGTAAACTCTAAAGCATTTAAATGTTTTTTTCTTTGTGAGTGGATGAGTGTATAATGAATATAGCATTCATTGTATGACAAGTATCGTGGGATTTAGGAACTGTTTTATGAAATAACACAAACATCCAGCACAACACAAACATCCCCATTTAACCTCAAATCAACACTCAATAATAAATGAATAGACGTAGGGGGAAAAAGCAAGTGTATTTCTACTGGCAAAAACCATACCCAGTGAAAATTAATTAAGTTAATAAGAGTTCCTCTATCCTTTGGCACATTAATACTTACTCATAATTGTTATTTGATATTTTTGGTTTTGTATTTCTCTTGCAAATTGAGCGAGCATTTGATGAATGACCGGGTTCTGCTACCCAACTTTTGGACTGTTTCCAAGCATGAAATTACAATTCCAGATAATCCTGTCACAAAGATCTGGGTCTCATTAGGAGGGAGGGGAGCTGGGAGATGGCCCAGTTTGGCCTCCCCCAAACCAAGCCGCCACGGCTTTCTCTATTTCTACACACGATTTAAATTTTTTAGTAATCCTAAAAATTGATGTGCTTTTTCCATGAAAGGAAGTGTGGCCACATTTTCCAGAGGGGGAGGCCTCTGCGTCCTTACTCCTTCATGCTCTCATCCCCAGCCCCTCAACCCTTGCCACCACCCACATAACATCTGTAGTTCTTAAACTAAAAGCACAAATTATTGTAAAAGTTAATTGAGCTTACAAAGAAATGCTTGTGTAGAAAACTTTCTCAGCTGCAAGGAAAACAATCTGGCTTGAGTGGCCGTTCAACAGAGTAAAAATTAGTTCACTGAAAGGCACTCCTACACCCCCTTAGGAGTAACCCTTCTGCGGCCGCCACCCCCCCCTTCTAAAGATTTGACGATGTGCCAGAATAAACAGCTTAAGGATGAGTTTGGTAAAGCCAGAAAACACACACTTACAGTTTTTTACTTCTCTGGTTACTGGCCTCAATAACCAGATAGTCAGCTGAAAAAACCAAAAAACCAACAAACAAAAAAGGACCTTAGATTACAGATTACTGACTTATTGAAATATGTCCATGACACTGGGCCTAGGCCTCCGGCCATCTAAAGGCCACTGGATGCCACCCTCTCGCAGCTCTGGCCTTGCAGGGACATGCAGAGCCCCAGGTTGCCAAGAACGACTTTATCTTCATCAACATGTTCTGTCAGATGGAATGGGACAGCCAGAGAAGCCAGGACTGGCACAAGGACAAATAGAAAGGTTTCTGATCTCCAGGAGTGAATCGTTGAGCCAGGATTTGGTGCTTAGACATATAATGGGGGTAAGCGGCTTTCATTTTTAGGGGTTTTCTAAGGCCCGGCGACTTGGCTTCAGCCACACCATTCCTCTCCTCTCCCTTAATTTCCAAGAGTCTCCTAGACTTACATCACAAGCAAATGCATGAGGTCCCTTTCATCACAGAGCATCCTGGTGGATGCCTTGTCACTTAACAGGACCCGCGTTTTCAGGGACGCTACTGATGAGCAAAACCAGTGTATGTGGCTCCTGGAGATTAGTCCCTATTTATCCCCACAAGAAAAACATCAAATAGTTTCTCACTAAGCGATAAGGAAGTCCACTCCAGTATTCTTTGGCCTGGAGTTTTTATCATGGCGGAACAGTTCACCTTAGTCATTATATTTAAACGTGAAGGCTATTTAAAAAAGCTTAACAAAGAAAAGAATTATAAAATGTCTACGGTAAGCAAGATAAAAACATAAAAGTTGAAGGTAGGCAGTTTTCCAAAGGAAGATATGAAATATGTTTTGTAAACCGCCTGTATGAGTTATTCTTACGTGTTCGGTTGATTAATAATTAATAACGAGGCAAGGACGGCAATGATGTGTTTTCTTGTTTGTTCTTCTAACAGAGACTCGTGTTTTTGGAAGACATTGCTCTGGTTAAATCTCAAACATGTCCAATCCGAAAATGGTCATTCAACAACCGAATTCTATATCTGCAGTCAGTAGCAAATGTAATTCTCATAGGCTAGCGCGATGTGATAGAAACTAAAACCTGAGAGAGACCCGAGCAAGGAAAAATACTTCCTCGTCCAAGCTGGAGAGGAATTTACCGTCAGCCCGACTATTAATAGATGCAGTTGGAGATTCCATTTCCATTGCTCAACTGCCATATTAGTTATTAAACTTAAAAGACGTGAATCACGTCTGCTGAAAACTTTTTTTTTTAGAGATTTTATTTATTTATTTGACAGAGAGATAGAGAGAGAGCACAAGTAGGCAGAGTGGCAGGCAGAGGGAGAGGGAGAAGCAGACTTCCCTGCTGAGCAGGGAGCCCGATGCTGGGCTTGATCCCAGGACCCCAGGATCATGACCTGAGCCGAAGGCAGACACTTAACCGAACTGAGCCACCCAGGAGCCCCAACGTCTGCTGAAAACTTACATATGTTGTTAACACAGAAATTTGAGTAATTTCAGCAGCATTTATCCATCTTTCATTCCCTGCTGAATTTCTCAGTGTAACGAACTAAAGGGAAGCCATGGGAAGCAGAATGTTTGCTGTTGTTCTCAGATGACACATTATTCTTTGAAGAGACAAAATGTGCTGGGAAACAACAGAACGCTTCATTCATCACCCAAGTATGAGCAAGTGCAAGACCGTAAGAGGCGGCCGCGGGACCAGGAAACCGGGAAGAGGAGCTGGACGGGGTTGTCTTTCTGGAGGGTGTCTCTGTGAAGGGAGGCCACACACATGGACTTCCCAAGAGTGCTGAGGAGGAGGGAAATCTGGAGCAAAGTCCCCGGGTGGGAAAAGCAGGGGTGAGAAGCCATTGTTGTCTTCCCGTATCTGCAGGGCTGTAAGGTAGAGGAGGAATGAGGCGCATCTCTGTTCAGCTGGAGGAAAGTCTCAGGACTAGCTTCAGATCACCGTAGGGAATAATTACGTGATAGAGGTATAAATACAAGAATATTGCTTCACAAACTCGTAGCAAGATTAGAATTCAGAACAGACAAGCCAGACTTGACAACCATTTGTCAGGAGTACGGAAGGCCAGGATTCCTGGGTGTAATGGGGCTATCTGGAGCTGGACATCCAATTCTGAAAGTGAATGATGCCAAGCACAGAGCTGTAACACCCGCTACACAAAACCACACACGAATGACGCTTCCCAGCCCTTGCGCTTCCCCGTCCGTTTTCAGTACCTCGTATCTTCCATTCGTCTAATTGAGCTGGGATGATGAAACAGGAAGATCTGAACCCTAAGAAAACTCTTTCGGAGTTTGGCCTTGGAGGAAAATGATTGTGTTCGACCACATTTACCTTCTAGAAAGTACAGGGTGAAGGGAACCCTCATCATAGACCCCCTCGACCTCCTGTTAGGCCTTCCTCTAAAGCAGAGCTTGGTGAAGTACAGCGCCATGGTTCAAATCCAGCTACCGCCTGCTTTTGTAGATAGAGTTTCCGGGCACATGATGGTGCCAGGCCTATTTATTTGCTTCTTGTCTGTGGCTGTTTTTGAATGGTAGCAGGGAGCCGAGAGGTTGGACCAGACCCTGTGTGATCTGCAAACCTGAAAATATTGACTCTGACTCTTCTCAGAAAAAGTTTGCCAGCCCCAGCTCTGGAACGTCATAAAGGACATTTCAGACTCTCTCTTTTCTAGACTTAGATCTGTGGCGAGGGAAGGCCGGCTTTAGCAGCACCACCAAGTTACTTTGCTCAGGCAGGTGACACATCTAAGAGCAAGCGGTCGCGTATGGGAATGGCTACTTTGAATTGATAGCTCTCCTCATGGAGGGAAAAATATGTTCTAGAAGGAATAGTATATGAGCTAAAATTGCAATTCCTTTGTGACAGAAACTTGGCTTAGGCTTCTCCTGAGGTCACTTAGTAGGTGTTAGTGATTTTCAGGTCAGTCTGTGTTAGTCGATGAACGCAGGAAGTGGGCTTTGGGACGCAGAGCTAGCTAGGGAAAGAGGCTTGGGCCCTCCTCCCCTCCCCCCCCCCCAGACGCGGTCTGTCCTCTTAATTCTGCTCTTTGCACTGCTACTTCCTCTTCCCATTTGAAAGTGAAACTTAAAGGGAATATTTAGATTAAGTAGGAGTAATGAAAAGAAAAAATTGTCCATTTTAAAGCAAGCATTAAATAAAAACATGTGCATGCACACAGCACACAAATCCAACTACGCTTACGAAACCACCGCAAAGGGTCAGACGAGGGCTTTTTCTAAGTGAAAAATAACAGTAGAGAATGTTCTGAGCAGCAAGCTGGGAGTTCTCTTAAGGGAATTCTAAAAGGCACATTAGAGGTGTGGCTTCCTCAGCTCTTAAGTGCCCAGCATGGGCTCCCCTGCTCAGGGATGGGTCCAGATGCCTTGCTTTCAAGCCTTGGGCTCGTCCCTGCGACCCAGGCAGGCTGGTTCACTCAGTGGCAAGAGCCCACAGCTGCTCGCCAGGCCACACACAGCTTGTGAGCAGAAGGCAGAGGGGTGTATTGCTCCGAGTGCTCGGAGGAAGGAAGCAATTCATTCTACTGGGGTCCGGTCCAGATTTAATTCAGATTCAAGCCATAGTTATATTTGTTAAGGGTCTGCCATGTGTCAGGTGCTTGGGCCAGGAATTCTGCCATCTCATTGATTCCTCCCGAGTCATAAGTCCTTGTTTCACGAGAAAAAGAGACTCAACATGATCAAGAAGTTGCCTTGGTGGTGGTAGCGAAACCAGAGTTCTAATCCAGGCCTTGTGACTCCAAGGCCATGATCACTGACGGGTGCGATGGAAGTTTGATTGCTTATTGTTCTATAGTCAAAATGGCCTGTGGGTAGCTTGCCACATTTTTGTTTGTTTTTTGTTTTTGCTTTTCTTTCTTTCTTCTTTCTTTTCTTTTTTTTTTTTTACTTCTTTTACTTTTCAAATCCTTCATGACATGAGATATTGGTTCAAATAGTTCTTCTGAGAACCTGACATGTTTCTGTAACTTGAAAAAAAAAGCAAGCAGTAGGCTCCCCTCATTGGTGAGATCAAGCCACTAATCTTTATAGGCAGATTATTTTTCTTCCTTCCACTGCTTCTCATTTGTTCCCAGCAGCAAAAGGGAGGAGATGGATGACACAGAGAACAATTCCAGCCCGAGGTAGCATTGTGGCTAGCTCAGACAGGAGCAGCCTGGAAACCTCAGCCCCCTCCATGCACTCCGACCCTGTCGCCCAAATCCATTTCTCTCCCAAGTACCCTGTATAGAGTGGCTGAGCTTCCTTTTGCCTCCAATATCTTTGCTTCATTTTCCCCGCTCCTTTAGCTCCTTTAGGTACTGATTGTTGTATGTTGATGCTTGGGGCAGATTCCAGATCCGCCCTTGCTCCTGGAGGTCCCCCCCGCCCCGTAGAAGAGCTCTTTGATCTCCTTGCACTTCATTTCCAGGCTTGCCTGCAGTTCTGCAAGAGCCAGACCTGTGGAAGTCTTCACACAGCAAAGGCTGGCAGGCTGGCTTAGGAACTAGATGTACTTTCCCATGGCAGGTGCCGCCAGGGGGAGGGTCGGGGGTGGGGGGCGTTGCTGGGACTATCTTTGTTTTAAGAAGAAAACACACGTTTAATGGCCTTTTCCTGGTGTCTTAGCGATTGCTCCCTTGTTTCAAATTTTTACTGTCGTCATTTGCTTTGTTTTTTTGCAGGGGGTAGGGTGGCTATTTCTGTTGTTTTTTTCCTAATGCTCATTGGTAACCAACTTAAATGGTTATTTAGAGAGAGCCTTAAAACAATGGTGCGTTAGAGGCTGATTTTTTCAAAGCATGGATAATAATAGAAAGGTTAAAAGAACATTTAAACCACTTGGGGTGGGGGGTAGGCAGGCGCTGCCCCATAGAACCCAGAGGCTCTCTGCAGAGAAATGCTTGCAACAAAGATCCTTGTTCCCCGTTCTGGACTGGAAATCTTTCATTTCCTTGCAAATTACGCATCTTTTCCAGAATTTTGTTCAGTAAGAATGGATGGAGACATGGTCCTTACAGATAGCTGTAAACAAACCCAGAAAGGGTCACCTGTACCCCCGAATTAGGATATGGACAATGACCCAGAGGAGAGGAATGCAGAAACACAGACAGGAATGGAAGAAACCTGATTTTTGGAGTGTGGCATATTGTGGGACTGTGTGAGGCAGTCACCAGGCTCAGCACCTGGCACTCGTTGGCGACTTGTTCTTCTACTCTGAAAGTGAAGTATCACGTTTCCACTTGCTTGGTAATAAGGAATATTGGAGTCCTTTCCCCAGGTAACTCCAGGCTGGCGACTTCTCTGCTTTCTGACTTGTGTTCCTGTGGTACGTCTCTACCCTGAGTGGCTTTATGGTGTCCTCTGATTATTTCATGTGTAAAGTCATCTCCCCGAAGGACTCACATATTCCTTCAGGGCAGTGAGTACTTCTGATTCATTCTTGGCAACTGTGGCTCTAGTATTTTATTTTATTTTTTTAAAAGATTTTTATTTATTTATTTGACAGAGAGAGAGACAGCGAGAGAGGGAACACAAGCAGGGGGAGCGGGAGAGGGAGAAGCAGGCTTCCCGCGGAGCAGGGAGTCCAATGCGGGGCTCGATCCCAGGACCCCGGGATCATGACCTGAGCCGAAGGCAGACACTTAACGACCCAGCCCCCCAGGCGCCCCTGTGGCTCAGCTATTTTATCAAATATGCTTTAGTTAAATAAGTGAATGAACAAAAGAACAAACAGCCCGTCCTGGCCCAGGTGCAATCACAGAGCATAGGGGGATGAACCCTTTCTGAGAAGCTGTAAACACCTAAGGCTCACGACTCCGCCTCGCCGTGATGCTTCTCAGCCGTGCAGGGCGTTCAAATGAATTCTAGAAGGACAACTCAACCAGCACGTAAAAGCCCAATATGGGGACGATTACTCAGCCTTTGTCATTAGAGAGTGAGTCATGTGGACCTGAGCAGAGTACAAAACAGAAGGCATGTGCGTTGGGTGAGGAGTGTGCCCAGAGGAGTGAAATCTTGTCAGCCCTGCCTCGCTTTACCTCCACATCACCTTGCTGGGAATGACAGATTGTGAGGGTGTACGTAGGATGAGAAAAACTGCACCCTGAGACGTAGCATTAGACTGAACTGTGAGAAGCTGTTGAAGATGTAGCAAGCTGCCAACCACGCATGCCAAGGGCTTTGGGAATGTTGGACCTGAGGGCTCACACTCTCACCCACCCACTGTTTTCTGCTCACCAGTTCGCTATGGAACAAAGTCAGAATTGAATGGTGGTAGTAAACCGAGAGCAGTCTTCGGTCAAACCCTCATCAGCTTTTAAACCTGGTTTTCAAGCAATGGCCTTTGCCACCAACCCCATTTTGGAGTTTTATATTTCCCACGTCCTTCCACCA
This sequence comes from Halichoerus grypus, assembly GCF_964656455.1. Lineage (NCBI taxonomy): Eukaryota > Metazoa > Chordata > Mammalia > Carnivora > Phocidae > Halichoerus > Halichoerus grypus. Next base: position 9,021,624 of record NC_135723.1, read on the forward strand.
GCCCTTCTCTGGGCTTAACCGTCTGTGACAATCACTCATGTCACCTTTCCCGCCCCACCCCACCCCGGAAGTGCCCCATCATCCCTTCAAGTCTCCTGGCGTTCTGTGAGGCAGACAACCAGTCAGATGGGCAAACCCATCCTCATTCAGTGGGTTCTTCGGTGGTAACTAGCTCTTCAACACCTCTTCCTCATCCAGGTTTCAGGGCAGCCTTGGAAACTGGGAAGGGCTGTGGAGATGTCGGGCATTGATGTGATTCCTGACTCTGCACTGCCCTGCACTGGTAGGTCCGAAGGACTGATCCGAGAAGGCAACAGAACTCGAAAGAAATAGGTCAGAAGCAAAAATGGCAGTGGAGGGAAGGATAGAAGCCGTGGTTTGGCTACCACACTGTTGGAAGGGAAGTGGTGTTAGTCACTTCAGAAGTATTCCTATATGTGAAGAGAGGGCCCCTGAACATGAGTAAGCAATAGTCCCCAGCTAGGAGATTAGAAAAACAGAACTCAGGCCCGAGAGGAGGAGCTTACTCATGATATCTCTAGAAAGGAAAAACCAGACACACTCAATTCACTGTTGTTTATATTTTCACATAGAGAGATTTTAAACCAGATCCAGTGTTCTGTGCTTTCTTCTGTATGCCCTGCTCTCAGCCTTCAATATTCAGTGAGGGTATACGTTAACCACGTATAGATCTAGTTCTGTATAACCTGGTAAAGATGCTGGCATACGTAATTCCTCCATGCATGAACTTTTGTTCAGTACATGTCCATATGTTTAAAATACAGAGATACTGGCCACCAAGACAGAGGGTTGTCTGATACATACTAGGTATTCAAAAGAGATTTATTGGATTGAATGAAGAAAAGGTTGGTGGGTATTGCTTTATGAAATCTTTTTTTTTTAAAGATTTTATTTATTTATTTGAGAGAGAGAATGAGAGAGAGAGCATGAGAGGGGTGAGGGTCAGAGGGAGAAGCAGACTCCCTGCCGAGCAGGGAGCCCGATGCGGGACTCGATCCCGGGACTCCAGGATCATGACTTGAGCCGAAGGCAGTCGCTTAACCAACTGAGCCACCCAGGCGCCCTATGAAATCTTTTTTAGTCCAAATCAGTTTCTCATAGTTCAGTAATATAGGTCAGATTCATCTCTGACTGACCATTAAACTACCTATAAAAAAATAGAATGGAGGGGCGCCTGGGTGGCTCAGTCAGTTAAGCATCTGCCTTCAGCTCAGGTCATGATCCCAGGGTCCTGGGATTGAGCCCCACATCCTGCTCCCTGCTCAGTGGGGGGGAGTCTGCTTCTCCCTCTCCCTCTCGCCCTGCTCATTCTCTCTCTTGCTCAGTCTCTCTCTCTCCCTCTCAAACGAATAAATAAGATCTTTTTTAAAAATGGAATGGATTGCCAGCCCTGTGATTTAAGATATTTAGTTTCCATAGTTAGGACCATTCTTGGGATAACATCCTATAATAAGAATTATAAAACCTCCCAAATTTCAATACAACTCATCAGTTCTGCTGAGACTATTTAAAAAAAATTTTTTAAGTCCCTGGGCGGGGGGGTGGGCGGTGGGAAATGGCTCGTTGGTATCATGAAGACATAGGCAGAAGAAATAGATTGCCAAGGTTTGGTTGCTAGGGTAAAGCCCCGGTGTCAGACGTAATTTATATGTAGGGAGTTGTGAATTATGAAGTACTTCCATGTCCATGATCTCATAACTGCTCACCCTACCCTGTCAAATATGCTGAGCTGGTCCTATATTTTTTTTTTTTAAAGATTTTATTTATTTGACAGAGAGAGAGAGAGAAAGCACAAGCAGGGGAATGGCAGAGGGAGGGGGAGAAGCAGGGAGCCCGATGCGGGGCTCGATCCCAGGACCCTGGGATCATGACCAGAGCCAAAGGCAGACGCCTAACCAACTGAGCCACCCAGGCGCCCCAAGCTGGTCCCCTATTTAACCAGCGAGAAACACTGAGACCTAGAGAGTTGAGATAACTGGCGGGAGACCATCCCATAATGATACTATCACCATCGTCACTCTGATAGGTGTTTGATGATGTCACTGGAAGCATATTTCACGGTCTCTCAGAGAACTGAATTTCCTGGGGTTCAGATGCATCAGTTAACCCCCGCGAGAGTAGACACGGTATACAAAGGTATCCTAATGCTGTATATTGTTTAAAAATCATCCGCTTGGCTTGGGATTATTTGAATGGCTAGGAGAGGCATGGGGATAGAAATCAACCAGTTTAGGTGTTCTGTTCCCTAACTCAAAAATAAAAGAGGTGTTATTTTAAAAGCTTCTGCTTGTTAACTTAATTGGAGTTCCTGTGGCTTGCAGTTGTGTTGGGCAAGCCAGACCTTGGCATGTTTAGTCCGGTAGGGATATTATAATGCATGTGGCAAGTTATCAAATATTTAAGAGGACCTTTTGACTATTACATATGCATTTCCAAGTCACAGTGTAGATTCAGATTCAGTTTGACAACTATCTTTGGATGCCTATAAGCTGAGAACTATTTATTAGTTAAAAATCAAATATGATAAAATAAGGAACTACTGATAAAATATAAAGTTCTGGAAAACAGAGAAACATCTTCACAACTATGAGACTTTTCCCGCTCTACAAAACCTTTGATTAAACCCACAGTGACAACGTAAATGCTGCTTTGTATTTACTTTTATTTTTTGCCCAATTATTTCATTATGACTCAACCATAGATTTTCTACTTTCCTGTTACCAGCTGTTGTGAGTTAAATAAGTTGCCTAGGCTAGTCTGCTACTGTAATCACAATCTATAACATTTTTCTATGGGATAAATTACGCTATGCTCCCCAAAACCAATGTAAAATATGTATAGATCAGGGGAAAAGATGCAACTTGGGAACTCTTCAAGCCCATTGCTGAATGGACCAAACTATCTCTGTGCAATGCATTGTGTTTTCCAAGAGCTGCCGTACGCAACTATTAAGAACAATAATGAGGTGAATTATCTCCAGCTTATTCTCCCTTCTCACACTTTTTGTATATAGTACTTCACTGTTCATCAATTATGTCTAATTTTTAAAGCACTTTTACAAAGCCGTTTAACGTGGACAGTGTAAAACTTTGAGGATCTTAATTGTTGTGCTTGATCATTTCTCCATTAAAAATGTATTATATTAAAATGTCTTTTTTTGGCCTTGTTTAACACAGATTTTTGTAAATTTTCCCCTCAGTAATTTTTTATTATAAAGTAATATATGGTCACTATAGAAAATATGAAAAATTGAACAACTGTAAGGAATAAATAAAACACCCAGAATCCCACTAGTGATAAAAGACCATTGTTAACAGCTTTGTGCATTTCCTGGGCATTTTTAGCATAGTTGAGATGGATATACATGCACATTTTGAAATCACCACCACAATACAATTTCAGTAAGGCAAAAGAAATGATAAATTCTGATACAATGAAACCTCTGGCAAATTCTCTGAGCATCTTTTTCTTCTATATTTTTAAATCTATTATATAAATATCATCTTATTTGGGATTTCCTTAAACCTTCTCAGCATGAAAGTGGAAAAAAGTCCTCCTCTGGCTTTTAAAGCTTCATCAAATATGTTACTTAGACTAGAAAGATTTTACAGTGACCAGACAGAAGGTTGTGAGGACTGACACTCTTGTAAGACATCCTGTCTCCTTCCTCTTCCATCGGACGTATGGAAACAAGAGAAGCAAAGAGACCCTGTCAAGTCATCCAAGACTTTCATGGTCTCATCCCTGTCATCCATGGTCATACAGCCACCCATTGCTTTCCCATGTAAAATGGAAATGCAGTAACACACGTACACACATCATAGTGGTCAGTCCAACGAGATACACATATATCTATATAAAATCCGCCTCTGGGTGGCTCAGTTATTTAAGTGGCCGGCTCTTGATTTTGGCTCAGGTCATGATCTCGGGGTTCTGGGATCCAGCCAGTCAACGCTCTCTCCCTCCCTCCCTCTCTCTCTCTAAAATAAATAAATAAATCTTTTTTAAAAATTTAAAAATAGGGACACCTGGGTGGCTCAGTCAGTTAAATGTCTGCCTTCGGCTCAGGTCCTGATCCCGGGGTCCTGGGATCGAGTCCCGCATCGGGCTCCCTGCTCAGCGGGAAACCTGCTTCTCCCTCTGCCTTCCGCTCCCCCTGCTTGTGCTCTCTCCCTCCCTTCCTCTCTCTCTCTCTCTGACAAATAAATAAATAAAATCTTTAAAAAAATTAAAAATTAAAAATAAAATCCACCACTCCCCACCCTATAGATGAATGAATAAATAAATACATATATTTGCATAAACAAATAATAATTCTAAGTATTGATGAATTTACTAGGAAGTAAAGAAAGCAAGGTGATGTGATCGAATTTAATGGTGGGCACTTAAGCTAATCTGGTTCTAGGGCAGGCTTTTCTGAAGGGATGACCGTTGAGTTGGAATCCCAATGATAAAAGGGAGACAAAGATGCAAACATCTGGAGGGAAGGGAGATGGGACAGCAGGTGGAACAGCCCTGAAGTGAACGAGAAGTGGGCCAGTTGGAGAGAACTCGGGGGAGTGTGGCTGGGAGAGGCTGGGAGAAGCAGGGACAATGAGAATGGAGCTGGTACTGTGTTCTAATAACACTGGGAAACTTTGGGACGGTTCCCACCAAGGAGTAGCGTGATAGGATTTCTGCTTCAAAACGAGGTGTTCTGTGGAAAATGGGGCAAGGATAAAAGCACAGACAATTTAGGAAGCCAAGGGGAGAGATTTACAAGAGCCCAGCTACTCTGGCAAACATTCATATGTAGTTGAGAAGACAACAAATTAAAACAATTATGAATTTTCTTAGGCAATTTCAAAAGTGTCTAAGTGGATTTGGGAAAATCTGGAGAAACTTGTTTTAATATTGTGTCTTAATCAGCAATACAGATTTGCCCAGGCTTGTGGGAAAAGAGAGGTGTACAACCCCATAATGAGGCGGGTAAGCTACGGCCCTACCCCGTAAAATGAAGGGGATTCCAAGACTTAGAGGAGGCAGATTGTTTTTATTTTCAGTTCAGATAAATTGGGGCGTTCTTAAGAAAAAGAACAACTGGGGGCACCTGGGTGGCTCAGTCGGTTAAACGTCTGCCTTTGGCTCAGGTCGTGATCCCGGGGTCCTGGAAATGAGCCCGCGCGTCCTGTCGGGGCTCTCTTCTCAGCAGGGAGCCTGCTTCTCCTTCTCCCTCAGCCTGCTACTCCCCCTACTTGTGCTCTCTCTGTCCTATAAATAAATAAAATCTTTAAAACACACACACACACACACACAAAAAGAAAGAAAAAGAACACGCAGACTATGGATCAGCCCTAGATGCCCAAGGATAATGTGCAGGTAACTTCCCATAAAATCTGTCACTAAAAGCTAGGGCAACGTGACATGGATGAATCTCAAAATAGTAGGCTGTGAAATAAGCCTTACACAAAAGGGCAATACTACGTAATCCCATTAATATGAGATTCTAAAGTAGGCAAAACTATTCTAAGTGAAGACAAATCATTTGTAGTGGTTTATGGTTTTGTGGGGGGCGGGATCCTCCGAGAAGAGGTATGAGGGGGCCCCCTAGGGATGATGTATGTAGATGGGGATAGGAGCGGAGGTGACACAGGGGTGTGAATTTGTTGGAACTCTGAAACGCTGCACTTACGACTGATTACCTCACAGTTTGTAGATGCTACTTCAACAACAGCTGTAAGTTACTCCTGAGCTGTGGTCACGGTGTGCCAGGCTGAAATGTACGGCCTTTATACCTTAGCTTTAAAATGCGTCAGAAAGGGGCGCCTGGGTGGCTCAGTCGTTAGGCGTCTGCCTTCGGCTCAGGTCATGATCCCGGGGTCCTGGGATCGAGCCCCGCATAGGGCTCCCTGCTCCACGGGATGCCTGCTTCTCCCTCTCCCGCTCCCCCTGCTTGTGTTCCTGCTCTCGCTGTCTCTCTCTCTGTCAAATAAATAAATAAAATCTTAAAATGCATCAAAAAAATAAGATGGATAGAGACGTGATAAAAGGAACACAAAGCTAATCTAAGGATATTCATGGTATAGTTCTTTCAGCTTCTCTACACATTTATGAATCTTCATAACAAAATCTGAGGACGAAGAGCTAAGTGCTTTGTAGGGCCTGTGTCCCAGGGACTGCTACTCTTGATTCAGTAGAATTTGTCTTCAGATTTGTAACAGGTAAAGCAAATGACTAGCATTTTGTATGGAGCTTGATACACTTTTAATTGTCTTGTCTTCAAATGGATAGCCCTAAAGTGATAGTACATTTCTCTCTATGTAAATGGCTTAAACATCTAATCCTCAATGCGTATTTTAATGAAATCATTCGATATGTTCCTTTTTCTTTCTTTCCTTTTCTGATAAATTTTCTTTCTTTCCTTTTCTACAGACAGAGTAACTCTGTTTAATGCCCAATATTTGAGGAAAGCTGTTTGCAGATCCATACACTCCCAGTTCAGATAATACCATAGAGCAAGTATATATCCACAGAGGTCCCCTAATATCTGTGCAGGTGTATTTTGTATTACTGTCACATTTCTCACTAGTTAATTTTAACAAAAGAAGGTTGAGAGCTTTTGTGTTTATTCAGCCTTTAAAACAATTCTGGAAGGTCAATATTATTTTCACCCCGTCTACTACTTGAGGAAAGCACGCGGTAGAGAGCTTAGAGAAGTCATTCGGGGTCACATACTGAGGAAGGGAGAAACAAAAGCTTTCTCCTGGATGAATTAAAAAGCTCTTGCCCTTTGCAGTTTTGTCTTCAACCTGCCTAACTAGTTTGTGATTTTCTTAAAAATAATAATTTTACTAATTCAGTGGTCTCACATTTAAATCTTCTCATTGCTTTATATTCATAATGTGAGACACGTGGTATAAATATGGAATGGAGATGACACTTTGTTGAATCAAGAAACCTCGGTCAAATCATTCTGATCCTCACTCTGCATTTCAGTTAAGACAGGGTCATCTCCTCTGTGGCAGACGGCGGGAGAAAGCCTCAGAAGAAACAACTTTGTATTCATTTCTTTTGAGACTTTAGTAATTAACCCTGGAATAGAATTCAAGATGGATTTGCCTTAAACCGAATCACACAGAATATCAACTGCTTTCTTGTTCTCAAGAATGCACACGTTGGACAGTTTAGCATTTAGGGCTTATTTTATTTTATTTTATTTGACAGAGAGAGAGAGCACAAGCAGGGGGAGAGGCAGAGGGAGAGAGAGAAGCAGACTCCCTACCGAGCAAGGAGCCCGACGGAGGGCTCGATCCCAGGACCCTGGGATCATGACCAGAGCCTAAGGCAGAAGCCTAACTGACTGAGCCACCCAGGCGTCCCAAGGATTTAGGGCTTTTTGCAGTTGTTTGCCATATTAAAAAAAATGAGCGACATTTTGCATGAAACCTTTTAAGACACATTTGTTTGTTTACACAAGTTGTGCAGTTGCTTCCCAAAACGTTTTTTGAATTAATCTTCACGTCGATAATGTGTCATGTTGCTATTATCATCTTCCAAATGTGGCATCTCTTTTTTTGACTATAAAAGTAGTCCATACTAATTGTAAACAATGAAGGGTCATGATAGGTATTCATCAAATAAATATTTTAGGAGCTCATTTAGCATTTTTTGGATGAATGAATGAAAGCACAACTACAGTCTTTTTGAAATTTTTTTTTTCTATAATGTAACAGGCTAAACTTAAAGGGCATGTTTTCCTTTTTTTTTTTTTTTAAAGATTTCTTATTTATTTGACAGAGAGAGAGAGACAGCGAGAGAGGGAACACAAGCAGGGGGAGTGGGAGAGGGAGAAGCAGACTTCCCACCGAGCAGGGACCCCGACATGGGGCTGGATCCCAGGACCCTGGGATCATGACCCGAGCCAAAGGCAGACACCCAAGGACTGAGCCACCCAGGCGCCCCTAAATGGCATGTTTTCCTTTTTTACTGACAAAAGTTTCTTTTTTTTTTTTTTTTTTAAGATTTTATTTATTTATTTGAGAGAGAGAATGAGAGACAGAGAGCATGAGAGGGAAGAGGGTCAGAGGGAGAAGCAGACCCCCCGCTGAGCAGGGAGCCCGACGTGGGACTCGATCCCGGGACTCCAGGATCATGACCTGAGCCGAAGGCAGTCGCTTAACCAACTGAGCCACCCAGGCGCCCTTTACTGACAAAAGTTTCTTTGTCATTGATTTAGTAATAAAAATTCTTTGGTTCAGCTGAGAGAAATTTACAAGCTGATATCCTTTATCATTTAAAATGAAAGCAACTGGGGGCACCTGGGTGGCTCAGTCGGTTAAGCAGCTGCCTTTGGCTCAGGTCAGGATCTCAGGGATCGAGCTCCTCACCGGGCTCTCTGCTCAGTGGGGAGTCTGCTTCTCCCTCTTCTCTCCCCCACCCCCTGTTCTCTCTCTTTCTCTCTCAAGTAAATAAATAAAATCTTTTAAAAAAAAATTCTTTAAGATGAAAGCAACTGTTAACAGTTTTCATTTCTCTGTATACTGAAGAAACCCTTCTGAGAGGTGCTCCAGCCCTAAGTTCTAGGACACTGTTCACCTGGCTGGGATGAAGGGCGTGATCAGTCCTCTGCAACCTAGATGACAGCCAATCAGTTAGGCTGAAACTTAGAGACCATAGTCTGCCAGCTAGGAAAACAGCTTTTGTTTCAACATGTGCCTGCCGAAAGGTCATGGGTTATTGTCACAACCCTGTACCTACATCGGTGGTGGCATCTTTGAAGGCCTTGAAATTGGGAAATCAGTCTGGCCCCATCTGCCCGCTTTGCCGCCAGCTGTGTGCAGATGTTCCAAATCGAGGTTGCAATCGAAGTAGCCCATCCCCCTGAGTGAGAGCCGCCCAAAGGTGTTGGGTCAATCCAGTGTTCTGGTTGGAAGAATTATGGAATCCTTCTGCCCCTGGAGCAGATGGGGGCTCAGTATCGTCGGGCTGTTGCAGTTCCCATGTGAGAGTTCTCTCTACCACCGGATTTGAATGTGACCACAGAAGAGGAGAAGAGGGAAATCCCCGTAGAGTTAAAGAGGATGTGGCGATTGCTTCACATTTACCATTCTTGTAAATGCTTCGGGTCGATTAGGTGGTGTCTGAACTTGCGCTCGCCGCCGTGGCCCTGAGATGCAAGGGCAGACGGTCAGACGATGCTCTTCAGAGCAGTTCCCATGCGGAGGGAACAAAGAAGCCTATAAAATATAGATGTAAATTTAGAAAGAGTTTCTGAGGAAAGTACCTGCATATTGACTTTGGCCTTGTTTTGGTGTTCAACCACCTGGCCGCTGATTGCAATCACGCCTTTGCACATGTGGTAGAAGCTGGCTCGTTCTGGATCTAACCTCCAAAGCCAGAGGCCATATTTCTTCACTCTTATGGTAATTTTGGTTCAAAGTGTAGTCCCTTAACAAGCTCCCTGCTTCAAAAGCCCCAACCTCTTTGTTTTGGTATGCTTGCTTAAACATGTCTTTCAAAGAGCTGGGTTTGTAAATCTGACTTTATTCTGATCTCCTTTGCTTTTAAATATAGACTGTCAAGTGATTTCCATAGGCTAACTTCATCCTCTAATTTAAACTATTTCTTGTATTAAGTGAAAACATTTGGGAGTTAAGTGTGCCAAGGCCGTGTCCTGCCAAAGAGCGCGGAGCAATCACCTCCACCTGTACTGGGTGGTGTTCGTGGACAAACAGAAGGACACGTCGGTTTCTTAGTAGCTGAGTGTGTTTTTAAATGTATGTTTCCATTTCATTATTTTCCAGATCTGTAATTAGTCCTTTGATTTATTCTTTGATGCATTAGCTTAGAAGAATATTTTTAATCTCTGGCCAGTTGGATTTTAATTGACACTCCTGCCATTGATTTTAAGTTGTACAACGTTGTGGTCAGAAAATATGGGCTAGTGTAATGTTATGTTTGTAAATATCCTTTGGACACGCAGTAATGTGATATTCTATCTTTTTTGGAAAGTAAAAAGTTCATTATGTAGTTATTCAATTGTAATTATATTATTTAAATACCTTATGATACACATTTTTATGGTCTACCAAAGCTCTGAAAGACTATTTTGTCTTGGGGTGTTTGGATGGTGCAGTCGGTTAAGCGTCTGACTCTTGGTTTTGGCTCAGATTGTGATCTCGGGGTCTTGGGATTGAGCCCCGTGTTGGGCTCTGCTTGAGACTCTCTCTCCCTCTGCCCCTCCGCTCCACGCGCTTGCACTCACTCTCTCTCAAATAAATAAATAAACCTTAAAAAAAAAAAGACTGTGTTGTCTTAAAGATTTTCCTAGAATTTTCCCCTATTTCCCCTGGAATTTTTAACATTTTAAAATGACTCTCTGCGTTATAGGGATGAGCTGTCTCTTATTATGAACTATACTTTATATACATAGACAAACATTTTCTTGTCCCATTGGTCTTGAGTGACCTTTTATCGGAATTAATATTGTAAGTCACTGAAACTCGCAAAGTTAGTTGAAATGTGTGAACCTTTTATTTTAGTTTTGCTACTTTACTTGGCATTTCATGTGATATGTTTCTTCTTCTTTTTTTTTTTTCCCCTCTTTTGCAGTTTGCCAAGGCACAAGTAACCGACTCACCCAGTTGGGCACTTTTGAAGACCACTTTCTGAGCCTTCAGAGGATGTTCAATAACTGTGAGGTGGTCCTTGGGAATTTGGAAATTACCTACATGCAAAGGAATTATGACCTTTCCTTCTTAAAAGTTAGTTCCATCAGTTTGATTGTCTTACCCAAATATGATAGAAGGAAATATAAGTAGATAAAGACCTTAGTATATTTCTTTTGCTATGCCAATTACAAGTCCTGGGGAACTACAGATGCAAGTTTTATCAGAAAACCACTTCTCCAGCTAGTGTCAAGTTATAGCTATGAAATAATGTCAAAGAGAAACAGGCCAGCCTGGAATTCCACTATCATCATAGACCCTGATATTAAATGTCTACCATTGCGTTAGCTGTGGTATCTTGGTATATTGGCTCTTTAAGGGAAAAAAAAAAAAAAGGCCTGCTTTGTAGCATTTTCCTGCATACTCCCACTATAGCTGATTTCCAGCTACACCACTTCACACATTTCCCAAATATTTCACAGTAGGCTCTAGTGAGCCAATAGGAGCCAGCTCTGAAGGCTTCCAAGTTTGGTCCTTAGTTGAACTTTGGATTTGATTGGCCTTCTGGGTTTTTCTTTTTCTAATAAGAGAGCATGCAAGACAGATACAAAAGAAATCAATAAGACGTTTTCATTTTCTTCTGAGTATCCCGAACACCACGTGAAATGACAATCACAGCATTCCTAAATAGTGCACGTTGCCCTTTGTTATTGCCAGCAGGCTCAAGGGGCAAAAGTGCAGGAGTCATCGGAAATCCTGTAACCCCCCCCCGCCCCTGCTGTGTCCCCACTGAAGTCATCTACATGCCTTACGTTCATCAGTCACTTGTGTGCGTGCTTCCTCGACCCATTTTCCACCTGGCATCCTTGAGTTCCTCACGAGAGAAGTAACATGGTCCCGTTTTATCTCCTCAGACCATCCAGGAAGTTGCTGGCTATGTACTCATTGCCCTCAACACGGTACAGAGGATCCCTTTGGAAAACCTGCAGATCATCCGAGGAAATGTGCTCTATGAAAATACCCATGCCTTATCCGTCTTATCCAATTACGGCACAAATAAGACCGGATTGCAGGAGCTTCCGCTGAGAAACCTACATGGTGAGAGGCCCGGGCGCGGGAAGGCTCTGGGTGCAGAGGTGGTACTCAGCGAACCCGTCCCTCCTCTTAAGGCCACTCAGAGGACTTCTGTTCATCAAATACAAAGGCATTGAGTGTCAGCTACGTGCAAGATACAGTTACTAAGACCATGGTCAGTGATGGGAAGGGAAGATTTAAACCAGGTACCACTTCTCCTGTATTTGTGGGGAAATATCCAGAGAGTTCGTAAGAAATGGTAATGGTTCTGGGAAATAGACACCAGACAACCCTGGCTGGGATGCAGACTCTCTGTGCCTGGGGAGTGAATAAACTGCCAATCCTATTACCTGGACCTCAGGTACAAGGGACGTACATTAAAAACCACCCCTATTTGGGCGCCTGGGTGGCTCAAGTCGGTTGAGCATCTGCCTTTGGCTCAGGTCATGATACTGGGGTCCTGGGATCGAGCCGCGTGTCAGGCTCCCTGCTCAGCGGGGAGTCTGCTTCTCCCTCTCACCCTCCCTCTGTGTTCTCTCTCTCTCTCTCTGTCAAATAAATAAATTTTAAAAAAATCTTAAAAAAAAAAAATCCACCCCTATTTGAGACAGCTTTCAGAGTAATGCTGTTACCCAGAGCATTACTTAAGGACAGTGAAGTTAAGGACAGAGAATGACGGTATTGCAGAGTTTGAATTCCCGTGAGTAGGACACTCATGAGGGTCCTGCGAGTGGAAGCTAAGGAAGATGATAGAAGAGACAGGAAGTTGATTTCAACGAAATTGAGGTTAATGCGGAGCGCGCCCTCGCCGTGTGGCAGGTGCGGTGGCAGTCCTGTTCCATCGGGAACTTCATGCCCACCACCTTCCTTCCGCACAGGTGTTTACACTCCCACCGTCTTACCCATAGAGGAATGGTGGCAACGTAATCCTCCTAAGGTCCCAAATTAGTGAAAAAACGGCCAGGAATGACCACCTAACTCTGCTGCCCGAGTCTTTACCCTTCCCACGTGCTGTGCAATTGTGATGGGGAAGCGGGCCCACCAGGAAAGGGGGGATGACAGCAGAGGGTGTATCAGGGGGTCCTGGGAATGGCAGAACCTGGCAGACGGCAGTGCTGGGATGAGACGAGGCATCCAGACCCCGGCTCAGAGGCGGCTGGCACAGCCCTCTAGTCGGGCTCCTGGGCTTGGCCATCCTATAAAACTGCCCTAAGACTTCCCACCCACCACTTTAGCTGCTCAGAGCACCCACGCACATGGTCTGCATTTATGCTAATACTAATTTGTGCTGTTTAACACATTTTGCGAAATGGTACGTACATTCAGCATGCCTCAATCTGCCTGTCTGGCCTCATGCTATCTCATGGTGACAGGCAGATGTGGTTAAGAGCGTGGACCCCGGAGCCAGACTGTCTGGGTGCCAGTCCTGGCTCCATGGCTCACCAGCCAGATGCCCCTGGAGCGGGTTCTCTCTGTGTCTCAGCGTCCTCCTCTTTAAAAATGTGCATAACAATTGTAACACACTTCCTAGCGGTGTTGAGAAAATCAAGGGAATTGCTATGGAAAAAGCACTTAGGAGTTATTCCTATCGTTGCTGTTATTTCTGTTGTTGGTATGGGGTTGTATACGTGCAGATTATTTATTGTTATTAAATAACTATTTCATGTGAATTATTCAATATTAATTAAGTACGGTTATGAATAATGACTCAGTGCCCACCACGAAGAATAAAATCATTAAATACGGAAAGTAAAAATAAAAGAATGACTGCTTCCGGACTGCTGATCTCTTTCCCTTCTCAGCTACCCAGTCAGGGGCACCCGAATCATCCAGCACCTTTGCTGCCTTCTTTTTACTTCTCACGATTGCAGACTGTAGGTGTTCTGTAAGGCCCTTGCCTGTCAGCTCCTAGACCCACTTCATCGTTGCAGACCCACAGCTGCAGTGTTTTGTGCATAGAAGTCATTCAGTAACCGTTTCTGTCTACTGTCATAGATGCAACGCTCTCCCTCTGCTCACGCTTGCATTTTTTTTTTAATCATTCCTGATTTTCCAAGTCGTGTCATTTCTTCCTGGGAAACAATTACAGTCTTTCATGCCATTTGCATTCCTGGCGTCCGCCATCTCTTCATCGTACGTAGAGATTCTTCTCAGCCCCCTTCACTCCCCTGCTACCTTTTCCAGTGAGGAGCTCCAGAAGCAGCTCACAGCATCGCCCCCTTCTCCTGGCCTAGCCAGCCCACACTGGGTGACTGCCACCCCCCTCTGTCCCCTTTGCCCCTTCACACCATCATACAGCTTCCTTCCTTCCCTTACTTCTAAATTCTGATAGTTGCCTCCTCCCCCCCCCCCCCCCCCCGCAAAGTGCTATGGGAAGTCTTGTTCGCAGGCTGGCCTTGTTTTAGCAGAACTCCAAATGTAAAGAAATGAATACATTGGGCCCCTAGGTGGCTCCGTTGGTTAAGCGACTGCCTTCGGCTCAGGTCATGATCCTGGAGTCCCCGGATCGAGTCCCACATTGGGCTCCCTGCTCAGCAGGGAGTCTGCTTCTCCCTCTGACCCTCCTCCCTCTCATGCTCTCTCTTTATCATTCTCTCTCTCTCTCAATAAATAAATAAAATCTTTAAAAAAAAAATGCATACGTACTTTGTGGAAGTTTAAAGACATGGCCTTTCAATAACTGAGGTTCTTTTCACGTGCAGAAATCCTACAAGGAGCTGTGCGGTTCAGCAACAACCCAGTGCTCTGCAACGTGGAAACCATCCAGTGGCGGGATATCGTTGACAGCGATTTTATAAGCAATATGTCGATGGACTTCCAGAACCAAGCGGGCAGTTGTAAGTTCCACAAGCGTCCCCTCTGCCTGTAGCTGCTGGGGTGGGGACAGAGTTGTAGCATGTTGGGGTGGGGGGGGTGACAGAAAGCAGATTAATCCAAACCAAAAATAACTAGTAAACAATTGATCTGCCCGCTAGAAAAGCACTGACTCGAGACAGAGGGAAAGTCTGTTTCTCCGGGTGACAGTCAGCGTGTCTGCTAACCGGGCAGATCTCCCCCCCCCCCCCCCCCCCCCCCCCCCCGGCCTCTCAGCCCTCGTGTGGCCGTTGAGAAGAGCTGTCAGTCCTGGCCCGGGGGCCTCTCCCATGCTGCCTAGATGAGACAAGCCAAACTTTTGTGTGCTTCCAACGGGCTGCTGAGCCACAGAGCGGCGCCAGGCCCTCCGGAAGCACGTAAGCTGACCTCTGGCCTCCTACCTAGAGCCCCAGGCAAAGTTGGGCGCAGTGCACAGGGGGGGCGTTTGTCCATACTCCCTTTAGTGCCCATGACCTTGTCCCTGCCATTCATCGGCAAAGCGGCCCATGCCAGGGGGAAGCTGGCAAGGGGCCAGACTGTAGGTCAGGCCTGCACCACTTGGCCCCTTGGCAGCGCTGTGTGGGAAACTCTGAAGACACATGCTTACAGTTACCAAGCTCCGCTTAGCTTCCCCCTTCCTGATCTCCCTGGTCTTTCAGTCCTTTTAAAATAAGAAGTCATCACCATTTCCTGCTTCTCTGTTTCCCTAAACTGTGCAGTGGATGCATGTTTTTGTGTTGGGGTTTCTTTGTTTTTTTTTGTTTGTTGTTTTTTTTTGGGGGGGAGGGCTGAATTTGGAGCTCACATGGATCTTCAAAATTGACTAGATCCCCTTTATTGTTACTTCATTGTATCTTACTTTATTTATTTGTTTGTTTATTGTATTGAAATACCCTTAACATAAAATTTGAACCATTTTTAAGGGTACAGTTCGGTGATATTAAGTCCATTCACGCTGTGGTACAATCATCACCACCATCCATCTCTGGAACTCTTTTCATCTTGCAAAACTGAAACTGTGTCTCCGTTAAACAGGAACTCCCCCTCCCCCAGCCCCTGGCACCCACCATGCTACTTTCCGTCTCTACGAGTGTGACTGCTCTAGGGACCTCTTATAAGTGGAGTCACATAGTGTTGTCTTTCTGTGACTGGCTTCTGTCGCCTAACCTCATGTCCTCAGGTTTCATCCATGTTTTAGCATGTATCAAAATTTCTTACCTTTATACGGGTGAGGAGTATTCCACTGTGTGGATATCTGTGTGCACGTGTTTTGTTTATCCGTTCATCAGTTGATGAGCTCTTGGGTTGCTCCCACCTGTTGACAGTGACGAATAATGCTGCTATGAACTTGGGTGTTGAGCCCCTTTGTTTTATAAATATATTATTCCAACAGATATTCAGCATGGCAAGAAACTGAAAACTTTCATCTACAGTGCAAAATTTTATATTATGCATGACATTAAGGTTCGCCTTTCTTCAGCTCTCTGATGGACAATGGGGAGGTTAAATTGTGCACATTTATAACAACAACAAAAAAACTGACACAGGAAGGCTGTGAGACTAGTACGGGTTTGCCATCAACTAGATCGAGCAGCCCAAATGGCACACCTGTCCTCATCACACCAAGACCATGGGAAAGACCCTGAAGGAAAATGTTGGGAAGGAAGGAAGGATCTTGCAATAACAAGATTCACATATGACAAAGCTATGACCTGCAGACTGATAGGGTACTGGGTTAAGAAGAGACATGTAAGAATAAGTCACAGACATAGTACGAATAAGCCTCGCTAAATTAAATGTCCATAAAGAAATGACATTTCAAGCAAATGAGGGAAGAATAATTTATTATTCAGTAAATCGTTCCAGAATGATTGAAATAATAAGGGAAGATATCAAAGTGCCAGAACTATAAGGATTTTTTTTAAAAAAAAGAACGCTGTTCACCTGCTACCTGCGTTCTCCTCATTAATTACCCGACCAGTGACAAGGTGAGGAACCTGCCACTCTCCTTGTGGTAAGGTAAACCCTGTCCTTGCCCAGAGCTTTTCAGGCAACACATGCCTTCTGAGAACTTGTCTTATTTCATTTTTATCCAAAAAAAAATCTCATAAGGTGATTTAAGTATTTTATGGACAATGGATTTGAGATTCAGAAAGGTTACGCAGTGTGTCCCCACGTGATGTTTTTGTTGATGTAGTTTGGAATTTGAAGTTAGATTGGGTGGGTTTACCTAAGGGGAAATTAAAATAAATTAGTCGTCCACTTTGTGCACCAATATAAATTCCAAATCATATTATATATAATAAATTACGGAATGTATATGTAAGTGCTAGAAGGAAATGTAAAGATGCATATTTGTAATATCGAGCTGAAGAAAAGCCCAGTCAGATGCTGTACAAGAAAACTTCCATATGAAGAAATCTTAACGACAAACAGGAAAATATTGTGCATCATCTGCTTGCCTTGAAAAGGGTTAATATTCTTGATAATATGACTGTATAGAGTAGTCTTAGATATCCTAAGAAAAAGGTGAACCTCCCACTAAAAAAAAAAAGTGCCAAAGACATGAGCAGTTTGTACCCCCCCCACACACACAAGATGGCCAAGAAATAAAGTAAAATGTTATTTCTTACTGTAATTTAAAAAAGGTCAAAATAAAATAAAGAAGCATCATTTTTGCCTTTGCAAAAGATTTGGATTCCTTCTGATTCTTAGATACCTGGATCAGGAGAGGTGTGGAGAAGCAGAAATTCTCATCTTCTTCTTGAGGGCATATAAGCTAATAAAATATGACCAGGGATAGAATTTTAGCAATATGTATTGAAACTTTTAAGTATGCACTCCTCATGTCTAGGAATCCTAAGAAAAAAATAGTAAGGGGAGTGAAAAGTATAACGATATAGAAAAATATTTTTGTGCAAGAATATTCCTTGCAGCCTTACCTATAATGAATTTTAGAAACAACTTACGTATCTAAAAATAAGAGATTAGTTAAAGGAATTATGGTACAGCTATGCCATTGAAAATCACGTTATGGGGGTGCCTGGGTGGCTCAGTCGGGTAAGCGTCTGCCTAGGGCTCAGGTCCTGGGATCGAGCCCCATGTCAGGCTCCCTGCTCAGCGGGGAGTCTGCTCCTCCCTCTCCCTCTGCCCCTCCCCCTGCTCATGCTCTCACTCTCTCTCAATAAATCAAATCTTTTTTTAAAAATAGAAAATCATGTTATGCAAAAGGATATTTAAAGGCATGGAAAAATTGGCATAATATTTTATTAGCTTTTTTTAAGTTATGAATCAAAGTATAGTGTTACATCAATACTTAACATATGCATATAGTTACATGTATATATTGATTACATCTGGATGATTCTCATTTCCTCCTTTTGCTTTTTTCTATTATCCAAATTTTATATAATTTGCCTGCATTTCCTTTTCTGTAACAGAGGGTTAATAATAGAATTATAAGCAAACCTTGATTCATTGGTTGGCAGATGTTTTCTCTGCTACGTGAAGATGCCATTAAGCATTTTCATTTTAAACATTTTTGTTTTGCAAACCTATTACGTGCTTATAATAGGGATTTGAGAAATATGAGGAAGAATAGGGTAAACAGTAAGAATAACATATCACCGTACAGACAAGCACTTTTAACACTTCTGTGTACTGCTTTTGTTCGTCCTACTCTTGCCCATCTCTCTCTCTCTGTCCCTCCCTTCTTCACAATGCACAGCCCACACCGTGCATTTGGGGTTTGGCCTCACCATCTCTCATGATTCCTAGGAGCATCAGCATTGCATTGCTGCCCTTCACCCCTGGGGTGATTGGAAGGATTGTCAGTCTCATGAAAGGGGTGTCCTGGTTCCACAGTAACTTGGGAAATCCTCAGCTCTTCCATTTGAAATCTAGAGTCTACCAGGAATTAAATTCTTCCTGACTGTAGGAGACTTTGGGACACATAGGAACTCCTTCCTGTGAGGTCTCATGTCTTTGCAATCAAAGACACCTGCCCTGCTGATCTTTTTTAAACAAATTTTCATAGTCGGCCTGTTGTCTTTATATAGATGGGAGGCTTTGGTCTTCAGGTATTTCAATGCTAGTAAAAATGAAACACAACTAATGAGATTAAAAAATCCTTGTAGCTGTGATTTGTAGTTGATCACTGCAAAAACTGATTGATGGACATCAAGTATTTCCACACAGTAGCTCACAAATCAATAGCTTAAGTTTAGCTAATCAGCAAGGTGATGCACACTGCGAACATTTGACCCTTTGAGCAGTGTTCTGTGTGTCTCTCTGGCTTCAGGTCTAGGAGTCTTTATTTGCAGGACCCCATGTCCCCTAGGATCACTGACCCTTGGGTCACTCGAGACTGGCATAGTGAGAATGTAGTGGGTCATACCCACCCCACCAGACTAGACTCCCTTAGTGCTGTTGGAGATGCTGGAAAATTCTCCAAGCCTAAACACATGTGGAAACTGGACCATTTGGACCCCAGTTTTCCTGACCCGTGACGAGTCAATAATTACTCTCTGCCTCAGTTTCTGCAGCTGAAATGTAAATAAAAGCAGAACGTGGTTCATCTCTCTTTTATTTATTTATTTTTTTTAACGAAAGTCTTTTGAGTCATCTTACAAACCAACCAGCAAACGGACAAATGGAGAATTAGAAATTTGAAAGCTGTTCCTTGTTTCTAGAACGTCGCTTTGCTCAGGGGCTTGTTTTACCACCAGTTCTCTTCCTCTGAGATACGAATTTAACGATTACTTTTACATTTTAGGCCAAAAGTGTGACCCAGACTGTCCCAATGGAAGTTGTTGGGGTCCAGGAAAGGAGAATTGCCAGAAATGTAAGTCAGCAAGCAGAATTTCAGATAAATGTGTGCTCGCTTTCCTCCCCTTACACTTGGCTGACTGTATGTGTTTTCCCTTTTGAAGACTCCCCAAGGCCAGATGTTGGCAGTTACGTGGATGACATTCATGCAGATGTCCTTGCACGCGGTTAATCCAGCGTGGGCTATTTTGGGCACTTCAGCGTGTCATAAATGAGTGAAAGTCAGCCGCGCAGATATCAGCCAGGCTCTTAGAGCCATGTGTTGGGCCTGTTTTCCTGGGAACAGAAGACTCGCCCATGTTGTTACCGGAGGATCACAAGCACCCCTCGTTTTCTCTCCCTTGGGGGCCCATCTACACAGAAGTGGGAGCTACGCTTTCCAGGAGGGTTTTTCTGCAGGAATCCTAGTTTCGGAGCATGGGTGGCCAAGGAATCTGGGGACCTCCGCCTTAAAAGTTCAGCGTCTGTCCTTGGGTTTCATTGTGATGTGACTGTTTCATCCTTTTAAACACGACTTTCTGGCAGTTGCTTTGTGTTCCTTGACGGGCTTCCCGTATCACCCCAGATCTCAGTTCTAACTAGCATGGAATTATTGAGCTGGTCGAGAAGTCTAGACTCGATCTGGTTTGCTCTAGAGAGCAATGGGAACAAAACAAGGTGCCGTAAAGAAAGGTCACGATTCAGTGTTCTTTGGCGGAGTGCGAAGGTTCGGTAACTTGAACGCGCCAGGGAATCACTAAATTCATCATTTTGTTCGCCTTTTCACCCACTGTGTGCAAGTGCTCTGCGAGGCCCCTGGGGAATGGCCCTTCCACCCTCCGTGGCTCCTCAGCTCACCCATACCCTTTGCTCCTTTTCAGTGACCAAAATCATCTGTGCTCAGCAGTGTTCTGGGCGCTGCCGTGGCAGGTCCCCCAGTGACTGCTGTCACAACCAGTGTGCCGCCGGCTGCACGGGGCCCCGTGAGAGTGACTGCCTGGTAAGGCTGACCCAGCCCCCCAGCCGACTGCCCCCCCCCGGGGGTGGGGGGCTTCTCTGGCTTCCTGGGGGAGAAATTATCGCACATGCGGTTGCTGCCCGTTGCCAAGGGGCAAAGCACCTTTTAAATGTCCCGCCTTCCCCACTGACTTTGTGACTTCGGGCAAATTCTATGACCCCTCTGTGCCTCGGTTTCCTCGCCCGACTCAGTGGTGGGCAGTAAACACCGCCTGTTCCGTGGTCTGGATGACACAGTGCCCGTGGCATCTGTGCCCAGGAGGACCTGGGCGTAGGATGGGCGGCAGTACTAAATACGAGGTGTCTGTCGTTAGTGTTTCTGGTGGCCAGCAGTACTGTTATCACACTCTCCATTGCTCCATTTCAGTCGAAACCCACCGAGTTGTTACCGGAAGGGCCCTAACATAAATACACAGAGATGGTAAGGGACGTACCCAGAGCCACACAGATTTGAGTGCACGGCTGGAACTGCACGTGGACCCTCGGACCCAGGCCCTCTGCTCTTCCCACCACAGCTCAGGGCCTCCTGAAGGTCCTGAAGCACCCACTCTTGTCCCTGTTACTGCAGAAAGCCCTAACAAAAGCCTTCTCGCCCCGGTGGGCGGTGGGCACCACGTGTAGGCATGTAGGTGGCACCTCAACTGTGCGCACCTTGGGCGTCCTAGAGACACTGGGGCCGGCAGACGTGAGTCCTGGACGCAGCACCAAGTGTGATGAGACCCTCGTGGGCTCCAGAGAAGGGGCGATCCAGAAGACTCCAGTTTCAGGGAGGGGGCGATTTTTTAATTCGAGAGGCTGCATCCGGCCCCAGGGATTGTGACGTGGTTGGTCTGGGCTGATGCTAATGTGTCTCTGGAGGGGAGACGGCCTGGGGGTCTTCGGGCCACCACTGTATGTGGTCCGGTCCCCTGTGCACCATAGCCTTCCTCGTCAGGGTTTTCTGCAGTTTGGCAGTAAATTCTAAAACATATCCTCAAGTGTTCTTTATAAGGGAAAGCCAGGAAATTGAGTTGAGAAATAATTTCACACCATAGGGACCACTCCAGCATGTGAACTCCTTCATCATTTTGCAAGTCAATAAAGATGTGGGTTTTTATCGTCATAATCCCTAAATTATCACAGCTAGGACAGTACCCGAAAAATCATACTTTTAAGGTCTTTCCGAATCTTCCGAAAGTACTTGGCTAGTTTTTTTTTTGGGGGGGGGTGTTTGTTTTTGCTTTAATCAAATTCCTGGACGTTAAGAACACTAACCTGAGCTTTCTGCACAGAGTTGAAACAACCCTGAGCATCCTTGCCCAGCTTGACCAGTGCGTGTCGTCCTTCCTGTGACAGGTCTGCCGTAGGTTCCGGGATGAGGCCACGTGCAAGGACACCTGCCCCCCACTCATGCTCTACAACCCCACCACCTACCAGATGGACGTCAACCCAGAGGGAAAGTACAGCTTTGGTGCTACTTGCGTGAAGAAGTGCCCCCGTGAGTTCATCCCATGCGAAACCCTTCCATTTATCTGGCAGTCGGTTTCCTCTTTGTCTCCTACTGGGATCCTTGAGTCCCCTGGCTCGGGGAGTCTTTGGGTCCCTGTGTTTGCCTCACTGTCAGGCAGGTGACCGTGGGCCTGTCCGAGTGCACAGGTTGGGGGGTCAGGCCACTGCCGTAGGTGACAGGCGATGTCTGGTGCCCTGTTCACCGGCGTCTCTTCTCGAGTCCATGGTGGCCAGGACAGGGAACACACCGTGGGACCGAGGTCCAGCTGCAGTAGTCCAGAATGTTCAGTTGTCAGTTTGGGCCACTTCACTGTTTAGCCTCTTATGCCCAGCAGGTATCGAAAAGACCTAAATTAGAGAGTGTGTGGGAAGACGCGCCTGCTTTAGTGGTTAAAATTCTGGTGAAAATTGTGCCTCTTAAGGGAACTAAAACTTCAGAGGAGTCTCTTTGTGTGTTGTTTGGTTTTGTTTTAATTGTTTCAGCTTGGGTTCTGCTTATTTGTATTTGCATTCAACAGGTGGCTATAATGTTCAGGAAAATGATGATATGAATTATGTCCTCAGAGAGAGAGTGTAGCGTTGTCTAATTAAAGAGCTTTAGAAACCAATCTTGATTTCTAGGAGCAGAGAGTAAGAGAAAAATATTGTAAGCACAGCTATGAGCGGGAGATTTGCCCTACCAGATTTGTGGACAGGAAAACTTTTAAATTCTAACGGAAAAAAATAACACATAAATAGAATAATATACCATTGTATGGAACTAACTTACTAAAATTTTTTAATTTGTCACAATTCTGACACAGGTATACTCTTTGAGAGAGGGCTTAATAGGTAGAGTTTAAAAATCCACAGGAAACCGGAGCCTGAGAACAAAAGCGGACAATTTACAGAAAGAACAATTACAACTATCGAGTAAATATGTTTGAGGATGTACTTGGGGAATTCAAAACAGGAACACATAGGGCTCCAGAAACATACTTATATCCGTGTTACTGTTAACACAAATAAATTACTCCAAAGTGAGGGGAGGCTCCCAAGATGACCCATCTGCCTGGCTCGATGCAGAACCAGGTGGTGGTACCAGCCCCCCAGCCGGACAGGACCACGGAAGGCAGCCCGTTGGCCACGAGAATTACATGCATCCTCAGATGTGGCAGCTTCCACGGAACAGTGGGCTTTGTTCAGGGTCACTTATTTTTAATAAGTATTCAGGCTTTAACCACAGGTCCTGAAGGTTGAACCGACAGAAAAATGAGCTGCGAAGAGATGTTCTAAACCTGCCAGCAGGCCCCATGTTCTCCCTGCCACATCTGTTTCCTGCCAGTTTGATAAGCTATTAAAACTCTTGAACTTGATATCTTTTCTGTTCGCAACCTTTCATTCTTTGTCCTTAAAGTAAATAAAACCAGAGGCTTATAGGCCCTTTTCATCAGCGCCTTTATAGGAGACCGGGAGACAATTGTGTGAGGCCCCGAACACCTGGTGCGGCTTTCGCCACCTTCCTTCCTTGTCTCTCCAGGTAACTACGTGGTGACAGACCACGGTTCGTGTGTTCGTGCCTGCAGTTCTGATAGCTACGAGGTAGAGGAAGACGGTGTCCGCAAATGCAAAAAGTGTGAGGGGCCTTGCCGCAAAGGTAGGAAGCCTGCAGGCTGTAGGGACGAGGCTTTCCGTCTGGTCACGAAGCTGGGGTTGATCCGCCCCACGTCCACCAGGCCCCCTCAGCATCCTCCTTGGAAGAGATCTGAGCAAATCTCTTCCTTCAAGCTCAAGTTTCTTCCTTCCTTTGTACGGTGCCCCGTTCTTGGAGGCTCCTCAGTGCCACTTTTCTCCCACTTATTAATACGCCTTTTACTTTATCTTTTTTGTAAAAATTTCCAAACACCCAGAAATGTTGCAAGAGTAGTGCAGTGAACACCCGGATGCCTTTCACGTAAATTCACCACTTTTTAATATTTCGCCACATTGCTTTCACCGTCTCCGTAATTTGTGTTTATAAGTGTGTGCCTATGTGGATGTGTGCATGCAGGGGTGAAAGTTCTTTCTGAATCAGAGGACAGTTACAAATACCGTAACACTTCACCCCTACATTTGTCAGCATGTTTCTCACAAATGGCGACATTCTCCTAAGTAATGGAAGACGGGGTCACACTCAGGATTATTTAACATCAACTCAATAGTCTTTTCTAGTGTCCCCTAATTCAGACTGCCCCCTACCCCCCATCCCACTTAAGGCATTTTTAGCTGCTTCTCAGTCCAGAACCCGGTCAACAATCATGGGTTTCGGGTAGATGTCCTGCCCCCATTATCTTCATTAATCAACAACTGTGTCTCAGCTCACCTCCCCCACTTGCTTTTCTTCTCTCTTCCATGACCAGATGTGTTAGATGTGAAGGGTCTAGCCCAGGTGTTTTGCACAATGTCCCTCAGTTTGGCTTCATTGACTGTTTTTCCTCATGGCCGCATTCAGGTTGGGTGTTTTGGGCAGGAGCATTGCATAGGTCATGTTGATTTCCTCTCATTGTATTAAATCGGGTGACATATGGTGCCATGTTATTTCATTACTGATGGTGACAAGTTAGATAAGATTTCTTGGTGGGTATGAAAGAGTGATTTTCTATTTCTATCATCCCATTTATTAGTTGGCATTCTTTAAAAAAAAAAAAATTAGTTCCTATGTGAGGTCATGGAATCCTTTATTCAGTTTCTTACAATCCATTCCTGTCGTTCATTCGGGTACTTAAATTGCCCCACATGTGGCCAGTAGGAGCCTCCCTAGATGGCTCCTGTGTCCCTTTGGCACATCCCACGTCCCAATCGTGTCTTCTACTCAAAAGGTACTATCTACACTCTTTGTACTTTGCTGCTTAACCTTAATATATCCTGGAAATCACTCCAGAGTTCGTATGAATCTTCTTCATTCTGTGGTGCAGCTACCTAGGCCCCCTTCTGTGGCCATACCATAATTTATTCAATGGATCTCCCTTTATGTGCCCATTTAGATTGGGACACTGTTCTGCTATTACAAACAACACCCGAGTGCGTAGCTGCTTACCTTGGGTATCCACCTCAGGTGCCACCTTCCCCGGGAAGCCATCTGTCTTTTCAGTCCACACTGATTGCTTCCCTTTTTGCTCCCATACACATTTCATACATGTTCTCCATGGGGCAGACTCAGCCGCCTTGTTCCGTGTCATGGAATCCTCCCAACGCCACTGGGACCTCTGTGTTATTACGATCCCCATTCTCCAGATGAGGACACTGAGGAACAGAGAATCTAAATGACTTTCCCGCGTTTCAGCAGCTAAGAATGGCAGTCAAGATTTGAAGTTCATGCAGTCTTGGTCCCAAGCCAGACCCGTGAGCTTGTCAGCCAAGTCCGTGTCTTCCTGGTCTTATGACTCCTGTGGGGCAGGCGGGTCAGTGCCCTGATGGATGAATATCCTTTGGCTTCAGGAAACTGTCTGGCAGAGCAGACATGGAAGGAGGAAAATGAGAATGTGGGGTGGTGCCTGGCACAGGGGAAGTAAGAGAGAGAGGGTTACTGTCAGTGTCCTCAAATGGACTGATAGAATCAGAGATGGTTTGGGTTTTATTTTGTTAATTTTGTGTTCAACAAACAGTTTGATTTTCCTATAATTATTATGCCCTATTTTTCTATACATCCTCCAATTCAGATCACTTCGGGCATAGGGCAGTACCACTGGGTAAGGAAGGAGGTGCCAGGAATGTCTAGGGGTGAATATATAATTGGTCTCTGAATTTAGGAATTAAAGTAACCCCACCATCACTGTTACATGCAAGCAGAGAGAGAGAGAGCATGAACATTCTCTCAAGCACGTGGAATTCTCTGCCAGACCTGTAATTAAATGGCAAGTCCTCATATGGCCACCTCATTCTCCACTGTCAGCCAGATCCTGTGGATCCTAAAGAAGCCTGGCCATGACTCCCACAACCCTTAGTGTGTTAGATGCAGCACAGGAAGGTTGAGTGAGCCATTCAGCACAGGACTCCTTAGAGCAGCTCCTCGAACCAGAGAGGAGGCTGGCCCACAGGGTGAGCCCGGAGACCCAGTAGTGGCTGGTGGGACAGTCGTGGTCACTGGAGTCAGCAATGGAAGGTTTCCTTGGAAGTAACAAGGGACTCCCAGTGGAGTGGAGCATGGGGGGAGGGGGGAGCAGCAGGGCTTGACTGCATCTGCTAGAACCCCGGGGGGAGGAAAGGATAGGACCTTATCCTGAGCAATGAGATTTTCAGTGATTATACTTCAAAGTCAAGATAAAGTCTGGAAGATAGGTACCAAAATTGCTCTGCAAATTCTAGAGGGAGAATTAGACCAGATAAATGGGCTTTAGGGTGGAGATGGCATTTGACATGGAAATTTAGGAGTGGATATAAATTAATAAAGGGGCTCAGAGTGTGGAAAAGGGCATTTGAGACTGATGTAGCAATAGGACACAGATCAAAGCATTTGGTTCAAGTAAACACAGGGGAAGAAAAGCAGTTTATCTGATAAAAGTTATTACAGTATTCCCTATGATGTAATATAAGACAGCCATGAAAAATTATGTTTGTGAATAGTTTTAATAATATGAGGAATGATCATAGCAGACTAAGTTAAAAAAAAAAAAATACTGGGTGGCTCAGTCATTAGGTGTCTGCCTTCGGCTCAGGTCATGATCCCAGGGTCCAGGAATCGAGCCCCGCATCGGGCTCCCTGCTCAGCGGGAAGCCAGCTTCTCCCTCTCCCACTCCCCTGCTTGTGTTCCCTCTTTTTCTGTGTGTCTCTCTCTCTCTGTCAAATAAATAAAATCTTAAAAAAAAATACATATCTGGTGTGACATAACCATGGAGGATAGCTGAAAGGAACAGTTCTCAAAATATCCTGTAGTGGAAACTCTGGTCATTTTGATCCCTTTATTCTATTTTTCAACATTGTCGAATGAACACATCTTACTCTTTAATAAAAACAAGCTAGGTACATTCTTTCTTTAAAATAGACAAGAGAGCTGCAGCCAGGTTAGGACAATCGAAAGGTGTCAAGTTTTAGTCAGGGGAATGCCCTGATGAGAGCCGGGCAGGGGCGGCCCTGGCGTCAGCAGGTGGATCCCATTGCCAAGGAGGGATGGTTAAGAGCAATCAGGCTAAGTCCAAGTGGGAAATCATGAGGAGGAGAATGTAAGTCCAGTTGAGGGCAGCAACCACCATGAGGACACCATCCCCTTCTCCAACCACCCTGACCCCAAGCCCCGCCATAGTGACTGATACCCAGCAGGCCTCCATTACTGTTGAATGAATGAACGATGGCATGGCGGGGATGGTCTCATGGCTACAATTCTCTTCCCGCTCTCCTCTGTCTGGGGAGCCCTGGCTATTCTGAATTCCGCATATGTGAAGGGAATAAACATCTCCTTTAACTTTACAGTGTGTAATGGAATAGGAATTGGTGAATTTAAAGACACACTTTCCATAAATGCTACAAACATTAAACACTTCAAAAATTGCACCTCAATCAGTGGAGACCTTCATATCCTGCCCGTAGCATTTAGAGGGTAAGTAACAGATTAAGTTACTGGAATAGAGAAACACAAAACCCACTTTGTTCATGGGTAGACATTGTTAATCAGTAATCATTTTGTTACTTGTTTCAGTGACTCCTTCACGCGTACTCTACCTCTCGATCCAAAGGAACTGGATATTCTAAAAACTGTAAGGGAAATAACAGGTGTGTGCCGCTAACATAAATGGGAAATGGGTGTTCTAGAGAGAGAACTGGTAGCTGCATTTGCTTCTCTCTCAGCATCATAAAAACATTTCTTCTGAACTTCTACCATCAATGACTAGTGAGTTCTTTGATAGTTTTCACGATTGCAATTTCTCCTGCATGTGAGGGGTGAACATCCCTAAAAAGGGAGTAATTAGACCTAACTAACCTAAATAACAAGACTGTTTTGAGGACTGGAATTAAGTAAGG
Source organism: Halichoerus grypus (assembly GCF_964656455.1). NCBI lineage: Eukaryota > Metazoa > Chordata > Mammalia > Carnivora > Phocidae > Halichoerus > Halichoerus grypus. The sequence goes on from NC_135723.1 coordinate 9,049,503, forward strand.
AAATTATATGACTCTCCTTTTGTGTGATAACAGCTCAAAACATGGCAGCTGTCATCAAGAGCAGAAGCGGGTTTGGGTCACCAGATACGGAGCCCAGCCTGGCCATCAGGGCCGTGGCACCATGGGACGGCCTGGGGGGTGGCAGGACATGGGTGGCAGGAGAGATGCAGCAAGGGATGAGAATTCTATAGGAGAGGCAGATGCCCACTGTAAAATTGTGCTTGTATCTACCCATGGGTATGTACTCGGTGAAGATAAAGAAAAGAATCAAATCCAATGTTCACCTCTCCTGTTCCTCTTACAGTCTCTCGAGACTCCTAGAATGTCTCATAAAAAGACAAGTGGTGGGGGTCTGAGCCTTCCTTTTGCCTTTCTAGGGTTTCTGCTGATTCAGGCCTGGCCCGAAAATAGGACTGACCTCCATGCTTTCGAGAACCTAGAAATCATACGTGGAAGAACAAAGCAACAGTAAGTTGACCCTGCCCAAAGCCTGGTAGATAATTTATTTATCGATTTTTAAAATAAGACCCCATGAAGAGTTTGAAATTAGATTTATACAGCTGTTATAAAGATCCTCCAGAGAGCTCCCACCACCTACGCGTGGTAAGACTACCAAATGGTGGAATTAACATTGGTGCAGTGCTGTGGACTCCAGCACCAGACATCACTCAGATTTCACCAGTTTGCCTGTGAATGCCACACTGCACTTAGCTGTTATTTTTTCTCAATCCCTTCCTATCTATAACGGTCCCCATGTCTACTCTTATCGTTTGTCGCCTTGACAGTTTTAGAAAGTACCGGTCAGACGTTCTGTAGAATGGCTGATGTTTCCTCATGATTCGATTTGAGGTTGTGTATTTTTGGCAAGAAGAGCACTGAGGTGACATGTCCTTATGAGCACATGATATCAGAGGGAGCTGAGAGACTTTTTCACATTAAATGTTTTGTTCGGGATTTCCACTTTTCCAACTCTGACAGTGACATACTCACATATAAGCATCTTTAATATAGTAAGAGTAATAATGAGTTTTGTGGTGAGGAAGAGTTTGAGAATCTCTTTGTCAAACCTGCCTTGGAAACAGTCTGATGCTGAGAAATGTTACCCATTAATTGGCCCCTAAAACATGGTATAATCCAATAGGAAAGAAAATCAGGATAAGTGCACATAAAATATATATAGCTTTTTAAAAACCATCTTGGAGGTGCCTCTCTGATACCACGCAGCTAACGTCACTTCCCAGAATAACCCCTTTGTTCTCAGTTCTCAAAAATACTTCTTCTGCCCAAGATTCATGCAGAGATGAGATTTAGATCAATTTTCTTGGGTGACTGGCGTGGACCACTTGGCTTAGTTTTAGGAATTTAAACAAAATTAGAATCACTCTTTTTTTCTTTTCACATTTAATGAGAAGTCCAGTGATACACAGGGGCAGGGTGACCACCGACTCCAGGTATGGATCACCAGAGGAAGGTCACTCCAGCTTTGTCCCAGGGCCTAGGCTTCCGTAGGGTACATGTTGAGAGAGAATTTCTAAACAGTTGTTCTGCAGGTCTCCTACACAGGGCTCCTTGCTTTCCTCAGGAGCCAGGCTGTGGGAAGGGAGGAGGAGGACAGGGTCAGGAGAGAAAGAGAATCTCCAAATTAAACTTTTGTCATCTTATGCCTGACGTCTCCTCATTCAGCACTGTCTCAATTGGTCCATTCCCTGTCCTGGTGTCCAGTAAGCTTCCTAAAAATGCAAATCTCTTTCCTCTGGTTTCCATCATTTGCAGACAACAGGCAAGCTCAAGGTGTCCAAGGTCTTCTGTGCTCTGGTCTCTTCCACCCTCCCCAGACCCCTCACCCAAGCCTCCTCACTTCCAGGTTTCTGCTCCAGCAGAAGCTCCTGGTTCTCAGCACCCATCGTCTGCTTTCTTGCCTTCCTGCTCTTCCTGGTGGTTCAAGACTTCCCTCCCTTCAGTGTGAATTACTTTTGTCCAGTCACTTGATGAAAACCTATTGATAGCCTTATAGAGTTCTAGCACAGAGTTGGGTGGTTCAAATATTTGTTCAATAAATGGATGGATGGGTAAATGGATCAGTGCATCGGTGGATGGATGGATAGATGGATGAGTGGGTGGATGGATTGTGAATCTATGGATGAATAGATTGATGAGTGGGTAGTTGGATGGATGGATGGATGGATGGACAGATGGATGAGTGGATGAATGGATTGTGAATCCATGGATGAAGAGATAGATGAGTGGGTAGATGGATGAGTGGGTAGACGGATGGATGGATGAGTGGGTGGATGGATTGTGAATCTATGGATGAATAGATTGATGAGTGGGTAGATGGATGGATGGGTGGATGGATGGATGGATGGATGGATTGTGAATCCATGGATGCGTAGATAGATGAGTGGGTAGATGGATGGGTAGCTAGATGGGTGGATGGGTGGATGGATGAATGGGTAGATGGGTGGATGGATGGATGAACAGAGAGGTGGAAGGATGGATGGACGGCTGCATGCATGCATAGATAAGTAGCTGGACAAGTGGATGGATAGATGGGTGAGTGGATGGATGGATAGATGAATGGGTGAGTAGGTGGATGGAAAAAATGAACCTGTGATTTTTTTGAAGTATATTTGGATATTTGAGAGGTTAGAACATATTTTCAGTTCCCAGGCCAAAAAAAAAAAAAAAAGGCAGTAAATATAATAATGACATTAACATCTATTCAGCTCCCCGTATGCCCCTGGAGTTAAAAATACTAAGTGAACAAGGAACGAGCTTTTGCCTGGAAGAGCTTAAAACAAATCTCTTGTAATTTTCAAAAGCTGCAATAAAGACTTCCTACAATATGACTTACAATCACTGGGAGGCAGTTTGTAGTAAACATAAGGTGGTACAGAAAATAAAAATCAAGTTTTTAGTGATAGAATTTTTTCATACTTTTTCACAATGTTATGTTTCTTCTCTCCACCATAGTGGTCAGTTTTCTCTTGCAGTCGTCGGCCTGGACATAACGTCCTTGGGATTACGCTCCCTCAAGGAGATAAGTGACGGAGATGTGATCATCTCAGGAAACCAAAAACTGTGCTATGCAAATACAATAAACTGGAAAAGACTATTTGGGACTTCAAGTCAGAAGACCAAAATTATAAACAACAAAGATGAAAAAGGCTGCAGTAAGTAATCACTCTGGCTGGCTGTGGAGATGGTTCACATGGGTCGTCTATTTTGATTTAGAATAGTCCCAAACCTTTCAATTACATTTTTCATTCCTGAAGAAGCAGATTAAGAGAAATCTCTAGATTCCTAATTGGGAAGTTATCATGTGAAGTTCCTTGGAATAGTTTCTAGATCGCTCACATTTCACAGGATGAATTTGCCTTGAGGTTTAAGCTATCGATTATTTATAATTTGCAGAACTAAATTTTGTATTATTTTACCTTTTATCTGTAGGTTTCTCCCTGTTCATTTCCGCCTCTGATGACTGTAGCTAGCAACACACACACACACACACACACGCATGCACACGCATGCACGCACACGCATGCACACGCGTGCAGATAGAATGAACATTTTACACCGACATTTCCTAGTCTGATGGTAGAGCCACAGGTAGCTGTTGAAGCCAGGGCATGGGCACTGCCTGGTCACTGGGAGAAGCAGGTCTGAGTTCACACCCTGACTCTAGCCCTTCCTAGCTTCCACACCTGGGTCAGTTTACTTAGTTTCTTTAGGCTTCGGCTTCCTCGGTGATTCTCACTGCTAGTGAGAGAATGAAATGAAATTTTATATGTAAAACTCTTTTTATTTTTTTTTTTTTTAAGATTTTATTTATTTTGGGGGGTTTTTTTGGCTTTTTGGGGGGTTTTTTGGTTTTTTTTTTTTATTATGTTCAGTTAGCCACTGTATTCATTAGTTTTTGATGTAGTGTTCAATGACTCATGAGTTGCGTGTAGCACCCAGTGCTCATCACAACACGTGCCCTCCTCAATACCCATCACCCTGTTACCCCCTCCCTTAAAACTCTTGGCATGGTGCCCAGCACGTGGCAAGGAACCACGAACCTTCCCTGTGTTTCCATCAGCTGTGACATTCATCAGCAGAATGCTACCCAGGTCCAGTCCGGGAACCCTTGACTCCCAGTGGGGAAGAGGACTTGCAGTTGGCCTCCAGAGGCCCAGTTGGTGTCACTGCTTCTTCCAGTGCCCCCCTCCCCACTCGCACCCCCTGCATGTCCGTGCAGCTCAGGGTCACAGAGAACCCAGCACCTCATTTACAGGTCTCACTTGGCCCGTCTAGTCGCTGTGCCATAGCTGACCACTGTGGCTTTCTGTGTCTTCTCAGAGGCCATCGGCCACGTCTGCCATCCCTTATGCTCATCAGAGGGCTGCTGGGGCCCAGAGCCCAAGGACTGTGTGTCCTGCCGAAACGTCAGCCGGGGCAGGGAATGTGTGGAGAAGTGCAATGTTCTGGAGGGGTAAGTTATTTTTTACCGCCTGTGTTTTGATAAAAGGTAAGGCAATTGTTTTTATAGGTTTACAGTTATTCACATTGATCCTATTGCTTTTTTTCCCCCCTTTTTCCTTTGTTTTGGTTTATTTGTTGATAGGTGTTAATCGCAAAAGGACATGAACAAACTTTTTTCATGGCTTAACCCAGTCCACCAATTTGTAGAGTCTCTGTTTTGGAAATCTCTGATATTTTTCTAAGCCACACGAAGTTCCCAAGACAAATGGAAAAGTCATAAGTGGTTCATGTGGCCAAGACCACAGTCATTTAGACTTTTCTTTGCAATACACTCTCCCTGGCGTGTCAAAATAGGTTAATATAAATTACATTTCCCAGTTAATTTTTGTTTTATGTTCAAGAAATACTGAACCGTGCATATAACTTTAAATGTAACCATGGACAAAGAAACAAACAGCCACATAACCATTCTTGAATTTATTTGCAGTTGATTTCTGTCTGTCGATTCTCTGGGAATCTTGAGATTGGTATAAAGCTTTGAATGTCCTCAAATAATGACTAAGAATAAATTAACAGGAAAGCAAAATTGAAGGAGAGAGGCAGGGGCTTTTTTTTTTTTTTTTTTTTTAAAGAGAAGGAGAAATTTTGTGAGAGAGAAGGAGCCATAGGACCATAGGAATTACAGATGGCTACAGGAAACCTTCCTTCTTGTTTCGCTTTCAGGGCTTGGATCCAGAAACACTCGGGAGCAGGATGAGAAGACCAAGTCCAGTTCTGTAGGAACCCTTTAGCAGATAGGCTCAGGAACCTAACAGAGTACTTTGTACAATTGACAGTGTTGTTTCAACAAGAAATATTAGTTTCCACATCTTTTTAAAGAGAGAAGGAACCGGGGCGCCTGGGTGGCTCAGTCGGTGAAGCATCTGCCTTCAGCTCATGGGTCCTGGAATCGAGTCCCACATCGGGCTCCCTGCTCGTTGGGGAGCCTGCTTCTCCCCGCCCCCCACCACTTGTGCTCTCTCTCTCTCTCTCACTGTCTCTCTCTCAAATAAATAAATAAAATCTTTAAAAAAAGAGAGAGAGAGAAGGAATTAAAATAACTCTGTTGGTCGTGCCTTTCTGTTAAAGAACGCTGGTTTCTGCCACTTGCTCAGTCTGCAAGATTGAGTCCTCCCACAGGCATTGTAACTCAGAGAAGAGGGAAGAAAAAAAACAACTGGGCATATTTGGTTTAATTGATAACATAAGGGAGGATTTATGGAACATGTTGTGGGGTGTAAACACTCCGTGTTCACTGGAGTGAAGACCAGTAGTTAATTACCAGGCAGCTTTCAGCCTTAATAGCTCTCACAACTATTTTGTCTTTTCAATCAAACATCGTCTTCTTGCTTAACATTGATCTAGACATCTTGGAGAAATTGCCAAACTCTTAGAAGCAAAATTCTTCACACCTGTGTTCCATACTTACTGTTTTTCTTAATAACCATGGAGTAAGTTCTAACATCTCTCCTTCCTTTTCCTGTACATTAGTCTACAGTTCATCATTTAAAGAAATGATTTAAATGATTTAAAAAAAGCCTAATTTAAATATCCATGAATCTGATATTGGGGGAGAGGTCACCTCTTAAGGACGATTACTTTTTTCATTTATCAGCTTGTTTGCCTAAAAAATGATGCCTTGTAGAAAAATGCAGGGAAGATGTTTGGATTATAAATGAAACTTGTGGGTTTGTTCAGGAAGAAGATGACCAAGGATTCAGTTAATACAATCAGTTTATGATATTACAGTATAATCCGAGATTCCCAACGGTTACATGTTAACCTTTTTTTTTTTTTTTTTTTTGCTTTGCTGAGAAAGGGCATTTGCGTCACCTGAAGTTTTAGACAAATTAGACGGTTGTAACCCCCAGCGTTTTGAAGCAGGATCTCTAGAGATGGTACTGATCAGTTTCCTTTCTTCTCTCAGGGAGCCAAGGGAGTTTGTGGAGAACTCCGAGTGCATACAGTGCCATCCAGAATGCCTGCCCCAGGCCATGAATATCACCTGCACAGGACGGGTGAGGAGTGCATTTGATAGTATTCACTCAGACATCCTGGGGAGAAGACTTCCCAGCAGCAGAACCACGGCGATGAGCCGACCTCACTGCGGCCATCCCAGCCCAGACAAGGGGCCTTGGGACCCCACAGCTGCGTCCAAGAGGCTGTGATTGAGCTGACGTCATCGCGCAACCCACCTTGAAAGAGCACTCACCCTTTCTGTCCAACACCCCCCAACAAGTTGAATAACATCTACTCTTTCACCAAAGGGAGGCCTATGGTAGACTGGGTCCATGGTCAGCCAGTTTTCACTGTTTCTGACATCTGTTGTTGTTGCTTCATCCTTTTAATCAAACATCGTCAAATTGTTATTGAACATTAGTTCACAGTTATTCAAAGCATTTTTAAAGACACACCTAGCAAAACTTTTCAAAGTTCAGTTTTCTGTCTATGTGATGTTTTAAAGAGCATAAGTGAGAATTCAGGTCCCCCTCACACCAGTGTCCTAATGTTGTTCATTCTCAATATTATTTATAAGGACATCTGTGTGGACTTGAGCTTCAACAGCCATACCTAAATCTGCTAATTGAAATCGTTTTTCAGAGGTTCTCTCTGAATTGGGCAGAAGGCTGTGTTTTTGAAGTATAGGCTGTCAACGTGGCAAGTTACAGAGTAAACCATTGGTCTATAAGTTCACATGGTGTTGGTAAATTTTCATCATCGATATAAATCAGCTGGTGATGCTGACTCAGTCATCTGATTGTTCTGGTTCTGAGAACACTCAGTCTCTGGACAAAACGGAGGCATCAGAGAACTTCACCAACAGGCACATCCCTCCCTCCCCGTTTTATTTCAGTCCCTTTGTGAAGTGTGTGGATGCCACCCGAGCAGTCCCCATCCTGTCATTTCTGCGTTTTTCGAGGACGCTCTGAGTTTGACAAACAGTCAAAGGTAGCATGGTACACAATTAATTGTGCAGCCACCTTATGGTCCCTAGAGAAACACAGACGTAGGCTCGTCTGGCCTTAAATTGGCCTCGGCAAGTCTGGCTTCCCACAGGGCCTTCCTTGAAGCTCACGCGTGTTATGCAAGAAAGTCCGTCTGAGCGATAAAGATGTAAATGTACTCACAGACCCATTAGACTGTTTTGACAGAGAAGGATGCCCGTAATCTGTTAAGTAAAATGTAATGAAGTACTTAGTGTAGTTACATCCTAAACGCCCTTAAAGTCGGGAAGCCTTTACAGGAAGCTGGTCCCTGCAGTCCTGTCCGGCGACGGCAATCCCAGACAAGCTTGTTGTTTTGCTGCTTGGGGCACTTCTGTCATTATTGGCCGTTTTCACAGTAGGTAAGTTCTGAAAGAGGAAGAAACGCGTGTGAAGGTCTCTCTCTGTCCTGGCAGGGCCCAGACAGCTGTGTGAAGTGTGCTCACTACATCGACGGGCCTCACTGCGTCAAGACCTGCCCGGCAGGCGTCATGGGCGAGAACAATACCCTGGTCTGGAAGTTCGCCGACGCCAGCCTCGCCTGCCATCTGTGCCATTCCAACTGTACCTACGGGTGAGCCACAGCTCGGCCCCTGGGGGAGGTCAGGACGAATGTGTCCGGTTTTAATTAGACGTAACCAAAACAGAGTGGATCGAGTGGAGGACAGGGAGTGGTTTTTCTGATGCACTTGAAGGAGAGTATGAGTTGGCTTCTTTGACTTCGTATTCAGCAGTCATTTCTGCAAACCGGCTTTGCCAAGGACCTCTTCATCTCGCGACCCGAGTCGACTCTCTTCCGGCACCTGGCCTGTCACTGTCCTTGGCAGGCACGTCTTCGGATGTAAAGCGGCCTTTCTTTCCCTCTGAGCTACTCGTGTGTCCGTAGCTTCCTGGCCTAGTAACCCCTGCAGCTTTGCTGCAGCTCCAGAGGCTGCAGAAATCCCTGCATGTGGTCCCCAAATTTACAATTTCGATTTGCACTCACTTTGCATAGTGTCCCCATTTGGGGACTGCCGGGCATTGTGGGGGAGAACAAGCGAGTGAGCAGAGGTATTTTGAGGAGGGTGGGAGTTTATCAGTGGTCATTCATCAGTGATGCCTTTTGTCTTTGACTTCTGGTTTTCCTAGGAGATTATAGAGTGACATAGCGAGGCCTCCCATGCATCCCACGGCCTGAAAAAACCTGTGTGTGTGTGTGTGTGATGTAGGGAGGAAGGCCCAAAGGCACTAGGGGGAAAGGAGCAGGACAGCATGGAAATGGGGACGGAACAGACCCTCCCCTCCGAGAGAAGTGTACAGATCCCAGCCCTTGACCGAGATAGGAAACGGGGTGCTCGAAGGCGCCCCCATCCTGTTCATGAATTTGAAATGTAGTCCTTCATCCTTTCCCAGGCCGTGAAATGGTAGTCTCCCCCACCTCCTTTTTCAAACTGAAATAGAGCTGACACACAATGTTATATTCGTTTTAGTGATTCGACAATACTATATACATTATGCAGTGCTCACCACAAAAAGTATAGTCAGAATTATTACATCATGGACTATATTTTCTACGCTGTGCTCCTTATCCCCATGACTTAATTCTGTTACAACTGGAAGTTTGTACCTCTTAACCCCTACACCCATTTTGTCCAGCCCCCTCACCCCCTTCCCGGCCGTAACCACAGGTTTGTTCTCTGTATTTATGAGTCTATTTCTGTCATTTGTTTGTTCATTTGTTTTGTTTTCTTAGATCCTATGTATAGATGAAACCTTATGGTGTTTGTCCTTCCGTCCGACTCATTTCAGTTAGCATAATGCTCTGTAGGTCCGTCCATGCGCAACAGCATGAGTTGTCTTTTCCGTCGAATTAGGATGTGTTGCTTTCCTACTGATGTTTGTATTGGCAAATGCTGCTATTCCTCCCAGCCAATGTAATCTGCCTTTTTACATCGTCCTGTAATCAAAGTACGGGATGGTGGCCTCCCCCACTAGAATGGGAACCCAGTGGCTCGGGAGTCACTGAAGACCAGTGCTGTCTGTCCTGCGTGTAACACGATTCAGTCGTGTGGGAGGGGGTGAAGCCGACTTCTGCTATTTCTTCCTGGCATTCTGGGTCTGAAATCATCACTGCCATTTCCCGGCCACGGAGACTTGTCTTCCCTCATCTGTTCCTCCCCGCCTGCTCCTTAATCAGTATGGCTCTGGTCTTGGGCCCTCTACTCCCCTGCGCATACTGACATCCTAGAGCGAGACGTGAGGCAGCTACACCTATAAATATATCACAAAGTGTACGTGAAGGCATTTCAGTAACAGAAGCCAGAAACTGTCTGCTTTGTTCAATGCTAGTACAACCCCCATCCCAGAGTACGTACGCAAAGATACTTGCTGAGAGAATGAGCAAATGAATACATGCAAAGTAAGTAAATGATTAACCACTGCCGCAAAATTGGGATTCATGGTGATTTTAATGATGTGAGGCTGATTTAAACATGTTGCCTTATGACTTAATAAAAACTCTCCAAGGGGCGCCCGGGTGGCTCAGTCGGTTCAGTGTCTGCCTTAGGCTCAGTTCATGATCCCAGGGTGCTGGGATCGAGCCCCGCATGCTTCTCCCTCTCCTTCTGCCGTTCCCCCCCTGCTCATGCTCTCGTTCTCTCTCTCTCTCACTCTACACACTCTCTCTCTCAAATAAGCGAAGAAAATCTTTAAAAAAAACCTCAGACAAAATACTGAAGAAGTGGAGCGATTAAAATGTGTGTTTTTCCTCTCAATTCCTTACAGTTGTGATGGGCCAGGTCTTGAAGGCTGTGCAACAAACGGGTAAGTGTGATGATGGCTGTGTCCAGTGGACCCTCTCAGAGATGACCAAACACCTAAGGGCAGAGATAACACTCTCCCGCATTTCTGATCGCCCTCTACATCGACAGCGTCTTCTCTGGGCCAGCACAGCATCCCTGGCAGAGACCACCCTGCTGAATGCACCCACCTCTCCCCTGCCTGCTTCGTTGGTGTGCTTCAGGGGAGGGGACGCAGGGTGTGAGCACTGGGACCTGCTCCGTGTGGCCCCAGCACTCAGTGCCCAGTGCTTCTCTTTACATGGAGCCTATCTCTCACATCTTTGGTTACACCAGTTTTGCTGGATCCTTCTCCTAGCTTCTCTTCTTTTCGTCCTTGCTGACCCAGTGGACGCTATCTCAGACCTTCACGTTTGAGGACAGAGCTCCAGCTTGGGGGGATTTTCTCCCCTGACCGACCTTTTCGAAACAATGACTTCCTTCAGCGTTTCAATTCTGATTAATTTGCCATCATTACTTGAAATGCTGCACTAAGAAAAGCAGAATTGGGAATTCCTGGTCAGACTCATCAGGAAAGAGTCTGGCAAGGAATTGGAATTACGCACCAGGCACTTCTTTGCCATTCCCAACATACCCAACACGAACCAGACTTCCAGGCACCTCTTCCATTTCGAGTAATGTCTACACAGTCCCTTCTTCAACAACCTGCCTGCCCTCCATGTCAGCTGACTCTTCTGCCCCAGAATTAGCCATGAGAATAAATCCTACCTACTATCAAGTGAAACGTGAAAGACGAGTAAGGCAGTTTCTCAGAGATAAAGATTTCTTTTCATCCCTTCCTCTTTGCTGAGCCTACATCAGCAAAATTTGTCCTATCTGTACCTTCATAATGAGGTTTTCCATCAAAGCCCCATCTTGAAACTAGTCAATGACCATTCTTTGTTATATTTACTCTTTTTATTTTTTCTTCTCTTTTTATTCACTTACCCTTATTCCAGCTCCCCGTGGAACACATACTCTGTAATAAATTACTCTTTATATCGTTCTAGTGTTCCTTTCAAGATAGTAAAAACTCACTAATGCAAACTGCATTAATTGGGGGGATGGCACAATGCAGGAGACGACTTTTGCACTCACTAAGGAGAAAGTGTTGTAGATATCATTGTCGTTGGAGCACCTTTGACCCACTTACCAGAAATTTGTAAGAATGTTGGGATATTTATGTGCTAATGATACTAATTAATCTTTGATAATTCTTCAACATTTCTTCCTGAAAATATGAAGTTTGCCAGAAGCTCAAATGGAATAGATACTTGAGAATAATAATTGTATAAAGAGTCTAAATTCAGAATCCACGAATTCAGATGGTTCTTTCCCCAGTGAACTTCAGAACCTTCGTTTTGAGTTTTTGTTGTCCCTGAAATCAGGCTCAAGCTCGGTGGGAAGAAGGAGGGTGGTTTTGCTGTTACACAGTAACATCACTCATTTATGACAGTGATGCTTTTTGTGTTGAAATCCTATCACTTTATAATCTCCCCCAAGCTTATTCATAAAGCATTCTACACGGCCGTGGGCCCCTCTTGAAAGCCAAGGACTCTTCGAAGAGGCTCAACGTTGTGGAAAGGGTGCCTTCACCCAGGCAAGCCAGGAGACAATGCACGTCTTATGCATGTGGCATTCTAGGCTTCAGATGTAGGGAGATACTCTGGGGATAAATGCAAATTCACATGAAAAGCATTATTGAAGTCTGAGTTACTTTTTGAATTATGCAGTTTCTTAATCAATAGATTATAAACTGTAATTGTCATATGGGGATGTCCAGATGATACCTCAGTTTAAAAAAATGTAAGAAAGCTAGGAGGGAGGGCCTTCTTATGCTCAAGAAGGTGGAAACACTACCCTAGAAACTCTTTGCGTTCTTTCCTCTCTTTAGAAGCCATGTGGAATCTACTTTCTGAGATAATGTTAAATGATGGCAAGGTGTCAAAAAATGCAAGAAATGATAAAATGCCAACGTAATGAAATCTGTCAGCAAGCCTCACTTTCCCATGTCTCCCTCTCGTTCCAGGCCCAAGATCCCATCCATTGCCACCGGCATTGTGGGTGGCCTCCTCTTGGTGGTGGTGGTGGCCCTTGGGGTGGGCCTCTTTTTGCGCCGGCGCCACATCGTCCGGAAGCGCACGCTTCGTAGACTGCTGCAAGAAAGAGAGGTGAGTGGGCGCCCAGGCCCAGCACGCCCTGCCAGTGCCCCTAGCCCCAGCACCCCGGACAGGAACAGGGGCTCACCTGCCAAGCCTTGGCATTCAAGATTTTGTATGTTAAATATGTAATTGTATTATTATGTTTTATGTCTGATGGTGGAAAAACCAGAAAGAATCTCTGAATGTCCCGTTATAAACAACTAGTTACATTTTGGTACAGCTCTGGAATGAGATAAGTCACAACATGGATACAAAGCCATGTGGCATGCATGCATGTATGTGCACAGAAGGGCTTGTGAATAGGCGTCTGTTGGTTCCTGTGAAGGCACATGGTTGAGATGTTACTGTGGAAAATCCCGTTGTCTACACAGTGCTGTTGCTTTGAGCTCTGTTGGTGACTCACTTGAGCCGGCATCCTTGTGTCCCACAGGGTGTCAGAAGCCAGGGTCCCTGGGAGGAGAGACCCACGGCAGCTCATAGCATAAAGGCACTTGCGTGTTAGGACGCCCCGCAGGCTACCATTATGACCAGCCCTCTCGAAATGTTCCTCACCAAAATCCTCTCAATCCAGCTAATTGACTGGAAAAGAGAAATTGCATTTGTTGAAATGGAGCTGTTCTGTTCAAGGATACCCATACCAGGGAGTCCCTTTGTCAGCGTATCTTTCGTGAAGTTCTTTGAGAAGGCATGCATTTCTTCTTTCACGTGAGCGTGGCAGGTTGTTTGTGCTGAAGCACATCCACACATGGCCGTGTGTGGGCCTGGCTAACACCCGCCTCCACGTGCGCCTTGAGCGTTGAGGTGGTGGCTCTTCTTCCTTGTCTCTCACAGCTTGTTGAGCCTCTTACACCCAGCGGAGAAGCTCCCAACCAGGCTCTCTTGAGGATCTTAAAGGAAACAGAGTTCAAAAAGATCAAGGTGCTGGGCTCTGGAGCGTTCGGCACGGTGTACAAGGTGAGGCCGCCAGGGCACCAAGACTTCTGGGGACGCGGGTTGGTGGGCAGAGCCAGAGTCCTGGGCTATCTTCTGCTCATCAACCTCATCTACTCTTTGTGTTGCTCATGGTTTGGGAAATTCCAGCGTCTTCCCCAGGTTGCCAAGAGGAAATCTTGTATAACCATGGTGACAAATAAGGGGTCCTGTGGGACCCCTACACAGGCATCAAAGTTTTCATGGACAGCAGTGGTGACTTTGTAAAGGGGTGGGTGGCAGAGACGGAGTCTGAAAGAGGGCTGCCTACCACTGTGTGACAGGATCCAAACAAAGTCCAGGTCAAAACAGCTCCTCTTAATTCATTTTTTTCTGGATCCTGTTACATCACGGCTGATTTCAATTAGGCTGACACCCAGTATCTCCGAATTCTGAACAGAATGACCCACACTGGGTTTATAACTGGCACAGGCTTAGGGTTTTTTATCTAATGACTCTGATTCATGGAACGTGATAGCAGAAGAGCTGCGGAGAGTCACGGCTCCTAGCACCGATGGCCTTGGGGCGCAGAGCTGTGCTCAAGGTCCCTCACCCTTTGGGATGGCGTCACTGGTAAAGTCCGTCTGTCTCACAAGTCAGCATATTGCATAATATGACAAGTGCCAGTTAATGTCTTCTCTCCCTCCTCATCACAGGGACTCTGGATCCCGGAAGGTGAGAAGGTTAAAATTCCCGTGGCCATCAAGGAATTAAGAGAAGCCACATCTCCAAAAGCCAACAAGGAAATTCTTGATGTAAGTTTCTCCTTTGTTCTCTAATTGTCCACAGGCCTGGACATCAGAAGCCACATTTTCTGGTGTCTAGCAGCACATTGTCCTGTTTTAGACTTTTTTTCATCACCACATTCTAAATATTCACTTTTCATGTCTTTTTTCATTCTGGCTGCAGTTGGTATAATTCCCTCAGGCTTTCTCCTATAGAGAAGAGTCGCGTCTTCCATTCTACTCTCTCTCTCTCCCAAAAGGATAGAAACTCACAATCGTTGGATGTCCACCAAGGGCCAGTCTCAGGACTAGTTCTTTGCACACACTACCACAGTGAACTCTCCTGACCAGCCTGTGGTATGGGCGTTACGCTCAGTATGCTTTGGAAGCATTAAGAAGCTTGCTCACACTTACGTGGTTGGGATAGGATTCCAGCCCATTGCTATTTCTGCCTCTGAAATGCATGTCCATTTTGCTCCACCAAGTTATCTTTGAAATGGCTTTTTTTAAAGGTGCCTAGGATTACAATATGATGCTCTATAAACTCTATAAACTGTTGCCCATCTTCTGTACTTTCCCCCCAAATAATGTATATGTTATTTCCAGTGTCCTTTGCTAGTTTATGGAGTGTCTTTGGAATGTCCCACAAGATTATTTTCATGTCTTGTCTTTCGGTTCCACTGAACTTTCTTCACCTTCTCTGGATCCTCACTAGCCAATAAGGGGGCTTCATCCTCTTAAACAGAGGCTGGCTGAAAGAGGGGCCACCATGGGATGTGGCAGAGCCCGCTTCAGGGGATGCTGAGGAAGATCCAGTGGGCAAATGGGGTCTTGTTGTTAACACCGTTGGCCTCGGGTTGCTGAGGGTCGATACAAACTTTTGCTCTCATCCCAAAGCAGAGCCAGAGAAAGAGAAGGTAGAGAGGCTTAGCAGAAGGTTAGGGAAAACAGAGTCAAAGGAAAAAAAACAAAAAACAGCTGCCTCAGAAATCTAGACAATTTAGTTATCTTACAATTGAGAAGGACAAGAGCCAAACTCTTCCCCACTCTTGCTTCTAACCCACAGAATATCTACCAAGCAAGGCAAACACGGGCCTTTTAAAGACTGTTAAAATTAAAATTTTAGGGGCGCCTGGGTGGCTCAGTCATTAGGCATCTGCCTTCGGCTCAGGTCATGATCCCAGGGTCCTGGGATCCAGCCCCGCATCGGGCTCCCTGCTCCACGGGAAGCCTGCTTCTCCCTCTCCCACTCCCCCTGCTTGTGTTCCCTCTCTCGCTGTGTCTCTCTCTGTCAAATAAAATATTTAAAAAAAAAAAAAATTAAAATTTTATATGTAAAAATTTTAAATTTAAAAATTAGACACAATGCACTTCCCAGTGGCATAACCACTGTGGACTTGAAATTCCTCCCGCAGGCTTCCTTTCTTTATTATTATGGGGAAATTCCCTTATTATTATGCAGAAATTCCCACTCTGGCACACTCCTCAATGTATTAATAAAGTGCAGTAGCAAATTGTACACATTGAAGATATACTGATCCAGCAAAATTACCTTTCCTTTTAATGGCTTACAAGTTAGCGTGGAGTCCTTTTAACATTACGTCAGCTCATCTCAGCATAACCACAGAAATACGTGCCTGACGTCTCTTCACCCAGAACCTAGAGCTCTCTCACCGATACTGTTAAAAAGAAAAGCTTTTTTTTTTTTTTGCAGAGTTTGCTTCCTTAATTCATTCTTCTCATTCAAGGTATTGTAATACATCTCACAAAACAATGTTGAGGTGTGAATTTCAGCAATATTTACAACGCCGAGTAAGGGTGCTTTTGAAGACAATAGCTCTGCTTTGGGAGGGAGGTAGTTTTCACTGCTAAGGACCTCCGGGGCCCCCAAAACTGGAGGAAACCCGCTTTTGTGGGGTAGAGGAGGGGTGGAGGATAAACACTGAAAAGTCTAAAAAGTGAGTCCCTGTTTTCCTCTTGTTCTCCCTCTCTCCTGCTCTCTTCTCCCTCCGTTTTTTTGGAGAAGTTTTGTTTGTTTTGTTTTGTTTTTGCGTTTTCCCCCCAGTGTTCCTGGGGTATAATTGGCAGACAGCATGGTGTTAGCTAAATGTGGCCAGCAAGACGGCTTGACTTGCACGGTGATTACCCCAGTAAGCTTCGCTGGCGTCCTTCACCGCCTGTCGATATGATAAAAAGAAAAAGCAAAAGAAGAAAAAAAGTGTCTCCCTACCATGAGAACTCTTAGGATCTTCTCTCTGGACTTTCTCGTATACCAGACCGCAGTCTGGTATACTGCCCCTTTTCTCCCTCCGTTATTTTATTCCTGCCTTTGATTCTGGTTTCTGCTCAACTCTTGTCTTCTCTCGTGTCACAGTTCCTCGGTGACAAACTAGAGGGCTTGTCATCTGCTTTTCCTGAAGCTCAGTCTGCCCAGAACTCAGCACTCCCATGGATGCGGGGTGATGCCTGGGTGATGGGGAGCCCCTGAAGGAAAGGAGCAGGGACAGTCTGCCAGATTTAGGAAGCAAAAGCCAGTGATTCCAAAGCCGCTTTCTTTTTTTTCTCTTTTAATTTTTTATTTAAATTCCATTAGCCAACATAGAGTACATCGTTCGTTTCAGGTCCAGTGTTCAGTAATTCATCACTTGCGTATAGCACCCAGTGCCCATCACATCACGTCCAAGGCCGGTGTCAGCAGTGAGCTAAGGAGCAAGTGAATTCTGTGACAGGACAGCCCATCGGGCTGCACGTGTCCTTTGAAATGCTCACGCTCACTTGTAAATGGGCCCACTCACCCAGTACTGGACACTCTGATTCCCCCGTGGGGATCAGAAGCTGCTGCCTGTGGCGTAGTTAACTGATAGTTTCAAAAATGTGGGGGCACCTACTCTTCATTCTGAAGGCTAATCAGCATATGCCTTTCCTGAAGGAGTTGAAAATCTAGTAGAATCCTTTCCCCCAATTCTTAACCTAAAACAGTTCACAGATGAGGGAGACAAGCAAGAAGGCAGGCACCGAAGATCATTTTGGCAATTGGGACAAAACAATAGACTTTCAAGGTCACGGAGCCTCAGAGACCGGGTGCCATGTGACTCAGACATCAGCCTTGAGGTCTCTGAACATGGGCGCCTGGCCGCGGCGTCCCCCTCCGAGATTGCTGTGGAATACCAAGCATTCTTGCTGTAGGCCACAATACACCTTTGAAATCCTAAGATAAACAGCTAAGAACAAAGCTCACTTTAACTTCTGCGCTCACCAAACAGGACACCCGACCAAACAGCGTCTCCATTGTCCTTGGGGGTGGGGCGGAAGTGATGACCTAGTTCTGTTGCTCTATCAGATTTTAATAGGATCGGGGATCTGGCAGAGCTCCAGGCTCTGTGTGGCCCAACACCCACGCCCGGTGCTCTGTTCCCCGATCCCGGGGTCCAGGTCAGCTCCTCACGGCCCCGCAACAGATGGGCTGCTCAAATTTGCTCTGGTTTGCAGATTTTTCTCCCCTCTAAAATGAATACAATATGTTTCCAAATCTCAACCAGATCTTGAGAAAATAGGAACGGCCAGAGGATTTCTTTGGTGTTATGGTTGTACAGTTTCCCAGACTTGGGGGAGAGACGTGATTTGTGCATTTCTGGCAATCACATGGCCTATTAATTTTTCCACAGCCTTTCCAGTTTAAATTTAGGGCAGGCAGTGGAAAAAGAATGCAAACATTTATATATGTGCTGTGTGTGTAATGAGGTCTGGAGCTTTCTGGTAGCCCATTCACCGGAGCACTCAGCAGGGCATCGCAGGGGACCGCAGGGAACAGCATGTGGGGGTGACAAGGGGACTTGCAGAGGGTGTCGCCCTTGTGAGGAGACCCATATGTGGGCCCAGCTCTGACACAGAGTGTCCCTGGTTAGCCGTTCGCATCCCCGGGCCTCAGTTTCCTTTTCAGATGAGTAATGCACGTGCGGGGCTTTCCAGTTCTAACTTTTTATCAACAGCCCTTCTCAAGTTTTAAGGGATGTTTGCAGGTCCATAAGTATCAGACGTCTACTCTGCTCTTTAATGTTGTGATATGATGTTTACAATACAGAAGAAAAGAAAGGCCAGCTCTGCTTGCAAGGAGAGGGCCTAACCACTCAGGAAAGCACCCACACAAACGTTCTGCAGCGAATATTAAATTCCTACAGGAATTTTTGTTGTTAACGGAAGTGCATGGTCTGTGATTTGTTTTAAATTTCTGGCTTTGTATGATTGCAGTGTAGTTCAATCCTGACATTTTGGGGCAGTTACCTGCCTAAATATGTGTTCGGTACCACTACAAAGACCAAAGAGTTGACGTAGGTCCTTGCACCGCACCCAAGTATTAACCCGACTTGCCGAGGCAGCAAGAACATGTAGGGGATATCAAGGCAATAAATAAGCAGTGTTTACCAGCAAAATACAGCGCTAAAAAGCACTGGGCAAAAGCTAGGAGCTGAGAATGCAGTCCTTTCCTCAAAGAGCACAGTGGGAAGGACATTTTACAAAAATCACACAAGTATTTAAGTGCAGATTATGATGAGTGCTCCAAAGCCCTCAGATGCCCCTGGAGGGTTTGTTCAAACAGATTGCTGGGCCCCACCTCCTTGCATCTCGCACCGTAGGCCTGGGTAGGGCCCAAGAATTTGCATCTCTAGCAAGTTCCCAGGCAGGGAAGAGCCGGCTCCCCCAAGGAAGAAAACTGCAAGATGCCTGGAGAGTTTAAGACTGGGGATTCGGTAAGGCCCCTCGGAGAAGGAGTCAGACGAGGAAAGAGGAGGTGGGAGGGCATTCCAGGCAAGCCGAGGGCCTGAGGGAGGGTTGAGAGAGCTGAGAGCCAGGAGGACGAGGAAGGGGGCTTTCTGGAGGAGGGGCTGATGTGCTAGGCGTGGGGCTGCCCATGAACTGTGAGGCCAGAGGATGGCTTAAGGCAAGAAACAAGGTGCAGTCCAGTTTGTGTTCAGGAATCTGTGTATGTGCCCTCCATCCCCAGCCCCACTCTGTTTCCTCGGTCACCTCCGGCTCCCCCAGTGTTCTCATCCCAAGTCTCCCCCCGCTCCGCCACACCCCCACCCCTCCAATGCCCGAATCCACCTTCCACCCACAGGAGTGCTAGAAATATAAAATATATTATATAAATATAAATATATAAATATAAAAAGGAACCTCAGAGCTCTCTCTTGCAGGCCATGTAGTCCTTTCCACAACTGAATTAAAGGTCACCACCTTTTGTGTTTGAAAGGGAGACAGAATTTATGGGAGGAAAGTGAGGATTCCCTGATTCTCGGTCGGATTTAAGAGAAGGCCCCCGTTGTGTGCACACGGGTAAATAAACTCACTTCCTCTGCCCAGGAATAGGAGAAGGGTTACAGTAGTCTACAGTCATGGATCTGTGTCCACGAGCAGCATGGTTTCTGAGCTCAAGACTGAGGCCGATGGCAGCGCGGACCACGTCTGTTCAGAAATGAATCCTGAGCAGCCGGCAGAGTCTGGGGTCCCTGTAATGTGATGCCCGCTGTCCAGTTCAAAGCCTGAAACAGGCACTGGAGGGGCGTCTCCAGCCTGGTGAGAATCGATGGCCTCCGTGGGGACCTTTCCCCGCCGTACCCCTGCGTGTGTGTGTGTCGATTTGGCGGGAAAGTCGCTCTCAAGCCTTAGGGACCCAGGCATGGATTTCTGCAGGCCCTGACGACATTTTAAACCACGGCAGCTTTATTTAGCCTCGGGACAGAGGGCTTCCCAGCAAGGGCATCAGCAACGCTCAAGCCCAGAGACATCAGGTCCAGTTTCATTCAGTGTGTTGGCGCTGGGGAGCTCCTTGCGTTGCGCTCAGAGGGTGCTGTTTTCCACAAAATGACGGTCAATTCACAATTGAATATGTATGTAATAGGCCCCACATAAATGTCCACTGCATGTGGACATGGGCTTCCCTGTCCTGTACGTGTACACATTTTGGAACTCAAAGTCACGTTTGCGCTTTGCTTTTTTTTTTTTTTTTTTTTTTTAAACCTGGAAAGGGGTCTGTGCCTTTAGCCGTGGTGCGGAGCCCTTCTGACGCTTTTCCCTTGTGCATGCAGGAAGCCTACGTGATGGCCAGCGTGGACAATCCCCATGTGTGCCGCCTCCTGGGCATCTGCCTGACCTCCACGGTCCAGCTTATCACACAGCTCATGCCCTTTGGCTGCCTCCTGGACTATGTCCGCGAGCACAAGGACAACATTGGCTCCCAGTACCTGCTCAACTGGTGTGTGCAGATTGCAAAGGTAAATCGAGAGGGGACCCTGCCCGGAGGAGTGTGTACAGAGCAGCTCTGAGAGTAGGGCAGATACGCCCACTAAACAGCAGGTGAAGCTACCTTAGCTCGCTGTCCCCCCCCCCGCCCCCCGCACCGCGCTTCCTGTGTGACTAACGAAAGCTGCAAAGAAAAGCAGCAACAGGAGGGGCGCCTGGGTGGCTCAGTCGGTTAAGCGTCTGCCTTCGGCTCAGGCCATGATCCCAGGGTCCTGGGATCGAGCCCCGCATCGGGCTCCCTGCTCCGTGGGAAGCCTGCTTCTCCCTCTCCCATTGCCCCCCGCTTGTGTTCCCTCTGTCTCTGTCAAATAAATAAAATCTTTAAAAAGCAGCAAGGGGGAAAAATAAAGACAACCGGAAAAGCAACAATTGGGTTCCCCATCCTGGGATAACTAAATTTGCCAAGAGGGTATGTACCACATGCATTTTGTTTTGGACTCAATCAAATGGATTGCCTTTTGCATCCAATCAGGGCCTGTCCCCCTGCCTGGTGAAACTCTAATTATTCAGCTACGTTTAAACAATGTTCGCTTTATTAGGTGCTCGGTATGGTTTGATGCTAGTGCTCTTTCTCGGGTGTTCTTTTGGTTGACTCTTAGGGTAATCTGTAGGAGAGGAGGAACTGTGGCTTCTACCCCATCGGGACTTGCTAACAAGGCCAGCAAGGAGGCTGAGGCTGGGCTGGGCAGACCCAGAGGACAGGGGGGCTGTAGAGACAGGGCAGAGGCTGTGCAGGTTGGAGGGGCACTAGCAGGTGAACAGACGCTTTTGTGCTTTGCTGGGGTTCCTCACGGGCCCCGCCTCCCCCGTTAACAGGCTCATTCCGGAGCGCGGGACGGCGGAGAATGCAGCCAGGGGACAGGTGGCCCCACCTGCGTGCTAAGGATAGCCGCAGAGCCATGTGCTGGGTACTGAGCTATTCACATGGCCTCCGAAGGACTTCTTACTTTAATCCCAAACTTCTCCCTCTTGACCCCAGCGCTGCACCAGTTACTTGCACCCCAAATGGCTAAATTCTGTATTTTCTCCCGGCACTGTTTTACTCGGTTGAATTTAGGGCATTTGTGGGCAGGTCCCTTTCTGAGCGTGGGTATCATTGCCCGTTGGCTCCCTCCACGGAGCCAGAAAGCCCGGCTTCCGTGAGGCCTTGCCTGGGCCCCGACTGCCCGTGCCTCCCCTGGCTGCAGTCGTAGTCGGTTTATTCCGGTGCCGTCTGGTGTCGATTTCTCAGCGGCAGCCCCCGGAGGCTCCCGGCACCTCGTCCGACCGCTGCCAGCCACCTGGTGTGCTTGGCCTTCTCGCACCCATAACCTGGTCACAGAACAGAGGACTTCTCCGTTGGAACTAGATAGTGACCCCGGAAGAGGGGTGTGGGCCTCCCATGCAGTGATTTTATGAAAACGCTTATTACTTCTGTGTGTGACTGGATTAGTCTCCTGAGGCTGCCACGAATTACCACAAATTCATGGTGGCTGACCACAACAGAGAGTTACCCGCTCACAGACCTGGAGGTCAGTCCAAAATCAAGGTGCCGGCTGGGCCTGCCCCCTCCGAAGGTGCCAGAGGCGAGTCTGTCCTTGCCTTTTCTTTTCTGGTGGTTCCAGGCGTCCCCGAGCTCATGATCCCCCCCCATTGCTACCTTGGTCTTCGCACAGCCTTGTTCCCTGTTTCTGAGTCTGAATTGCCTTTTCCTTTCTCTTAAAAGACACCAGTCACCCCTAAATCCAGGATGCTTTCATCCAAGATCTTCACCTGATTGCGTCTGCAACACCCTGTGTCCAAACAAGGTCACTTTCTGAGGTTCCTGGTGGACATGAAACTTGGAGGCCCTGTTCAGTGCAGAACAGTGGCTGATCTGGGGGAGGCGGTGGTTAGCCCCAAGCAGGTTTTACTGAAATATAGAATTACTCCTGAAGAGTACTCATACACGGACTTCTGAGCCCAGAAATTCTTCCTTAGTTTTCTTCCCCAATTATCTATGGCAAGAAACTGAGAATATGGCCCTCCATACAAAGTTACCTTGCTTTGTTTGCTTTCTTTTCTTTTCTTTCTTTTTTTTTTTTTTTTATTTGAGAGAGAGAGAGAGCAGAGTGAGCGAGAACACAAGTGGGAGGGAGAAGCAGAGGGAGAAGCAGACTCCCCACTGAGCAGGGAGCCCGATACAGGGCTCGATCCCAGGACCCTGAGATCATGACCTGAGCCGAAGGGAGACGCTTAACGACTGAGCCACCCAGGCGCCCCTGCTTTATTTTCTTTTTAGCACATATTGCTACCTGGGAAGATCTGGCTTATTTACCGGTCCACTTGAGTTTGTGCCCACCGACCCCAAGTGGACGGTGAGCTCTGTAAGAATGGTGTCTTGGCCGTGGATGGAACTGGAGGGTATTATGCTGAGCGAAATAAGTCAAACAGAGAAAGACATGTATCATATGACCTCACTGATATGAGGAATTCTTAATCTCAGGAAACAAACTGAGGGTTGCTGGAGTGGGGGGTGGGGTGGGAGGGATGGGGTGACTGGGTGATGGACACTGGGGAGGGTATGTGTTCTGGTAAGCGCTGTGAATTGTGCAAGACTGTTGAATCTCAGATCTGTACCTCTGAAACAAATAATGCAATATATGTTAAGAAAGAAAAAAAGAAGAAGAAGAATGTAGCAGGAGGGGAAGAATGAAGGGGGGGAAATCGGAGGGGGAGAAGAACCCTGAGAGACGATGGACTCTGAAAAACAAACTCAGGGTTCTAGAGGGGAGGGGGGTGGGAGGATGGGTTAGCCTGGTGATGGGTATTGAGGAGGGCACGTTCCGCATGGAGCACTGGGTGTTATGCACAAACAATGAATCATGGAACACTATATCTAAAACTAATGATGTCATGTATGGGGATTAACATAACAATAAAAAAATTAAAAAAAAAGAATGGTGTCTTGGCCACCCGCACCCAGAGGCCGTCGAGAGCTCTGCACACCTGTGGCCAAGCTTCTGCTGGACTCATTAGGCCCGGCTCACCAGAGGGTGTCGGGATAGTTAGCATTTCTTCTCTCATCATCTCATGTCAGGCCACAGCTCCACAAAAGTGACCCTTCTTGGCGATGGGGCACATAGCCTCAGCAAGTTTTGTCCAGCACAGATCTGTGCTTACAGTTCCAGGGGACTGTAGATTCCAGTCTCACTGCTGGCATTTATTAACCACGTGACCTCGGGCAAGTTGCTTAGGGTTTTTTGTGTCTAGTCTCTGGCCGTAAGTGAAGCTTTGCCACCTGTCCTCCCGGGTAGTGAGGATGACACCAAGTTAGCTCCGGGAAGCACCTACCAGCGGTCCCACAGGCACGCGTTGCTCGCTAAATGTTCCCTTTGTCCATTTCTTTGCCCCTATTTTGGCTAAATTAGGTTGGATCAATGACTAAAATCTAAGCTGAAGCCTTGTCTTCATCAGCGTCCGTTTCTTAGAGCAGCATCTCCTGTTTCCAGATCTTCTCTCGTTCTTGAGCTTTTCTCCTCTCTCTCTCCTTTGCAACCTTACATTTCAATCTGCCCGAGCCCTGGCGTCTACAAAGATGGGAATTTATTTTACCTGTTACTGAAATCCACTATTGTGCCTCTTGTACTTTGTTCCGCTTTACTTCACATTGAAGCCCTTCCAGATTGTGGTCGTTAGCTCTCTGGGATAGATTTGCTTTTTGATTCAGAAGAGAAACCCTTTCCCACTGTATCTGAATAGCTGCAGTGATGGAGTGCCTGTCCCTGGAGGGAAAGGAAAGAAATGATTTCCTCCGTTACGAAGAGAGAAATTTGCTCTTGGGTTAGTGACTTTTTATCTAAGTATTAAGCAGTTTTCTTTGTAGAAGTTGGAAGTGAAACTACCCAGAAACGCTTCGTGGCTGACCAGAAACTGAACTCCTGGCATTTTCTAAGTGGGATTTATTGACTTATAAATGTCCTGCCTTGATTCGCAAAGGCATGGACTCTCTGGGGAAGTTTTCTAAATATTGATGGAGAGCCGGCCACTGTTATGCAAGCTTGTTGTCCTGGCTAAACTGCTAAGAGGACAAATTCTATCACCTGGGCAAAAGGAAAAGAAAAGAAAAGAAAAGCGAGTAGGCTAGGGAGGAAGTCAGGATGGGCCGGAGAGCAGAAGGGCCTCCTCGAATGTGGTGGAAATGGATTCTGTTCTCTGGCCTCAGGAGCTGGTGGAGATACCACCTACTCCCCAGTCAGAAAGATCCTTGCTTCCTAAGCTCCTGGCTCATGAGGCCTGGGTAGCTCACACTTGCTGGGACTTGGTTGCCTCAGAAAGTGTATCCACTCTTTTCTGACTACATAAGCCAGCTAGTAAGTCCCAAACTGTATCAGATGGCGCCATAATGTCATAAAATGTTCTAATCTGAAAGATCCTATCATCTTATCATCCTGTCACGTGGAAAACGTTGCTTTTGTGCCAGATTGTTCCCCGTAGAGCATCCATCACGGTGCACGTTATTACGAGGCCCTGCAATAAATAAAGCTCTCTAGACTGTGACTAATCTGACATTGTCCCAAACCTCTGGGATGAAAGAGCTCGCATATCACCTAACCCAGATTAAGATCTCACAGAATTGAGTTTTCAGGTAATTGACAGAACTTGAGGATCCTCGAGGTCAGGCGCTGGAGAGGTTTGAAGACAGATACAAGGAGGAGGGAGAGGCTCTGAGCAAGACACGTTCTGCAGCCTCATCCTCTAACCACAACTGTGTATGCCCCAAACCGTGTTTAAGTCGATCTAGGAGATACAGTTTAATAAGGACTAACTTAAAAAGTCACTTTGAAGGATTTATTTTTTTCAGCATACGGGATTACTTAGTTTGGTCTAAGTCCATTTGAAGAAGCCCCGGGTGTCTTCATTGGCCACACATTTGTCAGAACGATCAGTGCTTGTGAGCAGCTGAAAGGGGAGGGAGACAAGACGGGCTGAGCCATTTGTAGGTTATCCTGTCCAAGTGAGGGGCAAGAAGGGGATCATTCTACCCGGATGTAGCCAGAACAGTCCGGGCCGCCTGGGTTCAGTTCTGGGTGCCCCGTCATGAAACCCATGTGGACACACTGTACTGTGGTCATCATAGACAAGCAGGGGTGTGAGAGGAGGAAAATCCCGCTGGTCAAGGAAGGTGCAGAGGAGCTGCAGTCCATTAGTCTAACCAGGCTGGGTGGCAAAGAGACCCCCACTTCTGTGCACCACGTCCTGGTCCCATCTGGGCTCGGGCCTTCACCACCCAGGCCGGCTCCTTCTGCAGGTCAGGACTCATCAAGGTGAGGTTCAAGGCGCAGCCCCCACCCCACTAACCGTGCAGCCCAAGGGTGCTGATTCACCGCTGGCCTCTTGCCTCCATCCTCAGGAAGGAGGACTCACCTGAGCTGATTCCCCCGTAAAGCACGCTGCTCCGTAAACTCCCAGGCAACAAGATTAGATCAGTGACAGAGCCAAACAGCCGATCCTGTTACCAGCCATTTCAGTTATTTGGATTATTTTTTTAATTTATTCTTAAATGTTCCACAAAAGATTACAGTTAAATTTAATCAGTCTAAAGGATCACTTTGCAGTGTGTCATCAAAAAGCCAGAAGGTACTGTGGTATTAAAATATCAAAGTATCGGGGCGCCTGGGTGGCTCAGATGGTTAAGCACCTGCCTTCGGCTCAGGTCATGATCCCAGGATCGAGCCCCGCATCAGGCTCCCGGCTCGGCGGGGAGTCTGCTTCTCCCTCTCCCACTCCCCCTGCTTGTGTTCCTGCTCTCGCTGTCTCTCTCTTTGTCAAATAAATAAATAAAATCTTTAAAAAATAATAATAAAAAATAAAATAAAATATCAAAGGATCGGGGCACCTGGGTGGCTCAGATGGTTAAGCGTCTGCCTTCGGCTCAGGTCATGGTCCCAGGGTCCTGGGATCGAGCCCCATGTCGGGCTCCCTGCTCAGTGTGGGAGTCTGCCGCTCCCTCTCCCTCTGCCCCCCCCCCCGTTTGTGCTCTCTCTGCCTCTCACTCTCTTTCTCTCGATCTCGCTCTAAAAAAAAAATCAAAAGTATCAAAATATCAACTTTTAAATATTTCACTTAACAATTGCTTGGGCATTTATCTGCCAGCGTTAGGAATCATGTGCATAGATACATAAATAAGACAAAATTTCTTTTCTCCCCAACTTACAGACGTGAGGGAAACAGATCCATACAGAGCTAGAGTGCTGTGCTACAGGGAAAGAGTGGTCAGAGCAGGAGAGAGCTGGGTGCGTGGAGGACCACGGTCCCACGGGCTGCTATGAAGGGCATGCGGGGACCAGCGAGGGGGGCTCGGACTGTCAGCCGGGCGCCAGGTGCTGGGAGGACAGTGGCGGGCGCGGAGGAGGTGGGCAGGCAAGGCAGCCTGTCTCTTAGCCTCAGGAGTTGTGTGCTGGAGATGTGAGGGAGAGGCCTGCCCCCGTCCCGGTGGTGCACCCGCTGAGACGTGACCATTGCACAGTGGTGAGAATGCAGAGCGGCTCAGTGGCTGAGAGATGCTGAGCGGAGGGACGGGCAGCAGTGCCGAGCTGGGGAGGACGCGCAGAGACCCCGCGGGGCCCTGCATGCCCACACAAAAAGACAGCTTCATCTCAAAAGCAGAGGGTGCTTCTCAGGAGTCTATGCGTGATCAGAGTCTTTGGGAAGCTGTGAGGTAAGCAAGCTATGACAGCGACCTAATTCAAGCTCACAGCAAATGGATGGAGAAGGCGGGGGAGGAGGAAACCATGACACTCACCGGCCCCTGCGGAGGACTCTCGCTGGGCACCATCCTCTGTTCTGCATGGCTTAACTCAGTTAACCATCTGATTAGCCCACTTTACATACCGGGAAACTGGGGCACGGGGGTGCTTAAGTAATTTGCCAAGGTCGTGCGCTAGTAAGTAGCAAAATAGGATTGGACCCCTCGCAGCCTGGCTCCCAGGTCCACGCTCTTGACCAGCACTTGCTGACATGGCTCAGGGCAGAACCCACAAGCCACTGAGCCTGGCCGTCCTCCCGTCCCCGTCTCAGTACCATGTTGGTGCCACCCCCGAGCTCTGTCTGGGATCAGAAATTCTGACACTTTTCTACCTCTCCTGAGGGCAAGGGCTCAGTGGTGCGTGAGCCATACTCGATGTCACTCTGCCAGAACCATCTCCTGTACTCTGCACGTCCTGCTTGGGACTTCTCCCCGTGGCGGTTTATGAAACAGAACAGAAGTGGACCCCGTGGCAGCCTGTCAGTCCTGTCAGTCTGGACTCCTCCCAGGAGTCGTAGGATGCTGCAGCCCTCCGGAAAACAGAGTCTGTAAATGTCAAACCCAGCCACCCCCAGTCCTTTCTTCTTCCGTAGGTGTCGTGCCAGAAAAACCCTTAACAGCCGTTTGAGGCATATCCCTGTGCTTCTCCTCTGTGCTTTGAGGTTCCAGGCTGGCTCTTCGAACTCCCTGCTGACCTTGGAGTTTCAGAATTCGTCCTAGCTGTCCTGTAGTAATTAACAAAAAGAAATACGTTGATTTAAATTAAAGTGAGGCTCTCGGAGAGGAATCCGGAAATGAGCTTCCCAAGAGGCCCCACTGAGGCCCAGGCTGATACGCTTCCTGTGGTGTCTGTTTAGATGGACTCTGATCAGGGCTCTTATCTTTGCCGACTGACTGGTTAAAATATAACTTTGCCGGGCACCGAGATGGCCCTTTAAACTGCCTCGATGGTGTGGGACAGAGACTGATGAATAGAGTTTTATCTGAGTTCAAATGAGCCGAATCTGGCCGCCCCCAAATCCTCTCTGATTTAACCCCTCTGGCTGATTAGCTGTGCGCCCCAGAAGACATAAACGGCTCTTTCCCAAGCCTTCCCCGAGGACGGATAGTCTCAGGAAACGTCACCATTTATTAAAGTTGTCCTGGTCCTTTACAGACCCGGGGGGCGGAGGCGGGGCCCGGGTCAATTTATTAGGTTTACACGACAGTGTGGACTTACCCCGTGGCACAGAGCCAAGGGGCTGGGCGGCTGGGGTTTTTTGTTTATTTGGAGCTTCTCTGACATCTCAAGCAGCCTCTGGGCCAGCAGGCAAGTTTCACGTGGAGGCCCCAGCAGGACATCAGGACTGGGTCCCACCGGTGGTCTCAGGGACTCAGAGCCCTAGGTCTGACCGGCCTCTGGACCCGCTGGGGCGGCTCTCAGCGTGGTCGTGCGGCGCACCGGCACTCTGGCCCCCGAGGAGGCTTCTTGGAAGATGTGCTGGAAACACGCGGCGCATCATCAGTGCTCAGAACTGTCGGCCGCTGTATCACTCCTTCATTCTTTCATCTGGTCATTTTTTTTTTAAGATTTTATTTACTTATTTGACAGAGACAGCGAGAGAGGGAACACAAGCAGGGGGAGTGGGAGAGGGAGAAGCAGGCTTCCCGCTGAGCAGGGAGCCCGATGCGGGGCTCGATCCCAGGACCCTGGGACCATGACCTGAGCTGAAGGCAGACGCTTAACCAGCTGAGCCACCCAGGCGCCCCTCATCCGTTCATTTTTCAACAAACTTCTGTGAAAAACGTGTCCAGTGTGCAGACTGTGGGGCATTTAAAGAGGCAGAATGAGAAGTTTGAGATGGTAGTTGAGTGAAGCTGGAAATACCCTCTGAAGTCCCCCCCCCGCCCCTTGTGGGTCTAAGGAACGCAGCAAACACAAATTTGAAATAAAGCAAGAGGGACAGGGCAAGATGGACTGGTTCCTGCGTGTCCGGCCGTGCCACGGTGACTCAGCTCCTACCACTGAGGAAGTCTTCGGGAAGTACCGAGGAAGCAGGGTCAGCGACACAGGGTGGAAGGAAGAAGAGAAAACGGGGTGAGAGAGAGAAGGAGAGAGAGAGAGAACGAGTGAGCTCATACAGCCTGGAATGCAGATGTTGCGCCTCACCAGGCAAGAGGCCAAGCACAATTAACCCGTTTTGAATGGGTAAGAGTACACCATGTTTAATAAATAGAGGCCTTGCTCTTTTATAAGACACAGGAGGACTGAGCAGGGTCCCAGGAACCACAGGAGAGACGGAAGCTGATGAATGGAGCATACTGTGACGGGGTCGTGGGGAGAGGTGACGGGGTAGTAAGTCAATCCTCTGTTTGGAGGAGTATTCTCGGCTTCTGCTCCTTCCCTCTCGCTCCCCACATGCCGTTCCTAAATAATAATCCCTAATTTGGAAGTGCCGTGCCAGAGAGAACCTGCTAGTTTCCTCTTGAGTAGACATGAGCCCCGTTAACCTTATTTTGCTGCATCTGAGGAATCTTAGGAGGGGAACACTTAAATCACACAGCATCTTAAACATTCAGGAACTTTCTAGAAAATACGAGGGAGAAGGGAGACATGGGGGTTAATCATCTTTTTTCCAAAGAAAGGCCTCAAAAATAGCCCTCAGAGGCTAATTCCTGGTAGCATCTTCCTAAGATCCTAGCTTCCTACGATGGTTAGTTCTGCTCCAGAAAGAAAAATTTTTAATTTCACTTCACGAATAATTTTCACCTACTGTCTATGCAAAAGGAAGCACAGAATTTGCCAGAAAACTGGGGAATCCATCCTTAGCGGCAGGTTCTCCCTGCAGGTGCCCTCTCACGGAGATCCCACCGCAGCTTCGAGAAAGCCAGAGACTAGAGCTGCGTGGGTGAAGCCCAGTTGTCTGCATTTCATGCGCTTCAGTAAGCATTTCTGTGCCTGTCTTTGCTGGAGAGCACATGAGTGTCAGCTGTAAAGGAGGTTGGAAACGTGGTCCACTCCCCTGGCTGGAGAGAGAGAGGCACATCCGTGAGCAAGTGGGAGAGAATGTGGTACCAACAACGTAAGATGTCTGCAGAACTTAGCAGCGTCTCCCGCCTGCCAGCCTGGCCCTGCGTAGAGGTTGAGCTGCCAAGCTCATGTCACCAGGTTGGAGCTTGGTAGGGTCCCAGGGAGCTTGGCTGAGCTGGAGCACGGAGCAAGGAAAAGGAGAGGCTGCGAGTGCTCGTGACAGTTGGCAAGAAAGCCGTGGGCAAGGACTGGACTTGAGAGGGAGTATTTCCGGGCATTCACGTGTCAGGCACTGTGCTACGTGCTTCTCGAATATTCTTTTCTTGCTCTCTCTCAGTAGCGATGATTCTGATCGCCACAGAGTTAGGGAGGCGACCAAAGGGGGGGTGGGTGGGAAGTGCCACCTTGTCAAAGCAAATTCAGTGTCCATGTGATTTCATTTAAAAAAAACAAGGAGATCAAACTGGAAAAAAAAAAATCTTGTCCATTGGTAGCAGATCACGGCAGGTAGTCCGGGAAAGCGTGAGGGCAGTGTGGCTTCACAGCCCTGAGAAGCATGGACCTTCCCTGCTTTACAGGTCAGCTACGCACCAGGAAGGTGACCCCAGGCAGGTGGCACGGTTGCCAAGTTCCAGACAAGCTTCCAGCCAGGTCTCAGCTTGCTCTGCCCTCGGATACTTGGTTCATCTGGGTTTAAAACTGGAGTCACTAGATGGAGCAAAGTTAGCACGTCAGCAGCTCATTGTATCTTCATTGATTTGTCTTTTCATCAATTCAGTTGATAGTTACTAGTGTTTACAGGGTGCAAGTGACTGGGTCCATCAGGGGAAGCACACAGACGGGGGCAAGCGCAGTCCCTGACGTGGAAAGCTCCGAGTCCAGTGTGAACATGACGTCAGAGCTTTGTGCGCAGGCGCCTTGCCATCTCTGCTTGAACCCCCGTCTGCGCTCTCCAGGGCAGTCTGCTAAGCAATGCTTTCCCTCACTGCATGGCCCCATGTTTCAGGGCATGAACTACCTGGAAGACCGGCGCTTGGTGCACCGCGACCTGGCAGCCAGAAACGTCCTGGTGAAGACACCACAGCATGTCAAGATCACAGATTTTGGGCTGGCCAAACTGCTTGGAGCCGAGGAGAAAGAATACCACGCAGAAGGAGGCAAAGTAAGAGGCTGGCTTGTAGATCGGCGAGCATTTTCTCACCAGCAGACTGACCGATGTAGGGGACGTTCTCAGAACGTTCTGGGTGAGGGCGCAGCGACTGCCGCTGACACCTGGGTCTAGCCAGGGTCTTCTTCTGGAAGTACAGACCAGAGGAGCTGCTTTGAGAGCAGGATTTGCTGGGATAGTGAGAATAGATGTTTCTATCGTGTCCAGAGGCCAAAGCCAATAAACACGAGCTCAGCTCCATCTTCGGGTGACCATTAGCCAAGGTTAGGTCTCAACCTCCCCACTTCAGAAGGGCAGCTGGGAAATGTCACAGCTATTGAGGACATCTCAGAAATACTGAAAACTCCCCGTGCCGTTCCTAGAGCTCCCGAGGGTCTCTGTAACTCTTGGAGGGTTGGCTCCCTCCTCCCAGACAGACTTGGGGGTCCTCCGGGGGGCTCTCTCCCAGCACTGGGGGGGGTGCAAGTCTCATTTTAGGCCCTCCAGTAGCTCTGAATTGGCTGTACCCCTCTTAAGTTTCTCTCTGACCTGGATGGCTCCAAGCAGTCAGCCAAGCAGCCAAACTCCCATAAACGTGGGGTGGCTAGGACCACAGTGCACCACCAGGACCCCCAGGCCGCAGCATGTGCACCCAGTTCACCAGAACTGCCCACAGACCAAAGGTCCTCAGCTGAGGCCTTCGTGAAACCACACCTGGGGCCGAACAGAATAGCCCTGTTTTCTACCAGATTTAAAACTTGCTCCTGCTGGGAGGGAGCGCTGGTCCTAGGGTATCGGGGTGGGGTGGCCTGGCTTTCCCACGTTTGTCACTTGTAATCTGTTTCAATGTGATTTAATTTTTTGCACCAGAGGGAAGCTAATGGTTATCTTATTACTTCCTCTCTCATCATTCCAAGGTGCCTATCAAGTGGATGGCTTTGGAATCAATTTTACACCGAATTTATACCCACCAAAGTGATGTGTGGAGCTATGGTGAGTCAAAATCTTGATGCTAATGAATGCGTACTGAGCTGAAGCCCGCTTGTATCGTTTGTTGATTTACGTTCTATGCTCTGTCATCCAAATACTTTCTTCCAAGACAGTGACTAATAATAGCGTAGTAGTTGCTGTCTATCCTACTGAGAAAACATGGCAAAGGAAATGGAGTCTGACTAGCATATTACATGTCACTGGAGATACTGGTGAGCTTGTCAAGGAGGGGGGGTAACGGAGGGAAAGAGAGCTCGGACTTAGGAAGTGCCTGGACCTGCGACATCAAACCAAACTTGACCTCTTGCCATGGATTTGAAGTCAACCAAAGGGAGGTGACAAATGGGGTTTTCCGGGTAGAGACGTGAGGTTTTGTGATGGACTAGCTCAGTGGCCATTGTTTCATGCAGTGAATGGTAGTCTTTGTGTATCAGAGAGAATGGCTTGACAAGAGGGCACTGTGAGGATGTGTCTGTGGGGGGGAAGAAAAAGAAGCAAGGGAAATAGTTATTGTTGGGAGCTCTAGTGAGGACATCTCATCAGGACTGATTCTCTGTTTCCCCTCCAAATCCCCCCGTGGCCCTGCACAGGCCCGTGCCCCTCCTCTCCAACACGCTTTCCCGTTCTTGCCTCATTGCCTTTGCACAAAGGATAGCTTGAGTCTACAAGGGCCTCGCCATTTAAGAAGGTGTCACTAACACATTCTCACAGGCTGCCATGTTTACACCTGTTCACAGTCGGTCCTCACGAGCCCAGCAATCTGCTGGAAGCCCACAGAATAGCTCACCTGATACATTTCTCTGTGAATTATCAGTCTATTCCCACTGCTAAAGCAACGGGGGTGAGGGTGAGGGGCCACCCCATCTCCGTAGAAATGGGTATTTGGGGAGAGCAAGATCGAGGCAAATGTCCAAGAGGAATTTGGTTATTATCACAAAAACAAATCATTCAGGCTATCATCCACTTAGGGGCTTTTTTCATAGCATTATTAACTTCCTAATATTTTAAATGTATTTTAGTTTCAGGGATCTCTGTCTCTTCTGCTAGGATGGAGGCTTTACGAAGACAGAGATCTTTCTGAGTGAATAAGTGAATTTTTTCCATGTACCTGTGAGCTGAACTGCCTGCGATTAATGAACTAGATAAGGAAATAAAGCTATTCTGATGCCTTGTTATTTTAGTCATTTTCAAGATGTGTCTCCTCCCCAAGGGGGATGAGAAGAAATGCTTCTTTTCCCACTCCTGAGTCCCATCCAGAGGCATCTCCGTGGTCGCCTCCTTCCCTCAGGTTCCTGATGGGTCTTCTCTCTCCCTGTTCTGCCCACATTCATCTGTTCTCCAGACAGCAGACAAAAAAATACTTTTAAACCATAGCAGACTTTTAATTCTCTGCTTAATAGCCTTCTTTGGTTTTGCACGTATGTTCCAAACAAAACCTGAGCTCCTCACTGGTGTGGCTCCTCCTTCTCCAGAATCACGTGGCTGCACTTCCCCCCTTGCCCTCCGTGTGGCCGGCGGCCTTGGCCAACTCGTCATCTGTCCGGAGTTGGCCCACATCTGTTGAATAACTGAAAACTCTTAAATTCTGTGACTTAATGCCTTTGGATGATTACAAGCAGTACCAGAAAGTCTGCCTCACTGTAGTGGTCGTGTGTTTTTCATTTCAGTGGAAATTGTGTTGTCAGTGATTATAATCCGCCGTCCCTGGCAGTAACTGGAATTGTTAAACCACAAACCTAACGGTCTAGTTTAAAAAACAAATCCTGTTGGGGCGCCTGGGTGGCTCAGTCAGTTAAAGTGCCCGACTCTTGATTTCGGCTCAGGTCATGATCTCAGGGTTGTGAGATCGAGCCCCGCGTCGGGCTCCGCGATCAGCGCAGAGTCTGCTGAGAGATTCTGTCTCCCTGTGCCCCTCCCCCTGCTCCCTTGTGCATGCTCGCTCGCTCTCTCTCAAATAAATAAATAAAAATCTTTAAAAAACAAATCCTATTATTCCGCTCTCCAGTTTCCAGTCAAGACAAAGTATTTTAATAAATTAGGAACGTATGCGTTCCACTTAGGAGTTGAAAAGAGAGAGAATTCATACCACGTTCCAGGCTCTCTCCAAAGCCACAACCAGGTAGGCACACTACTTGAAAACCTGAAAACCTTGGCTTCCCACAGGAATTCATTGTGCATGTTTATACATAATGTTTAAACCTAGTTAGAGGGGAGTGAATTGACTTCATGGATCTGGAAGTGAGATTTTATTTTTTCATCAAGTCCATACTGACACTGTGGTGAGGAAGGACAGAAGAATCTGTTTTGTTGCCCTTGGACCATTACTTTGCTTCATTTTGCAATCTTGCATGCCCTATATTCAGGTCGTTCGGTTCTGGGATGGCCCCTGGTTAATCCAAGCAGACCTGTGGGAACATGTGTCTAGTGGCCAGCTCTTAAGAAAATGGACCATCAGACCAGCTGGAGATCAGGAAACCGCCAGGATCCTGTGTCTGCTCCCTCCCTGTGTAGTCTGGGGACCTAGACTCAATCCCACTGGAGTCACCCCAGTGCACCTTCCCTGTGCAGGTTTCCAGAGCAGAGAATCCCATCAAGGGAGGCACAGAGATGGAAGGATCATCAGAACCCAGGGATGGTCTGGAAAAACACCAATTCTAAAACTACTGCTTTGATTTTTTTTTTTTTAATCATGATGATTGATTTATTTTTGAAATAAAAGATTTGGGGTTTTTATGGTTTTTTTTTTAATTTATTTTTTTTAAAGATTTTATTTATTTATTTGAGAGACAGAGAATGAGAGAGAGAGAGAGAGCACATGAGAGGGGGGAGGGTCAGAGGGCGAAGCAGACTCCCTGCCGAGCAGGGAGCCCGATGCGGAACTCGATCCTGGGACTCCAGGATCATGACCTGAGCCGAAGGCAGTTGCTTAACTGAGCCACCCAGGTGCCCCTGGGGTTTTTATGTTTATTAAAAAGAACGTAGGGCTTTTTGGTTTCCAATTTTTATTATTATTTAAAAATGCATTGTATAAACCTTGTCTGCAGTCTCCGTCTTCCATATATACAAGTCGCTTAGGGCAGATGTCTGAGTGTGGAACTCCTGCTCCTTATGTCATCATAGCGATTGCGTTGTGTTTGTTGCTATTACTAAAAGTTTTACCATTTATTGGCCACTTACTATTTGCCTGGCGTTGTCTGAACAGTTCAGTTGCGTTATCTTATTTGAACTATCCCATAAGACAGACACTGTCATTATCCCACTTCACAGAAAGGTACACTGAGGCTTCTGGCCGTCCAGCTGGTTGCCCAAAGCCGCAGAAACGTAGGTTTTTAAAGTTAGAAACATTTAAATGATGACTAAAGCAAGGTGTCGTGACTATTATCAACTCATAAAGCAACTGCTTCATCCTCTCAGGAGTCACCGTTTGGGAGTTGATGACCTTTGGGTCCAAGCCTTATGACGGTATCCCCGCAAGTGAGATCTCAACCATCCTGGAGAAAGGAGAGCGCCTCCCGCAGCCGCCCATATGCACCATCGATGTCTACATGATCATGGTCAAGTGTGAGTGACTGCCGTGGCCATCCACGCGGGCTTACCCGGGTGTTGGCACTCAGAGTGCCTTGTTGGGCCTAGAAAGGTGTCGCAGCCCGTAGCCAAAAGACTGAGACCTTTGATTCCCGGAAAAAAACGTCACGTTCTTTATGGCAGGCACCGAAGTCCAGAAACGTCTATAAATACGCTCTCCCAGCATTCTTCAGGAAGCATTTCCTTGACCCATTGAGCACAGTGACTTGGCATGTGCCCATGTTTGCAAGCAAATAAGTAAAATCACATTCCTCCAGAAACCATTACACCAAAATATTCTCTTCCCTGAGTTGCTCGATGAAAACGGCGCCGCACGTTTTGAAGCCTGTAACCAGAGAGACCGAATGTTTTTAAACGCCTAACAATGAGTAAGCACATGAGGCTGATAGAATCAACATTTCTGCCTTGACTTAAGCCTCTCAAATGATAGATCTCCGTGAGGTCTTTTGCAGCATAGCAAGTAAACATTTTAATCTGAACAAGAGTGTGTAACGTGGTCGGTGCTGTCGTTCAGCCGGAAGCACAAGTTCAGCAGGCTCTGAGGATAGCATTCCACGCGTGGTGAGCACTGATGCAAGAAAGTAGCACAGGGAATATGACGGGGCCAAGTCGGTGTAAATACTAATGCCTTTCCGAACTTTAGACCCCAGAGTTAACCTACTTTAACTTCCTTGCTTTGGACTGAGGAAGCTGGGATCCAGAGAGGTTACATGATTCATCTGAGGTCACATAGCACAGCAGTCTGTCCTAAAATAACTTGACAGCCTGCCGATAAAAAATAAATGTGAGCCCTCAAGAGAGACAAGGATTTCCAGCTGATCGCTGTTCCTCGAGCTTGTTTAATCCAGGCTTAGATCACTATGTAATCAAACGGGCTGGCGAGGTCCACCAGCGTCCTAGGGAAGGCCCTGGAACACCCCCTTGACTTGCGTGCTTGGTGACTGAGGACGGAAGACAATGAAAGCGTAAGGGTGCGGAGTTCCCAAACCCCGAGGCTCTTAAAGTCCCTGACTTTCCCTAAATTGAATCTAGTTTTCAGCTTGCAAGCGAATATAGATGAAAGTAGATGTCCACTGAGGACTTGGCCGGAGAGCCCGGACACCGGGGCTCCCTATGGTCTTAGCTGTTCACAAAGAGCGATGTATCCAAGGCTGCTGGATCACTTAAGGTGATGATACCAGAACTCTGGCCCCAGGAAGAGAGGCATAGGAAATCAGAGGACGGTGCTGTCATTCTGATGCAGGTATTTTATGTCATCATGGTCTTCAAACTGCGATCAGCGTGAGTTTGTCAAGACTTTATAAAGGGCCTATCACAAAGATTCGGTTTCTGCATCGCTTCCTTTCCTAAAAGCGTCTCACCATAAATGCTTTCTGGAAGCAATGCCATCTTTACCATTTCTTTCAGGGTCTAATTGTACTGTTTTCCTCATTCCTTCCCCAGGCTGGATGATAGATGCAGACAGTCGCCCAAAATTCCGCGAATTGATCATCGAATTCTCCAAAATGGCCAGAGACCCCCAGCGCTACCTTGTCATCCAGGTACCAGATCACAGTCTCTGAGCTTCCACTGGGAGAAGTCCCTCTGATGAGTGTCCAGTATCCCTGTGTTCCACTGTGTACCGGTTCGATGTCCCTGTCTCCCAGGTCCCGTCCTTAAATCCTCAGCACCTTAGAGCAAGCCTTGGTTAAGGCACGGGCCACACTGTGACCTAAGTGTTCATTTGTAGGGCCCCCCCGACTCCATTTGCCATTCTCGTCTGAACTCTAGCATCCAGACATACTCAGTTCCGTGTGTCGTCTTCATATTTCGGTTTGCCAAGGCCTTTGCTCCATCAGATGGAGAAGCAGGGCTTTGGTGGCTGCAAATCTCACTCCAAATCCCTGAGTCTCCGCTTAGCGCTTTAGGTTAAGAAAACCAAACTCACGGGGCAGTTTTAATTAAGTCAGTGAAATCATGTATGCAGAATAATTTACATGGCACCTGAAGATTCTGCTTAGCAATTCTGGCGCGTGTGTGTTGGGGGGTGGGGAGAAGGGGGTTTCCACATACCTCCCAGCAAGCGATTCCCTGACGCCAGCTAGGTGGCTCTCCCCAAAACTCCATGTGTTCACCAACCCGGAAGCTCTCCGAACCCAGTCCTTTGGGGCTTTATGGAGCCTGCATTAAATAGGTGTTGTTGGTTAAATTAGTGGCCAAATGGTGATTGACCACCTGCAGCCCCTCCCCCATTGCAGGACATCAGGGAGGGTGATGGACCGGAAGTTCCAATCCCCTCATCTCTGGTTGGTCCCCCCCCACCATCCCCCATCCTTCAGTGTGGTCCTAAAGCCCCTTGTCAAAATAAAAAAAGACACCTTTGCCACTCTCACCACTTGGGAGATTCCTTAAGAGGTCTATGCCAGGAGTAGGGACAAATGTCTTTTTATTAATTACAAGATCGCAGCACCTAACAGCATAGTACACACTCAACAAATGGCTGTTCCTTCATCCCTTTCTTCTTCCTCTTAAGCTGTTTCTGTTTCATTAAGGAGCTTTTAAACATCAAAGAGTTTTTAATGTTTTAATGTCAGGTGGGGGAGGGAAGGAACCAGGGTGATTGTATTAGAACCAAACTGCCAAACAGAGAGGCGTCTGCCAAAAAAGTGGCATAGCACCTCTCTGGGCCTTACCAATTGTCTCAAAACCTCTGCACCAGGGGGATGAGAGGATGCATTTGCCAAGCCCTACAGACTCCAACTTTTACCGCGCCCTGATGGACGAAGAGGACATGGAGGACGTTGTCGATGCCGATGAGTACCTCATCCCCCAGCAAGGCTTCTTCCATAGCCCCTCCACATCCCGGACCCCCCTCCTAAGTTCTCTGGTACGAAATGTCGCTCCTTCTCAAGCGCCAGGTCTGCTGCTTTGAATGAATTGTTCAGAGACAGGGATACCCATCTAGTAGAACTCACACAGAGACAGAGAAGTCGATTTTAACCAAATGGTCAAGCCAAAGTCAGACTGAATCAGTCAAGTGTATTAGTTCTTTTATGACATTGCAGTAACTGGACCGTAACCTCTTTAGGTCTACTAAGGGCCAGAATTAGGTCAGAACTAACCTAGTTTTTCTAAAGCTAATGGGTCAAGACAAAGTGAAGCGCCTTTAATTATATCCACTCCCTGAGACCCCACCTCCTGCGTTCAGTGGGCATGGGTGAGAATATGCACGCGTACCCTCAACAACTTCGATTCTTTTCCAGAGTGCCACCAGCAACAATTCCACCGTGGCTTGCATTGACAGAAATGGGGTACGTATGAACACCTCGTAAACCCGAATTAAGTAACAGCTCCGTATCACGGCTCTACCGCACATAGAAGATGTGCCCACCTTACCCCAGCTAACCTCGATTTTCCTCCTGAATTGCCTTCCTTCCTTCCTTCTCCCTGTGGTTTCCCTGACCCCTACCCTAGGGCCAGCAGTTAGCTCTCACTGATCGCAGGGCTGTTCAGAATGGGGTTTGTGGACCTACAACAGCATCACCTGGCGGTTTGTTAGAAACGCAAACTGTCGAGCCGCCGACCCAGACCTACGGAAGTAGGAATGCGAGGGGCAGAGCCGGGCCACCCGTGTTGGAGCCAGCCTTCCAGGTGATGCTGATGCTTGGTGCGAGGCCTTGATCGAGACTTATGCTTACCAGTATAGAAGCCAAGAGCCACACGCGTCTATTTCAGTGTAAACGGGTGACCATCTTGAAGGGCAGAGATCATAGAACATTTCTGTCACTGCCCAAAGCCCTGCTGCACGGCACTGACCAGGTCCTTGCCACTCGCCCTGTGGTCCGTGGGCCCCCAGCACGGGCATCACCCCGGGGGCTTGTGGGAAATGCAGGGTCTCAGGCGCTGTCTTGGACCCTACTGAATCAGAATCTGCAGTTTCACAAAATCTCAGGTGATTTTTATACACTTCGAGGTCTGCGCAGCACTGACTGGGGTAACCTTGCCTTATCGCCTCCCCTCAGAGCTGCCCCCTCAAAGAAGACAGCTTCCTGCAGCGGTACAGCTCAGACCCCACTGGCACTCTGACCGAGGACAACATAGATGACACTTTCCTCCCAGCGCCTGGTGAGTGGCTCACCCTGGACGAGGTCACACTCCTCGGCCTCCCCATGCAGCAGGGCCGGCCTCCATCCCCTGGTGCCCAGGCTGCTTGCTTCCCTCGAGCCGGTCCAGAAGTGGACACCGTGGCGAGTTTGCAGACACGAAGTAAGGAGTAAGAGGCAGAGAAATACGGAACAGCTGAGCATGCGTGCGGGTCTTTGTGTTGAACTCAAGTCATGTCCGGCCGGGAGGTGTGTTTTTAGGATCAGTTTGCAGATTTTCTAGAATTTGAGGCAAACATCACGCGGGCATGCGTGCGCAAGCGTGTGTGAGAGAGTGTGAGCAAGCGTGTGTGGGTATGATTGTGTGTGTGTGGATGAGTGTGTGTGCACGCACGCATGTGACAAATTCGATCCTGGCTCCATTCTTAGCCAACGAAACATGTATTCTCCTAATCTCAGCTTTATCCCCAGATGTTCTTGTGTGCACACACACATCTTAAGGCCGTCTATCCTTTTGAGAACTTTAAATTGGCAGGAGATAAATGTGCCCACTGCTTTCAGAATTCTAGAAAAGAACATAGTTTGTATTGCAGCAACAGCAAGATAGTCATCTTGCCAGACGCCCCCTACCGTCAGTTGCCTTGTGGAAGAATATCGACAGGGTTCAGATGTACAGATGGAAAATCCTGCCAGGGTTAAGGCTTTGCTGTTACCTCACTTGTGATTTCTTTTCCGTTTCAGAATACATAAACCAGTCCGTTCCCAAAAGGCCTGCG
Source organism: Halichoerus grypus (assembly GCF_964656455.1). NCBI lineage: Eukaryota > Metazoa > Chordata > Mammalia > Carnivora > Phocidae > Halichoerus > Halichoerus grypus. The sequence goes on from NC_135723.1 coordinate 9,090,318, forward strand.
GGTTCCGTCCAGAACCCCGTCTATCACAATCAGCCTCTGAATCCAGCTCCTGGCAGAGACCCTCACTACCAAAATCCCCACAGCAACGCAGTGGACAACCCTGAGTATCTCAACACCCACCCTACCTGCGTCAGCAGTGTGCTCGACGGCCCCAGCCTCTGGGCCCAGAAGGGCAACCACCAAATCAGCCTGGACAACCCTGACTACCAGCAGGACTTCTTCCCCAACGAAGCCAAGTCAAATGGCATCTTCAAGGGTCCTGCAGCTGAAAATGCAGACTACCTGAGAGTAGCACCACCCAGCAGTGAGTTTATTGGAGCATGACCATGGAGGAGAGCGCAGGACATGAGCGTCTCAGATGTGTCGCCCCCCTGGGACCAAGCCACGGCAGCTACACATTAGTGCTGGTAGTCACGCCCACGTTAACTCTCAGACCCGGGGACTGGTTTGGCCATATGTGCTCTGATGGACCCATCCTTCACCCAGGAAGCGCCCCCTCCTCGGGTGCACTTTGGAAAGTTGCTGGGACATTCCTTTGTCTTCAAACTGTGAGGCCTCCGCAAAAAGGCATCCAGCAAGAATATTGTCTCTTTGGGCAGAAGTTCACCTTTCCATGAGGTATATTTGATAAAAAACAAAACAAAACAAAACCAAAAAAACTGCATAAGGAGTTTTATTGCTTGGGGACCCTGGGGGTTTTTAATTGTCATTCTTGATTTTATTTCTCATGGGCTTTTCCAATGAGGAAGAAGCTTGCTCATAGCACTTGCTGCACGGAGTTGATCCAGACCCAACTGTGACCAAGAAGCAAGGGTCAGAGTCTTCCAGCTAACATTTGATTCCACTGACTCTGCTTCAAGATTCTTCCACTGCAAGACAATTAAAAAAAAAAAAAAACAACTAGAAGTACTCTGTGTCCTAAGCGGGACTGATTGGTAGCAAATCATAGCAGGTACAAGAGGATAAGCCACTTTGAAGCCTTCCTGAGCGCAGAAGAAATGGAGGGGGTAGAATTCTTCTTCAGACTTCTTTTTATATAAATTTCTTCATGGTACTTACTCGTCATCGGTTGACCAGTGTTTTCTAGTTATAAGTATTGGACTTACTTCTTTATTTTCCATTCCACTGTTTTGAAAAACTCAGTATGCTTTCCCTGTCGGTGAGCGGAGACGGTACCTCAAACCGTAACCTGGACCAGCTCGTATTTGATCAGCATTCAGACCAATAGCCTTTAATCAAGACGGAACGATAATGCAAAAGTTCACACAAGAACATGGCTCCCAAATTTGAGTCTCAGAGAAAATACATCAGGTCCTTTGGGGGTTGGGGAATGGGCATATATCAGGACACTGCAGAAATGAGAAGCTGTTCCTAAAACTCCCACCCCGCCCTTTACTACCAAATTAGGCTACTTAGGGGACATAATTTTCTTTTTATTTTACTTTAGAAGTTTTTTACTCAAAGGGTACTTTTTTCCCCTCTCTGGTAAGCTGCCCCCAAAGCCCCTCCTCGCCCTTTGTGAATGAAAGGATCCAGGCTCTGGGGCCACCAAGCAGAAACTGACAGCCCTCACCCCTGGGGGCACATTTTACAGGGGGAAGTAAAAACACTATGCGTCGGGGAATTAAAGTGGGAAATACGAAATCAGAGTTTGAAATCGATGATAATGCCTTAACAACATCTACAGGTAGTTTTTCGAAAAAAAAAACCAAATTCCCTCGTAAGACAATTTCCCTATCATTGGAGGATCCAGCTAATTTAGGGCACCAAGTGTTTTTCCACCTCGTGTGTCCTCGCAACCTGACCGGTTCATGGCAGCCCTTTGTACAGAGGTGTTAAACGCTCTTAGTCCATATCCAGTCTTTCAAGGAAAAAACGTTTCAGACAGTATTTTCGGCCTACGGATGTGTTCAGCCACACACACGTATGAGATTTCCCTTTTGTTGTTACAGTATTTATTGGTTCTCAGATCAGGGCCCCAGTTTTGTTACCAGTAGATTGACTTTGTCCCGATGGAAATATAAACTCTATTCAATTCAATTCCACTATGTTTTCAGATACTCTTTAAGCACCCATACCAGCCCAGCATAGGCTCTAAAGAGATAAAAATAAATAAAACATAATCCCCAATTCCAAGAAATGCACAATTTAGTAAAGGGAATTGGCTTGACTCATAAATAGAAACCTTCAAATAATATGACAGGCGCTAGGCAAAGACAGGTCAGCCAGGCCCGGACAGCACGGCAGGGAAGAGTGGGTCCTGCCTGGGGGGACCTGGAAGGCTCATCAGGGAGGGAGTGGTAGAGTTGGGCCAAACCATGACTAGGGTCTTAGCCACGAGGGAAATGGAAGTGTGTTCCCAGCAGAGGAAACCTTGACCAAGAAAGCGTCTGCCGGAGGAACTGCTAATAAAGTGGGAGAAAAGCTGCACTCGTGCATCTTAACAAGCTGTCCCTTTAAGCCTGGGATCTAGCTTGCAGCGTTCCCGCAGTGCCCAAAATGTGGCGTCCTCACTCAGGATCTGAAAATGATGAGTGAAAAGATTATATATTTCTAAGACTCGAACATTTTATGCCATTGTCAGTAAACCACTTTCATTATTTATTCACCTCAGAACATAAATATTTTCATCAGAAGTTTCTTCGGCCCTGGGAAACAGACGGATGCACATTTTGTTACCACTTATTCATCAAGAAGCAAGTGATTGAGGGAGAGCAACTGTATGTCAGTCCAGCTGTAGCAGTTAAATCCTAGTATTTTTGTAATTTGCAATATTTTACTATAACATAATAAAACAGCGAAAACTATTCAAGCTTTTTCTCCTTTGTATTTCAGTTTTCCTGCATAGAATCTAGTTGCTGAATTCCCTGGATTTTAAAGCTGTGTTTCCCACAGTGTCCTCACCATGGCTGGCTGTCCCGGGGGGTGCAGAGGGGGCTTGGAGATGCTTCAGAGCCCGAGTCAGGGACCCCCACCATCACTATGGGCAGACGAGGAGAGGGGGCCCTCCGGAGCACCGGTGTTTCCATCTCATGGCCCGGCTTGGCCAGAGTTCAAAGCTTACACTCCATCTCTTCCATTCCTCCTCGTTGACACTGGTCCTAGGACCCTCCAGAGAGCCTGTTCCTTCCTCAGTCAGTTCCTGCCTACTTTTCCCATGGCCCCACCTCAGATCTGGCCTTTGGAAACAGTTCAGGGGAAAGGAAGCGTTGGAAGCTAACACTCAGAGTGGGCACGCATCTCATATAAACTCTTCAGGGGTCCCTGCAGTCATACCCTACGAGTAACACTCCGTCACCTCATGAAGTAAAAAGGCGCATCTTCCAAATTCTAGATGCGCTGAGTCCCAGTCGTCACTGATTTTATTATAACGAGGAGCACTGTGGGGGCATCAGATTGCATTCCAAATGATAACAAGTCTTAGATATTTGTTGGAAATTCTTAATTTGGGGCTTTAGCCCACACACCGCCCCCCAAACTGCAGACATAAATGAACTGGTTTTCAAGCTTGGTCCCCTCTCGGGGATCTCCCAGGGTCCGACCTCAAAGATTCGGATTTAAGTTGCCTCGGGTGCAGCCTGGGCCCAGGGGCTTTTCAGAGCTTCCGCAGGGTATTCTGATGAGCACCAAAGTTTTGGGAACCACTGGTGAGAAGGAAAGGCCAATGGGGTGGGCGGGGGCTGGTGGGGGGAGACCTGTCCCTCAGCTCACGGCATCCTGCTCACGTGTTGCACTCACCAGGCCTCGGGTTACGTAAGCAGAGGTGAGGCTGTTGGGTTATGGTGACTCGCAGTTCTCATCCTGGCTGACAACGTTAAAAAGAAGGGGCAGGGTCCCCACAGACCGATACAATCAGCCTCTCGGGGGCTCCCCATGTGATCCTAGTGGGCAAGCGGAGTTGAAACCCTCGTCTCTAAGGTGACCTGCAGGTGTCCGTAGCATGCCCCCCAGTCCGGGCAGAATAGAGAAGCCTGGGTCAGGTAAAGGTTCCAGAAGGAGACGGCGGACAGAACAACGTGCGGTCCTTCATATTCCTGAGACTTGGCTGCTAGTGACTATTTCAAGCCAGCAGCTTATCCTGTAAGTGGCAAATACCCAAACCTGAGCCTTGATAGGGCCTTGAAACAGTTTGCATTTTCTAAGAAGTTAGAAAAACTGGTCTCTTCTGCAGTGAATGCGGAGCTCGCTCGAAGTGACCGCTGGTGAAATTGCCCTTAATGTCTACTTTGTATTTCTTTCTTTTGATGAGTGCACCTTTTTATTACAACATAATGATCTGTTTGTATTTCCTTGCCTAGGGCTGCAAAACCTTACTGAAGAGAAACCCATGCCTTCCTTCCCAACCACACCTGCCGTATGAAGGGCAGACATTTTTGTGCTATGAAAGACACGTTCAGATAGGATTTTTAAATGGTTATCTATTTTTGTAACTTTTTGGGGGACTATTATCCTCCCATGTAGCACTGAGCTTTGTAAGGTATGTCTTTAGGAAAACTCATTTTTCTACTAAAGGTTAGAACGACCAATAGAATCAAAATTCAAAACTGAAATCTTTGCTTAAAGGGATTTAATCGAAGCAAGGGAAGTCCGCCTGTCTTAGAAAAAGGCACAACCTCACTGCAGAGCTGAGCTAGGTCATCGTCCTAATAAAGAAGAGCCTAGTACTTTTTATATTTGTAAAATGAGGAAAGGTAAAAAGCGCATGTGGCTCCGTCTTGCCCTGAAGCAGGTTCTGTCCATTCTGCAGCAATGTTGGAGGAAAAGAATGACTTACTGCTGACACAGATCCATATGCATGCTGCGCTCCGCTGCAAGACGAGCCTGTCAGTGTAAGAAAAAAAAAAAAAGGCAATAATATAGCACTTTGCTGGCTTATACATACGAATCTGACTTTGATACAAATGATTTTATTTTTATATTTACAGTTGATATGCATTTACCAATAGACTAGCAACACCTGCAGAACCCTAATAATGGTCGGCATGTTTGGGCAACTTGGTAACTCAGAACACTGATGAAGGCCACCTTTCCAGCCACCCGTCCCAGAAAGGGTGTTCTCAGCCCTGACTGCACAGTGAAATCCCCTGGGCAGCTTCTGAAACCAGTGAGGCCCCGCTGCACCTCAGACTAATCAAATACAAATCTTCACGGCTGAAATCCAGGCATTGGTGCTTTTGAAAGCTCCTAAAGGTCATTCTGACGTACAGCCTCGGCTGAGAACCAGCAGCCTAGGGGGCCTGGGTCTGCAGGCAAATTCTGCTGGTGCAAGTATCTTGGGGTTGGCTCCCGGGAGGGGAGATCTGCATGGATGGAGGGTCCCTGATAGGCTGCCCAAGCACTACACAGGGTGGGGGGCAAGGTCTAACCAACTGATGAAAAGGGAAAGCAATACAGAACAGATTCTTTTTTCCATTTCCTCTATCAAAGGTGGACCGGTAGTAAAATAAAGATGGCAAGCATTCTCGCGGCCTGCCCCTGGTCACCGGGTGGCCTTTCTTTCCCAGGGCGGGAGAAAACCCTGACATGGCAGAGGCGCTCCAAAGGGGAGACATTAAAAAGATTGTGTAGGTAGCTGGATAGCTTTTATAAAAACAGGAGTCCAGGAAAAGGATTCTTGCTTCAAGAAACACTTTTCTATTTTTTCTCATAAATTGTATCTGGGAAAATACCTTAAGCGATTCGTACTGTTTTCTCTTCCATGTTTAACCGTACAATCACGGTGTGTCCTCTGAGGTCGCAGGTCTGTCCTGTCCGATTTGCCCACAGAAGTACCACGAAACCCCACCTTTCACCTAGCAGATAAAACTGGGAGGAAAAGCATAAGTACATATATTTTTAGGTGCATTGGATTATTATTTTTTCAACCCTTTTGACCTGATTTGGCCACAAAATAGTCCTACCGTGTAACGCTGTCTCTTGGAAATGAAGTAGATCCTACAGATCTGATGCTTGATAATCAGAGGTGCCCACGTAAACTGGTTAACAACAGACAGCAATAACTTCATTTTTGAAACAAGCAAGCAAGAGCTTGAGAGCTTCCATATATGGTACGTCTTAACATTGTCAAGTTTTGCTGTGATGAAAGCAATATTTGTACAAATGAAAAGCAAGATTCTCTTTTCTGTGGTTTACACTGTTGATCAGAACATGTTGATTGTATATTGAGTATAAACAAATTAGATGTATATTATTCATTGCTCTTTACTTATGAGTACCTTATAAATAATAATATTGTATCCTTTGTTATCAATGCGGCGTTGACAGTAGTTATTAATCATATCTGACCCACTGTAGATGTTCTTCCTGATAACTTTTTCAAATTAATTAATAAACTTTATTTTTAGAGCAGTTTCAACTTCAAAACCTGAACAATGGAGCACAAAGTATAGAGAGTTCCCATGTCCTCCCTGCCCCCGCCCCTCCAGCCTCCCCCACTATCGTGTCCACACCCAAGTGGCCTGGTAACTTTTTTTTTTTTAAGATTTTATTTATTTTTTGTTTGAAAGGGAACGAGAGAGTGAGAGAATGGGTGGGGGGAGGGGCAGAAGGAGACGCAGGCTCCCCACTGAGCAGGAAGCCCCACGTGGGGACTCGATCCCAGGACCCTGGGATCATGACCTGAGCTGAGAAGGCAGACGCTTAACCGGCTGAGCCACCCAGGCGCCCGCCTGGTAACTTTTTTTTTGAACTTCATAATGATTTTTTTTTAAATTTTTTTTATTGTTATGTTAATCCCCATACATGACATCATTAGTTTTAGATATAGTGTTCCATGATTCATTGTTTGTGCATAACACCCAGTGCTCCATGCAGAACGTGCCCTCCTCAATACCCATCACCAGGCTCACCCATCCTCCCAACCCCCTCCCCTCTAGAACCCTGAGTTTGTTTCTCAGAGTCCATCGTCTCTCATGGTTCTTCTCCCCCTCCGATTTCCCCCCTTCATTCTTCCCCTCCTGCTACATTCTTCTTCTTCTTTTTTTCTTTCTTAACATATATTGCATTATTTGTTTCAGAGGTACAGATCTGAGATTCAACCCGCCTGGTAACTTTTTAATGTTTGGAGGTTTCTTGTGTGTGACTGGGACGCTCCTCGGTGCCATGCTTTGCAGCCACGGGCACTGGGACCCGGGTCTGCGGACGCTGCACGCCGGCTCCCAGGCCTTCTCCTCCCCTGGCTTCCTTCCTCGTGGAGAGAAGCACAGAGCCAAGAGGGAGGATGTTTCTACGGCAGGCGCCGAAGCAAACAGCAGTTTTGCTGAGATTCTGCTCAATCACAAATGCTAGAGACCCGAGGAATGCAGAAGCACAGCCTCGTGTTCACACCTGCTGCTTACAGTCTGCTCACAATCTGGGGACCTGCCCACTCGGTGAGGCCGTCGTGGGGGGGGAATGCCCGTAGCCGAGGCTTCGTGTGAGCCGGGGAAGTAACCACCAGCACCGAAGGAAACTGTTCTGTGAAGGCTGAGGTAAACGTTCTATAAAAACCCGGCTCTCCGGTGAAGCACTGGAATAGATAAGTGAATAAGCAGTCTTCTTATCCGTACTAACCAGAGTCACGGGCAGGGGATGTAAACCCATCTCAACCACTGAGCAAAAGCAAGCTGACTGATGAAGCAGGTGACACCACCAAAGAGGAGAGGTCAGCTTCTGGAAGCCAAGGACCAGAAACGGAGCAGCTGGGCGGTGGGAATGCACAGGGCAGGAAGAGGTGGGCGTGCAAGTTTTAAGCTGGCTTTAGAGAGGGAAACTTGCACCTGGAGTCCACTCCCCTGGCCTGGAATAGTCCACAGGGCTTTAGGTTTCTTTGATTTTCAGTGCTCTGACCCCAGAGAATAAAACGCCCCCCACCCCCACCCCCGCCACTGCTTTCCCCGGGACCAGCTGGTCACCACACAATGCTCCACCTTGTTTCTGGTACACGGGAGAACTGAGAGCAGGACTTCAGGCTAACGAGGTCCTTGAAGAACAAGCCAATCAGGAACTTCTCAGTGTCCCCTGTTGGACCCCCAGGCTTCCCTGGCTTCCTGGCCTCCTGAACGGTCAGGTGTCTTGGGAAGGAATAAGACCCTTAGAGCTCAAAGCCTTTGATTAGGGGGTTTTCCCCATATAGAGCAAGGCAAGCGGCAGCAAGTGAGGCAGACATGGAGAGTATTATGGGGCACAGGCTGCCTCGAGCCTAAAGCGTCACCCACCAACAGAAGGCCATGGCCATCCCAGAGGAGCACCCTCACCTCAGGGCAAACTCACTAGCACCACTGTCTCCACCACCCCCCACCATCCCGCTCCCCATAATTCCAGCTGAAGCTCAAGGCAGTTGGAGTTTTGGCCTGAAGAGATTTTGCTCTGGGCCAATAATCTTGTGAAAGTAATTATAACTCCCTGGGGAGAGGAGAGTTTTCCCAAGAACGGGAGGGTCTGAAAAGGAGGACAGAATTGTTCTTCCTGTTTTTTCTTTGGGTTCTCCCTTTGTTCGGGGCTTGGGCAAGTTCTCTGGGCTTTGCCCCTCTTTAGGTCTTTCCTCCACCTCCAGAGAGGACATTTAAAAACTTGAGTAGAAAAGCCCTAGGATTGCATCTCATCTCCACCCTAGTTTCAAAAATTGTAAACAAAATATGGCAAAGAGCCTATGGGCACACATTTGTAATGTCTAAATGAGTACCTTGAAGGAGCCTCCCCTTCCGCTCCCCGTCAGTCCCGCTGAGAGCCCTGAGAGATCCAAATCATGAGGAGGACAGCCACATCTATACTCCAGGTTCTGCCTTGAGTCCCTTTCTCCTTGCCCGGGACACTGAGCTAGAAAAACTGGATTCTAGGGTCTACCCGAAACAAAAATATATCCTTTACCCCATTCTTGAAGGCAAATCCAAGCAAAGAGCATTCCTCATCCTAAATCGTCACATGTGTAGTCTGGAGCAGGAATACAGGTGGACCTGGAGTGCCCACCGCTCTGTTCTCTCCCGTGGCTCAATCCTGCACCATGTAGGCCACCCCGGGGCCACTCCTCGGCATGGAGGTGGGCACAGGTGAAGATGCTGAACAAGCCTCTGCTCCGGGGCCACTTGGGCAAGAAGTCCCTAGAAACCCAGTACCTGAGCATGTGCAGGAGGGGGAGGGCAGGCTCCAGGTGGGTGCTCCCTGCCTGGGATTGGGTGGGAGGAGGGGAACAGACTGGGGAGCCTGGGGAGCTCTACAACCCACAGTTCCCAACGCTGGGGACCAAAGGTGCTACTGCTCAAGCCAATGGGACCTGACAACCTAATAGAAACTGGGAGGCCCAAAGTTTCCAGGAGCCTTAAGGCCAATTCAGTTTTCTGAGTTGTATAACCCCTTCTTTTCTTAAGAAGTCCAGTGATGCTCCATCTAGGTGCAGGTGAAGGTTGGAGAAGGAATAGCCATCCTCCCTTCTACTCCAGAGAGAACTTGGGGGCCACTCCTTACCAACTGTTTTTATTTCTAAACAGCTTGCTTCTTTCCCCTTTTCCACTTCTCCAGAGCCCTCTTCTTTTATCTTTTTCTATTGCATAATTTAGATTTCCTTGAACCCAAACAGAAATGGGGAGATAAACCAACAAGGATATTTTAACCTATGACAACTTTTCCTCTGCTTTTACACTTGGCTGACCAATTTCCACAAGGGCAAGTCTAAATGAAATGGACCCAATACAGCACACAGCCTTTAAATGTCAAGGACAAAGAGGCATTTGGGGGGGAACACTGTTTTTCATACAGTCCAATAACATAAGATAACTTGGAATGGCAAAGGTCCATCACTAAAAAACTTCACTAGACCCAAAGAGTTTTAGGGTGTTCTGGGGAACCTGCAAAGAATAATTAAGCTTTACATCTCTTAAAGTATTTCAGAACATAGAAAAAGTTGGGAAGTTTCCCAATCTGCTCTACAAGGTTAGAATAGTATAAAAATCAAAGAAATACTACAAAAACAAAATTATGTCTTCATTCATGATGAATATAGATGTAGAAATCCTAAATGGTATATATGGAATCATTTGTTTCCAGGAATTCAAAGACAATTCAATGTAAGATACTTTGTTATACGCATGAAAAACATAGTAGGGAAAATGTTAACATTAAGAGATGCTCACAAGGCACTTGATAAAATTCAATCATACTGCCGGTAAAATCTCTTAGTAACCTAAGAATAGATAGCAACACCTTTAACTGGGTAAAAATACCTATCAAAAATTTAATAAGAAACCTCGAATTTAATGCTGAAATGCCAATACTTTAAATAAGGACAAGAGAAGAGTGACTATTATCACTTCTATTATTGAACGCTCTCTCGAAGTTCACTGTTTTGGAAAAACACATTTACTTACATATGATATATTTGCACCTTTAGAATACAGTCAGCAAGACTTGTCCCATTGCCAAGGGTTAAATCCAACCGAGCAGCCTGTTTTTGTAAATAAAGTTTTATTGGAACACAGTTGCACCCATTCCTTTACATACTGTCTTTGAGTCCTTACCCACTACACCAGCAGAGTTGAGTAGTTCCAACAGGGATCCAGTGACCTGCAAAGCCCAAACTATTTCCCATCTGGCCCTTTACAGAAGTTCTCGGACCCCGAAACAACTGGCTAGAATAAATTATTAAAACAAATAAGAAAACTCAGTAGGGTGGCCATGTGTCAATGTAATCAATAGCTTTTCTACTTACCACGAATCATTAATTGAACAATGTAATGGAAAAGAATCTCATTTAAAATTAGCAACTACAACTACGAGTTGGTATAAACTTAAATGTGCAAGAACAGTATGAAAACAAAAACCATAAAATTTTGCTAAGGCATAAAAGAACACTTAAAAGATATATTACATTTGTGGATATGAGGACTTAACCTTGTAAACATACCGGTTCTCTCTAGTTATTATATAAATTCAGTGCAATTCAAATGAAAATTCCAATCATTATTTCGGGAAGTAGAAGCATTCGAACTTGAAATCTAGAAAAGAGAATGCACAGCGATAGCAAAGAACATGTGAAGAACAATTGAGTTTTCATTTGATATCAATGATATAAAAATACACTATGTAAAACTATAATAATTAAAACTGCATAACACCAATGTTGTCACAGAAACTAATTAATGGAAATACTTCAGAAGTTTGGAAATAGACACGTGTTGTGCGTGGAAATGCAGCAGAGGACAATGATAACATTTCCAGAGAGTGGAGGAACGGAAGGCTCTCCAGTCAATGGTTTTAGAGAAAACTCCTATGCATTTGAAAATTAATTAGAGCTCTATTTCACACTTTAAACAAATCGCAGATGGACTAAAGATCTAAGCATAAAAACCAAAACAAAATATTAGGCAAAATGTACGTGAGTATTTTTGAATCTTATGCTAAAGCCTAACAACAAAACTCCAAAGCTATAAAGAAAAAGATTAACAATATGGCCACCTAAATATCTTATCTTCTTCTTCTTTTTTTTTTTTTTAGTTTTTAAAGAAAAAAAAATAACTAAACATCGTAAAAAAAAAAAAAAGCCAAAATTCATATGAGGGAAAAAAAAAACAAACTTTCAGATAGAGCAAGGATTAATCCCACTAAAACTCTGACAGAGCATAAATGAAAAATTCATGGAAAAACTGCAAATGACTAAAACACTTATACGTTCTACCCCACTAACAATCAAGAAAATGCCAGTTAAAATGAAATGATAATCTCTTCTCATGACACATTTTGGTGGGAATATGAAGTGTCACAATCTTTTTGGAGGACAATCAAAATATTAAATGTGTGTCTCTTTTGATATGGCAATTTCACTTGTAGAAATTAAGTCCACTAAAATATTGTTATTGACTGAATGTGGTTCCCCTAAAATTCATATATTGAAGCCCTAACCCCCAAGGAGTAGGGTCTTTGAGAGGTGATTAGGGTTCTATGAGGTTGTGAAGCTGGGTAGAACCCGACGTGGGATCAGCGTCCTTCTGAGAAAATAGAAAGACCTGGGGCGCCTGGGTGGCTCAGTCGTTAAGCGTCTGCCTTCGGCTCAGGTCATGATCCCAGTGTCCTGGGATCGAGCCCCACATGGGGCTCCCTGCTCAGCGGGAAGCCTGCTTCTCCCTCTCCCACTCCCCTTGCTTGTGTTCCCTCTCTTGCTGTCTCTCTCTCTCTCTCTGTCAAATAAATAAATAGAGTCTTTAAAAAAAAAAAAAGAGAGAGACCAGAGCTCCCTCACTCTCTGCCAGGTGAGGACACAAACCGAAAGCAGCCACCCACAAGCCAGGAAGAGAACTTGCACCAGAACCCAACCATGCTGACCTCCTGATCCAGACTCCCTGATTCCACTATTGTGAGAGATAAATGTGTGTTGTTTAAGCCACCCAGTCTGTGGTATTTTGTTTTAGCAGCCTGAGCTAAGACAAATATTCAAACAACTAGGCAAAGATATATGAATGAGAACGTTCACTAAGACATTATTTGTAATAGGGGAAAAACAAAGTTTTTTAAGGTCCATCAAAAAGGAAATGATTAAATAAATCTCGGAGCGTGATAGTGCAGAATGCCGTGCAGTTGTTAGAAAGAACAGGATAAATCTATGTACGGTAGCATGGAGGTATATTCCCATGATATGGTTTTAAATGAAATAAAGCAAGATGCTGAATAATATTTCTGGTTTTTTAAAAAGCTTACATTTGTGTATATACCTACCGCGTGAGTGCGCATGTGCACGCACATATATATACAATCTGGAAGCCCTCTGGAAATACTACTGTCACCCCATTATGGTGGAGACCTGTGGTGAGTAGGGAGCAAAATGTAAATAATAAAGTGGCAAGGAGGGAATTTTACTTTTTATGTTCTATACTTCTATGTTGTTTGGATTTTTATAATGAATATATATTACTTTGGCAATCATGTTGGGACAAAATTTAATGTATGTCATTACGTTGTCTTTCCCTTCCCTCCACTCATAAGGAGACATTTAGCCATTTCTTTTTTTTTTTTTTTTAAGATTTTATGTATTTATTAGAGAGAGAGAGAGCAGGAGAGCACAAGCAGGGGGAGTGGCAGAGGGAGAGGGAGAGCCCGATGCGGGGCTCAATCCCAGGACCTCGGGATCATGACCTGAGCAGAAGGCAGATGCTTAACTGACTGAGCCACCCAGGTTGCCCCTATTTAGCAATTTCTAGTTTAACATGCTCTTCTTCCTGATCTCTCTCCCCAACAAAATCCTTGCAGCAGCATGTCCTGGGAAAACCATCAGTGGGAGGACAGCATAGTCCTCAGGCAACTGTGGGTGGCAGGGAGGATGTGGTGGGCAGAGAGCATTTGGGGCTGAATGCATGGGTTCTTGCGCTGACCAAGGATGGATGCATAGCGTAGGATGACAGAACCCCTCTAGTGTGACTGTGTCTTTCTCAGCTCGGGCTGCCATAAAAAAATACCGCAGACCGAGTGGCTTACACAGCAGACATTTATTTCTCACGGTTCTAGGGCCTGAGAAATCCAAGATCAAGGTGCTGGCTGATTTGGTCCTGTGAGAGTCCTCTTCCTAACTTGCAGAGAGCCACCTTCTTGCTGTGTCCTCGCATGGCAGAGAAAGTGAGTCTCTGTTGTCTCTTCTGAAATGGACACTAATCCCATCCTGAGGGCCCCGCCCTCACGATCTCACCTAACTCCACCTCCTGAAAGCCATCTCCAAACACCATCACCTTGGGGGTAAATTCAACAAATGAATTTGGGCGGGGGGTGGGGGGCAACGCAAACAGTCTATAACAGAAAGTCTTTATTTCAGGAGCAAGAGATTAGGGAAGGGTAGAGGACTTCAATGAGAGTACACGTCTTCTACAGTTCAAGTGAGATCCAAATATAACCTGGAATTTGTTTGGATCTTGTTTCTTTAAATGATTCAAGTATCCACGTGTTGGCCATTTGGGGCTGAATGTTCAAAGTTCCAATACATAACACTTTTAGAGCTTAAGAAATAAAACAATATCTTTTAAGTTTATTGGCTAGAGGCATCAGCCACAGAAAGATTTGGATGGTGTTTTAAAAGTGAGTTGGGGGGTGCCTGGGGGGCTCAGTTGCTTAAGCGTCTGCCTTCGGCTCAGGTCACAATCTCAGGGTCCTGGGATCAAGCCCCGAGTCAGGCCCTCTGCTCAGGGGGGGAGTCTGGTTCTCCCTCTCACTCTCCTCTGTGCTCTCCCTCTTTCTCTCTCAAATAAATAAAATCCTTTAAAAAAATAAAATAAAAAGTGAGTTGGAGTAGGAGGGGGTTAGGAAGGCTTTCCTTTAATATATTCACTGTAAGCAGCACACCCTGAAGCCAGGGTCAACCCTAGTCCCCAAGAAAATTTAGCCCTGAGGTTGCCGGAATCCACTATGTAATTAATAACTTCTCCCCTTTCTTTCTAGAATGTGCTAGTTATGCACCGTCCTTGGGAGAATCGAGACAATAGTCACTTAAATTATTTTTGATAAGGCTTAATTCTCTCTGGATACCCTAGTTGGAAAAAGCCTGCTGGCATCCAAGAATAACGGATGATTCCAGAGTTCACCCATTATATTAACCAAAGGAATATACTTAATAAATCAGTAAAGTGCCAATTAGTCCTTGGAACAATGAAAGAATTCATTAAAGAAACAATAATAATTGATAGTATATATAATATACATAATATATATAATAATATACATAATATATATAATACGATATGAGATATATATATATATATATATATATATATATATATATATATATATGAGACACTGTGCTTAGTGCACATCTACACTTATATGACCGGATTTTCTTATTTTACAGATGAAAAAACACTTAAAATGCAACATTCTACTACTATTATGGACATAGGAAAAACCATGTCAGCCTCGCTCAGGACACGAGCCTCCAGCTGGGGTGTTTCCTAGGAGTCAGCTACCCCACTTCCTGGGCTCCAAACACAAAGTAAAACCAGTCACGTCTGCTGTAGGATTGGTTCCAGTCCCCCTGAGAGTGCACAGACACGACGTGTTAAACCCACGTGCAGTGAAGAATCTCAGCCCACTCAGCAAACACTAAACTGTGCCAGGACGGTGTTGAATTCTATGAAAATACCCAGACGAGTGTTCCAAACCAACTAAAGCTGCCTGCGTGCACACACACACGCACATGCACACGCATCAGAGAATTGGCTAGGAGCCTGCGTGTGACCCCTCTCCTCCTCAGCGGCCAGAGGGGTTCAGACAAGCAGAAATGGTTACAGCCAAGTTGAAATCATACAACCTGATAAAGGGCAAGCAAAAAAAAAAAAAAAAAAATCAACCCGGTAGCTAAGATAATATTCTCTAGCATAAAAAGTACAGATCATAACATGAGAGCTACAGAGGCAGAGTAACCTTTGATAAAAGGAAAGAGAAGTGCGTTTCCAATAAACTCTCGCTTGTACTTCTGGTAAAGACTTCGAGAGGGGCGCCTGGGGGGCTCAGCCGTTAAGCGTCTGCCTTCGGCTCAGGTCATGATCCCAGGGTCCTGGGATGGAGCCCCGTATCGGGCTCCCTGCTCGGCGGGAAGCCTGCTTCTCCCTCTCCCACTCCCCCTGCTTGTGTTCCCTCTCTCCTGTCTCTCTCTGTCAAATAAATAAATAAAATCTTAAAAAAAAAAAAAAAAAAAGACGTTGAGAGACAGCCTTGCCCAGCAGACCTCCTCTTCTTGGGAAGTGGGAGACTGCACTTTCCTGTGAGGGGAAGGGGCCATATGACATTTCTGACCATCGGGCTATGAAGGAAGTGACTCCTGAGACTTCTAGGACAAAGCATCACATTGCAGTGTGGAATCCCCAGCACCATCTACCCAGATCCCAGTGCGAGAGGAAGCCCGTGAGGAGATGGGCGCAGGGAGCTCAGTTAAGGTTCTGTCATTACCCAGAGTACCTACGCTTTGTAGGCTGTGTGGTCCTCTAGACCTGTTACCTGGCAGCTTCCGATCCCATCACTCTGCCCACCTCAGTGCCATCCTACTTCTGCACAGGCTCTTATTTTCAGTCCAAAACCAGAGGTTGTTGAGTTGAAGGGTTATCTGCCGGCACCCGTCCACAAATGACAATTCTTGTTTTCCAAAAATAGTCCTAATTGTCCATTTTGTTCTTTTTTCACATTTTCTACAATACTCACGTAGGATATTACCCAGGCTGAAACTATTTGTTTAGATCTTACCACGAGGAAATTTCCATTCACTCATTCATTCATTCATTCATTCATTTTCTCAATAGGTATTTTTTTTTTTTTAAAGATTTTATTTATTTATTTGACAGAGAGAGAGATAGCGAGAGCAGGAACACAAGCAGGGGGAGTGGGAGAGGGAGAAGCAGGCTTCCCGTGGAGCAGGGAGCCCGATGTGGGACTCGATCCCAGGACCCTGGGATCATGACCTGAGCCGAAGGCAGACGCTTAACGACTGAGCCACCCAGGCGCCCTCTCAATAGGTATTTTTGAGCACCTACCATGTGCCAGGAACTGCCCGACACTGGGAATTTGAAGGGAACAAAGTTAACAAGGCCATGCTCTCCTCCGAGAATGTACAGCTCATTTTTGCGTGTGTGCTCCCCTTTGCCTGTAATGACACAGATGATTTTAAATGTCTGGATCTGAAGGTACCAAGGAGTTCCCAGAACAGCCATATTGGACTCTTTAGGTGGTTCCTTCTTCTCTCATTTCAAGGACTTCCGAAGCCTCCTCAGGGAGCTTTCCTTTAAGAAGCTCGTGACCTGGGGCGCCTGGGTGGCTCAGTCGGTTAAGCATCTGCCTTCGGCTCAGGTCATGATCCCAGGGTCCTGGGATTGAGCCCCACACTGGGCTCCATGCTCAGCAGGGAGTCTGCTTCTCCCTCTGCCCCTCTGCCCCTCCCCCTGCTCATGCACACACTCTCTCTCTCTCAAATTATAAATAAAATCTAAAAAAAAAAAGAAGCAGCAGCTAATGACTTGAAAAAAATCTACCGTACCAGATCTAGTATTATTTAATATTATCTAAGCCCAGACGTCCTTTACCTCTTTATTGCAAACCCTATTCAGACTAAGGAAATTCAGACTTTATGTCATCTATCACGTAGACCCCCTGATGAGCTCCCAACTTGCCTTCCTAACTCCGAAGATGAGTTTTTCAAATACCTTGCTACACCACCATGCCAGGGTGATTTGTCTGAAACCCAGATCTGACCAGGGTGCTCACCTTCTTAACTCTCTTCACTGCCCGTGAGAATGAAGTCTAAGCTCCTCAGCATGACATCCAAAGCCCTCATGACCATCTCTGTCTCTCCACCCTCAGCTCATCAGTCCCCCTCATTGCTCTGTTCAAACACTGCTGAGTGGCTTTGGGGGCCCCTCACTCCATATGGCATCATGGCATCTTTTCCTCTGAATGTAAGGCTCTTCCCATCTTCCTTACCAAATCCAACTGCGACTCATCCAACAAGACCCCCCACACTTCTCCTCCAGGAAGCCTCCTCTGAACCCCAGGTGGGGGTAGTGCTCCTTTTCAGGGCTTTCATAGCACACTGCGCCTCTATCCTTACATATCACATTCATACTGAAAATTCTGTTGTTTGGAATATTTCCTCTACTAGAAAAGGCACCTTGGAATTAAGGATTGTTCCATATTAATCATTATTCTCTGCTGCCTGAGGCAGTAACTGGTACTTAAAAAGTGCTCAGTAGAGCTTTGGTGAACTGAACGAACACAGGCCCTGCCTTCATGATGCCCTTCCTCTTCACTTTATAAGCAATCTTGCACTTAGATCCAGAATGGGCAGGCACCCATAGTGACTTTCTACTTGCTCCGTAAGATTTTCTCAGTAATCGAAGGGATAATTTGCAGAATGAAATGACCAACGAGATTCTAGTTGAAATCTCTCATCATGAGATGTTCCCTGTCACATCTCTCTTTCATGGCCTGTATTAGGAACACATCAGTTCCTTCCTTTCTTCCATCCCGTTCCACATAAGCCTCCTCTTTCGCTCCACTTCTGTCCTTTAATAAATGTTGCCATCCTTGCATATAGCCCTTACAGTTTATATCCGTGTAATATGTGTTTATGTAATATGAATTCATCCTTCTTTTTAAAAACTGAAATATTGCGGATGGTGAAGGATTTGGGTTTTTTGATGGGGAGGGTTAGTTACTCTTTTTATTTTTATAATTCTGTAGCTTGCTCTTTTCCCTCAGCAATATGTTTTGGAAACCTCTCTCTATAATGACATAGAAATTCAGCTTATTCTACCTAAGTATTTCAACAGTGTGACCATAGCGTTTATTTTTTTAAGATTTTATTTATTTATTTGAGAGAGAGAGAGTGGGCCAGTGAGCATGAGCGAGGGGGGGGAGGTGCAGAGGGACAAGAAGACTCCCCACTGAGCAGGGAGCCCAACGTGGGGCTTGATCCCAGGACCCTGAGATTGGCCACTTAACCGACTGAGCCACCCAGGCGCCACACAGCTTTTTTTAAAAGCAGCTATCTCCCTGTTGATAGAACTTTGGTAGTTTGTTTCCAGTCCTTTACTATCATAAACAATTTTGTGGTGAACATTATTTTATATCCCCTCCTGCGTACCTCTGTAAGGCTCTCTCAGGGTTACTGCAATAGGGAATTGCTTTGTCAAATGGTGGGATATTTTAAATAGACACTATGAGGGACCCATTTCTTCACATCCTTGCCAATTCTTCATATCATCAAATTTTATAATTTGTGTCAAATCAATGGAGGTTAAATAGCTGGTTTGCTTTAGTTTTTGCTTTCTTTGTTTTCGTTTTTTGCATTTTCCTAGTGAAGACCAGCATCTTTTTAATTTTTATATTTGCATATAAAATATGCTTATTTTAAATAAAACATGCAATATAAATAAATATAAAAAGACAAATACACACAATATATTTACTTTTCTTACTTTATACACATTCAAATTTCATTTGTGACCTTTTTCTCTTGGTATGTCTGTCTCCTTTTTATTGACTTATAGGAGTATGTTACATATCCTGGGTCCTCATGTTTAATTTTCTAATCACATACATTATATTAATAATATAATAACATTAATAATTAATAATACTATAAATACTATCATTGGTGAAACATCATTTTAACATTTTTTACATCAAATTTATTTTATTGTTTGTGGTATTTGCTTTGTGCATCTTGTTTTAGAAAGCCTTCCTTTTCCTCAAGGACCTAAAAATGTTTTCCCGTATTTCTGTCCGTCTCCAGGGTATTTTTACTTTCAGCTTGAAGAGTTTCAGTGGAATAGCTACCACTTCTCGTGCTAGACCACACATCCTGCTGACGGGGCTGTTTCTTTTATCCTGTGCACTTTGCAGTTAACACTTCCGGGCCTCGGTCCCCATCCCACCAGCTGTCCTTGCTTGCTGCTCACATCCGCCCTCACCACCTCTTGGTGCTCCCACAGTCCCAGCTCTTGGTGAGAGAAGGTGAGGGAAACAGTCTCATGACACCGCTGCTCTCAGTTCCCAGTCCTGACTTCATACCTCCTTCAGTGAAGGAGCACCTCCCGTGCCACCCACCGAGCTTCGAAACCGAGGAGCAACCCTGGGACTTAACTGATAGGAGGTTCATGTGATTCCTGGGCCACCCTTAAAAAGGCTTGTCTGGTGTTTCCTGGCAAAGGAATATGTACCCACATCGAGTAGCAGGAGGGGTAGTAGTGAGGGGATCTGAAAAATCTTGGCAGGTTCTGTCACAGCGTGGACAATTTTCCCAAGAAGAACTCTCAGGCGCTGTTGGCCACCAGAGTGGCGCTCAGCTGCCTCCATACTAAAGAATCAACCCACATGGCCATGCCCGTCTTCCTCGTAGGGCCAGAAAAAAACCCTCACACCCCCAAGTGCCTGTGAATTCCGTTAGGAGCCCCCACTTCTCGGGAGCCAACAGGCTTCAGACTACTGCACTTTTTCAGCAGGAGAGAACTTCCTCTCTGTCAAAAACCTTCCCTTTTTTCAGAAAACAACCTAAATTCCAAGACTTCCAAGCCTAAACAAAGAAGAATTTAATTTCCGTACTTAGGTAAGCCTGGAGGTGGCAACCCAGGGCTGACACAGCTGCTCAGCGATGGCTTCAGGCACCAGACGCCTTCTTCCTATCCAGATGTTCTTACTGCATTGGCTTTCATCATCACACGAGTTTGCAGGATGGCTGCTAGTCCTCCTGAAAATATAAAATTCCAGGCAAGAAGATTGGGGGAGAGGAATTCCAAACGCCTTTTGATCAGGAAATTTAGAAGACTGGTGGTATATCATCTGCCAGAACCCTGGCCAAGGGCTACAAGAGCACCATAACCCTTGCGGGGCGGCCATGCTTCATTCACTTGGGCTACCGCAGTCGCTTGCCCTCCCAGGATCGAGGAATTTCTGCCAAGTACCTAAACAATTGGGGCTTCTATAGCAGACAGTGAGAGGGAGGAAATGCTGTTGGGTAAGCACTAGCCAGTGCACACAGCAAAGAGAAATCTGTGGGAAAACAGGACTAAGGTAAAGGATATAAATTCTCCAGGGTGGTAATCAGTGGTCCTATCACAATTTCTATCAGATAGATCAGCAAACTCAGGCTTGGTGTGGGGAGTGCCCAGGGTGGGCTGGGATGTGTTTCTAGAATGTTGGGGATGCCAGGGCTCTTGGAATCCTACAGTTATAATGCATGTTCTACCCAGTGTGAAGCAGAACCCTTGAAAGCTAATGGGGATAAGAAGAGCAGAATCCAACCCATGGAGGAGGGATTAGAAAAACTGGAACAGGGTGTCTGGGCTCAGCTAAGTGGTTCGAAGAGCAGGGCTCAATGGTAGTTTCAGGAGGAATCTAGAAAGCACCTGAGAAATCAACGCACAGATGATTGTATGGCCCAGGTGGACGTAGCTAGCATTAAAAAGGAAAGCTTGGACTTGGAAGACATACAATGACACAGAATTGCCTCCAGGCATACTGCCAGAACTCCAAGAACAAGGTCTAAGCCGGAAGACTGAGTC
This sequence comes from Halichoerus grypus, assembly GCF_964656455.1. Lineage (NCBI taxonomy): Eukaryota > Metazoa > Chordata > Mammalia > Carnivora > Phocidae > Halichoerus > Halichoerus grypus. The sequence continues at coordinate 9,111,311 of NC_135723.1, forward strand.
TAGCCTCCAGCCACTGGCTAGGGTGAGGTTCCCATAGTCTACGTGCCCCTGCCCTTGATGGAAATGCCCAGGCCTGTTAAAGCTGACCCTAATTGAGGCAACAATGGCTGGAAGGGGAAAGCCCAAGGTAACAGGAACTAATACATTCTATTCAACTCTTCCTTATTCATCAGACTCTCTGTATCCATCCCTATAATGAAGCAGACACCCCCACTCCTTCCATCTCTCTGCCCCAGGTGCTATCATTCATGTTTATGGGTCTAGAGGAAAGATGGAAAAAACAAGCCTCCCTCCCTTTTTTTCCCCATGACTCCCTTCCCATTCTCTTGACTTGGGTTTTGATTCTTGTCAGTTGTACCAGACTTGGGTACCCTCTGGTTTATTTTTGCATCATTGTTCTCCATTTCATATAGAAGCACTCCATCCACTGAGGTAACCTAGAGCATAGACAGACGTGAGAGCCTTGCACATTGTTTATGCTTCAGGCCCCACACAACCAGGATCTGGAACCCCTTTACCTTTTTTCTCCCGCCCCTTTTCCCACCTAGAATTGTAACTTATTGCCTGGAAACACAGCAACCATTCTGCAACCAGGAGGGATGTCAAGCATCTTAGTGCATTTATTTTGTTACCTAAAGACTTTCTTTTTAGGACTCTGTCATCTCTTGTATACCGCAGCTCAGTTTTTACTCTCTACTCCTGGTCTCCCAGCTTTCTCCATCTAATGGAACATAACAGGAATAGATTTGATGATCATTTACTACAGAGCAAGAACCAGTGCAGCTCTGTGGCACATGGCTTGATTTATTTGGGGGTTCTTATCCCCAAACAATATAGAATATAGAGTATCTTCTTGCTAGTAAATTATCTAATTATTGGAATAAGGCGTCTTGCTTAATAAAGACTACAAGACCGTTATGAACTCAGAAGTTCCATCCAGAAGTTGGCTTAATATCTTATCCCTCCCCTGCTTTTTTGACTCACCACCCAATTTATAAATAAGAACATCACCAATTCTTGCCTCTCTCCTATCATATTGGCCCTGTGGCCTTCTCAGATATAACCACCGTCCTGAACTGTGTGTTAAATCATTCTCCTGCTTTTAAAAAAAAATAGTTTTATCCCAAATGAATGCATTTCTAGACAATATATCATTTCATCTTGCTTGATTTCTATCGCTCTAAAAATGAATCCCCAGTTTAGGTGGTCTCCTGGGGTTGCTTTTTCCAGGGTGCATTATGTTGGTGAGATTCCTCATGTTTTGTCAAGCTGGAGTGAATTCATCTTCAGTGCTGTGCTTTCTTTCTTATTCAGCAAGAGATGAGGAGAATTGCAGGCCCTGTTCCTCCTACTTTTAGCCTGGGTGACATTCTGTCCTCCACAGTGAATCTGGGGATGGCTCACCTCTTCATGATGCAATGTTGGGGTATCTGGCCTGCCAGGTAAGTGAGGGCCGCCACATGTGTGAGGATTGCTAAGTGAGACAGAACAACTTTCATAGTTCATAGATGATGTTATTGCTTCTCTGGTTTAGAATCGTTCTTCAGAGAACAGAAATTGTCATGTTATTTCTCAAGAATGCATTTAGTGGGTTCTAAGATGACACTATCACAACCTACACTGTTAAGAGTGGAGGTGACCCCATGATTTGCTCAGTGCCCCCAACACAGACAGATCTCATGAGAGTCACATTTCTCTTGGTCTTGAATGCATGTAACTTGAGCCTTAAATTGCTCTCCGTATGGTCTTAATCAAGAAACTTCCACAAGAAACCATGAGAGCAACATGATGGGCACCATGGGCCCAAAGCTTCATCTGGAACAGGAGCTACAAGACCTGCTCCTGTCCTGAGTCTGCTAACCATTCACTGCACACCCTGGAGTGGGCTTTCCTTCCTGACCTCAGTCTGTTCATCTCTGAAATGAGAGGACTGGGCCAAATGGGCTTCACTAAGGTCCCTTCTGGCCCCACAATTCTAGCATACTTTATCTCAGAAAAAAAACCAAGAAAGTAGAAGCCTTGCTGCCCAACTCCAAGGTGAGAATAGGGCTGAAGCTGCACTGTCTGTTCTGCATGCGTATTCATCGAAGTTCCTCAGCAGCCAGAGATGCCCCATTGTTTCATTAATCTGCTTCACCGAGTGCAACTTGGGTTTGGAGATAGACCAAGGCTAACTGGCAGGTGACGGAGGCTTCAGTTTTCCTTTCTTCCCAACAGAACAATAAAATCCACCGTCTGGGTTCTGCCTATCCATATGGATTTTCCAGTAACAAAGGCACTTTGAGTTAGCTTCAAAAACCATGAGCTTAGGCTGACTCTACGGATTCCAAAATTAGGAGGTAGAAGAAATATCTGCACTTATCCCATAAGTCAATGTGGTTTTATCTCATAAATGCACAAGGAACATACCTTCCCTTACTCATCCAAGGAGCTCATCTGGGCTCTGTCCCTCACTGCTGGTTGTGACCTTAGGTAAATCCTACATCTGCCCTCAAAGCGAAGAGGTTGGACCTGAGGTCTACCACCTCTGAAGCCCCAAGTTCAGGCAGTCTGTCTATAATGAAAGAAACACATGCACATACCTATTTGAGGAGAGTTCAACATACAGAAAAACCAGTGTGGATCCAGACGTTACCTTCCTCCATGTCTTGGGTATTCACCGAGCATCTATTCTGTGCTGGACACAGGCATTTTGTCTTTATACACCCTGCCAAGGTTAGGATGTCTGTCAGTAATATTGTTCCTATTTAACAGATGAAGAAATTGCATCTCAAAGACAGTAGGTAACTTTCTTTTTTTTTAGAATTACTTTTTTTTTTAAGATTTTATGTATTTTTATTTGTCAGAGAGCGAGAGCACAAGCAGGGGGAGCGGTAGAGGGAGAGGGAGAAGCAGGCTTTCCACTGAGCAGGGAGCCCGATGCGGGACTCGATCCCAGGACCCTGGGATCATGACCTGAGCCGAAGGCAGACGCTTAACGACTGAGCCACCCAGGCGTCCTGGTAACTTTCTTAATAATACACTTATTAGTCCCACAGATACTGCATGTCAGCCCTAGGATTTGAACTGAGGCCTGCTCCGAAGTCCAGGCTCTTTAAGCAACAGATCCTGGAGGTCTTTGCCTAGTAGGAAACAGTACAGAAACTGTATATGGTTTTCAGAGTGGCATGCTGCTAAAATGTCTACACACGGTGTCCCCATTGGATGTGTGCACTTCCCAGCGTGTCAGCTTGTCTCCCACTGTCCCTGCTTTAAAAACGTAACTGGGGAGAAAGGAGATTGAGGAGTGTCTCAGTTACGTGCGGCATGTCTGTTAACGATCGAGGGGCACACAGAGGGCGGGAAAATGCTGTTCTGTTCACTTTGCTTTATGTTCTCCGAAACAAGAAGGAAACCAACTTGAATTACACCTGAGCAAACACTTCCTTGGCAGCAAGAGTTTCAAATTAGACATTGGTGTGATGTTTACACGTTTATATGAACTAAACGCCAGGCAGTTCTAAAAATGGGCGGTGATGCTATGGCAATGTGCTTTATCATTTTTAAGAGACTCATCTTGAGGAAAACTGGACCTTTTCATATAGTAGCACAAGTATTTTCTCACCGATTCTAAGCAAATATTTTATAGGATGCCTATGTGGTCTTGTTCCCAAATGTTGGGAAGCCATAAGCCATAAGGGGACCCCAAAGTTAGGCACAAGATAATATAAAATGAGATTCTCTTCCTATAAATGGGGAAGAAGTACAAGTGGAAAGAACACATAGAACACCCGGAAGTACAAGTGGAAAGTGAATTTGAAGTTGGGGAAGCAAACGTATCAGTCTTACAGGACACCTCCACGTCTGGTCAAAAGTGATCCCCAGGTTGTGACAAAGCCAGAACTGAGAAAAATAAAATAAAATGCAGTAGCTGCCTTCACCGCTTGCCCTTCCTCCCCCCCCCCCCCCCCGTCTGGCCCATAAAAAATAAACAGGAGCCAATCAGGGCGGAAGAGGCCGACACAGAGGGGGCTTGGGCCAGATGTCTCCGCAGGGCAGCACTAAGCCGCTGGCTTCCAGGGTGGTGCTAGACCCAAATCCCGCCGTTCCAGCAGGGATTCTGGAACAGGGCTGAGTTTCACTGGCTGATTTTTCTGAAGGCAGGAGTGTCTCGACGAGGTGACAGGAGAGCCAGGTGGCTCTGTCCCGCGGAGAGGAGGGGAGCTGGGAAGGGCCGGCCGCCGCGCCTCCGTCTCGCTGGACCGCAGCCCACGCGGTCCCTGCGGTGCCTCCAGCCGCTAGGCCGAGACCTGCAGACGGACGCCGGGCCACGGGGACCCCCGCCCAGCTGCTTTGCCGCCGTGCCCCCGTGTCCGGGAGTGAAGAAACCCGTTTGCGCTAAGAGGCGGGATGGAACTTGCGGGTTTTCGCCCCCAGCCGGACTCCCGGATTTGAATCTTCATTCTGGCTGCCACGCGTGCACAAGCCTCCGTCCTTCCACCCCTCTTTTCGGCCTTTCTTTCCTTTAAAAAAAAAAAAAACCTTGACTGGCTGTGGACGCATCTGGGCTGGAATCCTGACTCAACCGCACGGTGGCCTTGTGACAGCAGGTCAGTTACTTTGGCCGCTGATGCCCCTGCTGCACGTGACCGAATCGCGGGTGAGAAGGTTGCCGACTGCGCGAGCGTCAGTCCAGACCCGCGCCTCCCCCAGTGGCTGATATGACAACAGCCAGGTCTCCTTCTGAAGAACGGCACCCCCGCTGTGCTCCTGTGACCTGCCCTTGAGCACACGGAGAAGACAACGCCTCCGCTGAACGTTGCCGGATCCAGAGACATACGGGGTTGTTTCCTCTGCTTCTGCTCCCAGGAAAGCTGAGGGTTTTCCACCTCAAGCCTTAGCCCATCATGCGCCCTGGCACCGAGCACTGAACCGGCCCAGTGCCAGTCAGCTCTGCAGGCAGCGCGCCCCGTGCCAGGGCTCGTCCCAGGAGCTGTTGCAAACGCAAGCTTTCCTCGGTACTGTGTGGGCTCTTAGGTGTGAGGGGAAAGATCATACCAACAGGGGCCGAGACTCCCTTCCACGCTAAGTGAGGAGCACCAGTCCATGCCTCACAGGACGGAGGGGATGTCTCCTGAAACCGTGTATGTGAAGAGCCCAGGACAGGACCTCCCGCCAGTAAGTGCCAGGAGATGCTACTTTCCCTTTCCGATTTTGTCATTACCTCTTTATGCTTGTCCGTGTTCGGATGTCAACGAAGAGTAAATAGTGAAGGACCATAAACAGAAAGATGAAGAAGAACAAAGCGCATTAACCAAAAGCTTTCCTCTTTAAGCGTATCTGCCATGCCTCGTTCACAACTCCGACTCCGTGAAGACAGGCCCTGTTTCATCTGGTTTAGCAAATACATTAGGAATGCCCGGTCTCATATCAGTGTCAAGGAGAGTTTGGAAGCGTCATCTCTGCAAAGGAAACCCTTCTAGGTATGCATCCTGATCTTTGGGTGAGTCAACCGTCTGTGAACACAAACTTTTCAGTAGTACCTGCGCTGGAATTCTAGAACATTATGAATATTGATGAATCTCCTGAGATGAAAAGGCTGCATTACGAACTAATTCCATTCCAGGCAAAGGTCAAATGAAGCGGAAGGTTGAAAAATGCTGTCACAAACACAAAGCCCAGGGTCTGGACTCTGAGTAAGGCTCTACCCCGAGCTGTTTTTCTTTTTCATCAGAATGACACATACATGTTTCCTAAAAATCAAATAGTGTAGAGACACTGATAAGGAAAAGCAATTGTCCCCTGCCTGCCCCCCACCCTCCATCCTGCTCTCCAGAAGCCATCACATTTAATAATTTCTGATCTAGTTCTTCTGTGGCTGCCTCTGAAATTCTCAATAACAAGCTCATGGAGCTATTTCTGGATTTATCAGCTTTATATATTATCCTTAAACTTTCTGTTATGCTAAGTGTTGGTTTTGTTTGCTTACACCCCCAATAGCTTTCTCTATAACACACTCACCTACTATATACATATATATGCATATGAAGTATATGTTTACAATACCTATTCAATTGATCTATTTGTTGTCTCTATAACTTTAAATTATATCCTTACCTCTCTATTTCTTTTTGCATTAATAAACGGATGTATTTCTCTCTTTTTAAAATATAATCACCAATGTTCATTTATTAATCAAAAGCAAATGGGAAATAAAAATAAATATCAAACTACTGGACAAATCCCTTTCCTGCTCTGATTTATAATTTAGGATTCCTAGCTGTTGGAGATAGTAAGCAGTCAGCTGAACATCAAGTCTACTGAAAAATGTGGATTATCTTAGTGGTGTGAGCTTTGCTGATCTATATACATAGTCTAGCCATTTATGGCTGAGCTCCTTTGTGGGATCTTTTGGGGCATCTTCCAAATATCCAAAGCCTGCACTCCTGGAGCCCTGCTTTTCCTACATCAGTGAGAACATGCAGCTTTCTCAGACTAGGAATCATTGCCTTCCATCAACCCTCTTCAGAGCTCTCTTGAATAGAACTATTTCCTGGATCCCACAGCTTTTTATTTTTTATTTGATCCTAATTTTTCCTAGAGTACAGTTTCCCAGGACAAAGAGGAGTGAAGGTTGGATTTACAGTGATGTCAATGAAGCATAAAAGCTTTAAGGCGCCCCCCCCCCCCAGCCCCACTAGCATGAGCTTCTTCCAAGGCCCTGGGAAGGAAGGGTCTTTGCTTTAGGATCGTGATGGTGTGCTTTTATAAAATCTGCAAAAATAAGATAGTTTAACAGCAATTGTTCAGGAGAAATTCTCTCTCCTACTTCCCGTCTGTCACACCCATCTTGCTAAGTTATGATGCAGTGGCCCAGAAGCATGTTGAAATTTAGCTAAGGGGAAGCTGAGTCAAGGATACACTGAGTTTAGATATAAGAGTCATGGGTACCTCCATGTATAGTTGAGTATTTGCCAAATCAGAGAAGAAATGGCTTCCAGAAAACTCTTCTCTCTGTGTCTCCTCCCTCCCCAGGGCCTGAGGTCATATCCCAATATGAATGCATTAATTTCCTATACTATCAATAAGAAATAACAAATTTTGGCCAACCATAGTACAGGAAAGACTGAATATTTCTTTTCTCTCTATAAAAATATAAAATTGTCATATGAAGAAGCAAGCAAAAAGTATGAGGAAAACGTAGAATAAAGTACGATAGAAGTCAGTCACTGAATCAAAGGTTTTTTTTATTTTATAGTGTTTATAATATTTAAAGCTAATATTTTTGTTTAATTGCGATTTCTTCATGATTCTAAATTACTCACTTTTGTACCTAAATGTGGAGTAGTTATTTTTAATGTTCTTCTTAAAGAGAGACCCCCAAGTTGCATAGGCTTCAGGTCCCCCCAAAACCGAATCCATCACTTTATTGGAGGTATATTTCCTGAGGCCTCCAAGTCTGAAAATGACTTATATTGATAGATAATGTGGCTAAGTAAAGAATTCTAGTTTGATTTTTTGTTTCCCAGATACCCGAAGGTATTGAACCAGTGCCGAGAATACCATCTTGATTCAGTTCCCTAGTTTAGTAGAGTGGGGTGAGAGCAGGCAGGGTGGATAGTCAAGGGTTTCACACCAAAAAGAGCTACACCCGTTGCTAAAGTAGAGAAATTATTTTGTAGCAGTTAGTACATGGCCTGTGTCCTACGACCACCATCCTGCCAAAGTCTCCCCAGGGTGTCCCGGCCACTGCAGACTCTCCTCTTGGATCACCTAGACCTTTTCACAACCCAAACAGCTAAAATGCCCAGCAAGACTGTACTTTAGTGCTACTTCTAGTACCATCCATTCTGATGGGTCAGTGCCCAGGTCATACAACGTGTTAAATATCTTGACTACTGCCACCGGATGGTGGGACTTTGTTGTTATTATTATTTGGTCATTTTACTCTGGAAGCCATTGGTATTTTCTTTTGTCCTGTGAGTTCTGAAATGTCACAATAAGCTGGCTCATATGAGCCACTTTTTTCTCACTGGGCTGCGTCCTCCACCGTGGACATCTTCTGTCAGTTTGGGCTCTTATCCTGACCCCTCTGCTGCAGGAAAGCTTGTTCTGATTTTGAAATCTATCCAGCCTGAAATGGGATTATAAATTCTTCCCTTAGGGAATTGCCCTGAGATTGTTAAGTCAGCCAACTCTTCAGTTCACTTCAGAAAACACTGCACACAAATAGATGGAAAACTAGGTTCCCCCCCATAGGGCCACCTCACGCTGCCCCCCTTCTCAGGTCAGCGCACACTGACCTCCCACCCTCTCCGCTTGCATCCAGCCCTTTCCTTCCTCCCATGTCTCTCTCTCTCTCTTTTTTTTTTCTCAAATTTTATTTAAATTCTATTTAGTTAACCCATAGTGTAATCTTGGTTTCAAGAGTAGAATTTAGTGATTCATCGCTTACATATAACACACAGCGCTCATCACAAGTGCCCTCCTTAATGTCCATCACTTGTTTAGCCCGTCCGCCCACTCACATCCCTTCCAGCAACTCTGTTTGTTCTCTATCATTAAGAGTCTCTTATGATTTGCCTCCCTCTCTCTCTCTTTTTTTTCTCTTCCCCATGATCATCTGTTTTGTTTCTTAAATTCCACCTATGAGTGAAATCGTGTGGTATTTGTCTTTCTCTGACTGACTTATTTCACTTAGCATAATACACTCTAGCTCCATCCATGTCACTGTAAATGGCAAGATTTTATTCTTTTTAATGGCTGAGTAATATATATATATATATTATATATATATCCATTCATCAGTCAATGGACATTTGGGTTCTTTCCACAGTTTGGCTATTGTTGATAATGCTGCTATAAACATAGGGCTACATGTACACCTTCAAATCTGTATTTTTGTATCCTTTGGATAAATACCTAGTAGTGCAATTGCTGGGTCATAGGGTAGTTCTATTTTTCAGTTTTTGAGGACCCTTCATACTGTTCTCCAGAGTGGCTGCACCAGCTTGCATTCCCACCAACAGTGTAAGAGGGTTCCCCTTTCTCCACATCCTCACCAACATCTATTGTTCCCTGACTTGTTAATTTCAGCCATTCTGACAGGTGTGAGGTGGTATCTCATCGTGGTTTTGATTTGCACTTCCCTGATGGCAAGTGATGTTGAGCAACTTTTCATGGGTCTGGCCATCTTGATGTCTTTGGAAAAATGTCTATCCACATCTTCTGCCCATTTCTTAACTGGATTATTTCTTTTTTGGGTGTTGAGTTTGATAAGTTCTTTACAGATATCGGATACTAGCCCTTTATCAGATATGTCATTTGCAAGTATCTTCTCCCACTCCGTAGGCTGCCTTTTAGTTTTGTTGATTGTTTCCTCTGCTGTGCGGAAGATTTTTATATCAATGAATTCCCAATAGCCCATTTTTGCTTTTGTTTCCCTTGCCTCTGGAGACGTGCCTAGCAAGAAGTTGCTGCAGCCGAGGTCAGAGGTTCCACCCGTATTCTCCTCTCAGATTTTGATGGATTCCTTTTCACATTTATGCCTTTCATCCATTTTGAATTTATTTTTGTGTACGGTGTAAGAAGGTGGTCCAGTTTCATTCTTCTAAATGTTGCTGTCCTGTTTTCCCAACACCATTTGTTGAAGAGACCGCCCTTTTCCCATTGGATCTTCTTTCCTGTTTTGTTGAAGGTTTGTTGACCATAGAGTTGCAGGTCCATTTCTGGGTTCTCCATTCTGTGTGTGTTTTTGTGCCAGGACCATACTAACTTGATGCCTCCACCTTTGTAATATGGCTTGAAGTCCAGAATCTTGATGCCTCCAGCTTTGGTTTTCTTTTTCAACATGCCTTTGGCTGTTTGGGATTTTTTCTGGTTCCATACAAATTTTAGGATTGTTTGTTCCCACTCTGTGAAAAATGCTGGGGGTATTTTGATAGGGATTGTATTAAATATGTAGATTGCTTTCCGTAGTATAGACATTTTAACAATGTTTGTTCTTCCAATCCATGAGCATGAAATGTTTTTCCATTTCTTTGTGTCTTCTTCAATTTCTTTCATAAGTATTTTATAGCTTTCAGAGGACAGATCTTTTACCTCTTTGGTTAGGTTCACTCCTAGGTGTCTTATGGTTTTTGGTGCTATTGTAAATGAGATCGACTCCTTGATTTCTTTTTCTGCTGCTTCATTATTGGTGTTTGAAATGCAATAGCTTTCTATATGTTGATTTTATATCCTGCGACTTCATTGAATTCATGTATTAGTTCTAGAAATCTTTTGGTGAAGTCTTTTGGGTTTTGTACATAGAGTATCATGTCATCTGCAAATAGTGAATGTTTGACTTCTTCCTTGCCGATCTGGATGCCTTTTATTTCTTTTTGTTGTCTGATTGCTGAGGCTAAGACTTCTACCACTATGTTAAATAGTAATGGTGAGAGTGGACATAACTGTCTTGTTCCTGATGGTAGAGAAAATCTCTCAGTTTTACCCCATTGAGGATGATATTATCTGTGGGTCTTTTGTATGTGGCTTTTATGATGTTGAGGTATGTTCCATCTATCCCTATTTTGTTGAAGGTTTTTATCAAGGTTGGTTGCTGTATTTTGTCAAATGCTTCTTCTAAATCTATCAAGATCATATGGTTCTTGTCCTTTTTTTTTAGTATACATTTTTTTATTAACATATAATGTATTATTTGTTTCAGGGGTACAGGTCTGTGGTTCATCAGTCTTACACAATTCACAGCGCTCACCATAGCACATAACCTCCTCAATGTCTATCACCCAGCCACCCAATCCCTCCCACCCCTCTCCACTCCAGCAACCCTCGGTTTGTTTCCTGAGATTAAGAGTCTCTTATGGTTTGTCTCACTCTCTGGTTTTGTCTTGTTTCATTTTTTTCCTCTCTTCCCCTATGATCCTTTGCCTTGTTTCTAAAATTCCACATATCAGTGAGATCATACGCTACTTGTCTTTCTCTGATTGACTTATTTTGCTTAACATAATACCCTCTAGTTTCATCCACATCATTGCAAATGGCAAGATTTCATTTTTTGATGGCTGCATAATATTCCATAGTATGTATATATATATATATATATATATATATATATATATATATATACACACCACATCTTCTTTATCCATTCATATGTCGATGGACATCTAGGCTCTTGTCCTTTCTTTTATTAATGTGGTGTAAAACGTTGATTGATTTGGGAATGTTGAACCCCCCTTGCAACCCAGGAATAAATCCCACTTGGTCATGGTGAATAACCCTTTTCATGTACTGTTGGGTCCTGTTGGCTAGTATCTTGGTGAGAATTTTAGCTTCCATGTTCATCAGGAATATTGGTCCGTAATTCTCCTTTTTGGTGGGGTCTTTGTCTTTGCCTGGTTTTGGGATCAAGGTAACGCTGGCCTTGTAGAAGGAGTTTGGAAATTTTCCTTCCATTTGTATTTTTTGGTCTGAAAATATGCATCATATGATCTCAGTCTTTTTGTACTTGTTGAGGGCTGATTTGTGACCCAGTATGTGATCTATTCTCGAGACTGTTCCATGTACAGTCGAAAAGAATGTATATTCTGCTGCTTTAGGATGAAATGTTCTGAATATATCTATTAAATCCATCTGGTCCAATGTGTCATTCAAAGTCATTGTTTCCTTGTTGATCTTCTACTTAGATGATCTGTCCATTGCTATGAGTGGGGTGTTAAAGTCCCTTATTATTATTGTATTATTATCAATGACATTATGTTTGTTATTGATTTATTTACTCAGGTGCTCCCAAGTTGGGGGCATAAATATTTACAATTGTTAGATTTTCTTGATGGATAGACCCCTTTATTATGATATAGCACCCTTCTTCATCTCTTGTTACAGTCTTTGGTTTAAAATCTAGTTTGCCTGATATAAGTATGGCTACTCTGGCTTTCTTTTGATGTCCATTAGAATGATAGATGGTTCTTCATCCCCTCACTTTCCATCTCCAGGTATCTTTAAGTCTAAAATGAGTCTCTTGTAGGCAGCATATAGATGGGTCTTGTTTTGTTTTTTTGTTTTTTTCATCCATTCTGATACCTATGTCTTTTGATTACAACATTTAGTCCATTTACATTCAGAGTGATTATTGATAGATATGAATTTAGTGCCATTGTGTTACCTGTGAAATTGATGTTTCTGGTGATGTTCTCTGGTCCTTTCTGGTCTTTGTTGCTTTTGGTCTTTTTTTTCCCCCACTCAGAGTCCCCTTTAATATTTCTTGGGCTGGTTTAGTGTTCACGAACTCCTTTAGTTTTTGTATGGGAAACTCTTTATCTCTCCTTCTATTCTGAATGACAGCCTTGCTGGATAAAGTATTCTTTGCTGCATATTTTGCCCCTTCAGCACTTTGAATACATTATGCTGCTGTCTTCTGTCCTGCCAAGTTTCTGTGGACAGATCCGCTACAAACCTGATCTGTCGTTCCTTGTTGGTTAAGGACTTTTTTCCCTTGCTGCTTTCGGGATTCTTTCCTTGTCTGTATATCAGGGGGAGTGGGAGACGGAGAAGCAGGCTTCCCGCAGAGCAGGGAGCCCGATGCGGGGCTCGATCCCAGGACCCTGGGATCATGACCTGAGCTGAAGGCAGATGCTTAATGACTGAGCCACCCAGGCACCCCCTTATGATTGTTGTTTTAAATTCTGGTTCAGGCATCTTACTTATATCTGTATTGATTTAATCCCTGGCCATTACTTCTTCCTGTTCTTTCTTTTGGGGTGAATTCTTCCATCTTTTCATTTTGTCTGGGTCACATTTTTTGTGTGTGATTGTTAGGAAAGTCTGTTGTATTCTTGCTCCTGAGACTAATGGCTATATTAAGAAAGGATCCTGTAGTGTCTTGGGCCTGGTGCTTCAGAAGGTGTTTCAGAATGTGCACTCGGCTATTGTGTTTTGGCTGCTCTTCCTCAGGTCAGTCCTCTGCAGAGTTTCTCCTCCTGCAGCGGGGGGTGTTTGGATCTTGTCAACTAGGTGTGTTTTGGTCTACTTGTTAAAAGAAGCTAGATTAAAAAAAAGAAAAAAGGAAGCTAGATCCTATTTCCCCTAGAGCTGAAGCTTTGCAGCACTCTATGACCAGTAGACTTGGTGTGTGAGAGGGGTTTGTGCTGGTCTTCTGTGGGAGGGGCCTGCTGGGCTGTTTCTCAGGGGGACTTGCCCTAGTGGGGATGCAGGAGCAGAGTGTGGGAGGCAGGGCTTGGTGGAAGTGGCTCTGGCCTCCACTAGGTGGCGCTGTGTTGCTCACTGAATTGGTCGGTGCTGATGGGGGCAGGGCGGGTGGGGAGGGGGATAAATGGCATCTTCCTGCTCTCTTCTCCCTGTAGTGGTGAGTTCATGCCTTCCACTCTTCAGGAAGCCCTCATAGAAGAGCAATCACCCCTCCTGTGTCCCCAGCTTCTGTCAGATCCCTGTCTTCACCCTGTCTGTGTCCCAGCTGTCTGCCTGCCAGGTGGCAAAGTACTCCTGTGTTTTATCTCAGGTATTCAGCTGGGTTTCAAAATTCCAAATTTTATGGACCTGCACAGCGCAGAGCCATGCTGATCCTCTGGGGGAAGGTCTTGTCACACTGTGGCTGTTGCGGGTTTGTCCCAGAAAACAGTCACACAACTGTTCACCAGTTCGGAGTTCATGGTAAAGCACAGCAAAAAGCTGGCTCTGAGGTTTGCTGCCCTTAGCCAGTGTCTTTGTTCCTATGCTAGTGGACTGGGCAGCACATTTTGACCCTGGAGAGGCCATGCCACCACTCCCAAATGCACTCCAAGCCTTTGAACTGTTTCTCCCTGTGAGACCCAGGGGATCCTCAGTCCACGGTGCCTGCCGCTACGCCTTTGCCCTCCTTCCCCACAGGAGCACCCTGAGCCTGGCAGGCATGACCCTGGCAATAGTGTGGACCTCCAAACCTTCAGACTTTGAGCTCCACTGTTTTTATAAAGACCTGAGGAAGCCCCTCTCCTTTTCCCAGTCAGTGGTTTTAGGGAAGAGTTTTTCTTGTGGAATCCCCTGGGTGGGCTCTTACTCATTCTCTCTTCTTTCTCTCTCACTCCCCTCTCCGTGATCAGGGCTCCCTCACGTCCATAGTACCTGCAGCTCTTCTCTCTCCCATATCAACCTCCACAACTCCTACCTTCTATGATGTGGCCATTTCTCTACCTCTAGTTGTGCAGCTTGCTCTCTCAGTTCTCAGATCAATTTCTTGGGTGTTCAAAATACTTTGATATTTATCTAGCTGTGTTTGAGGGACAAGGCAAGCTTAGGGTTCCCCTACACCTCTACCATTTTAACTCCTCCCTCCCGTGTCTCTTTCACTTGTGTTCTCCTTCTCTTATCACTGACATGATGTGAATACTTTCACTCCCAAATGGTCTTTGTGTTTTACTCTTTCTTCTGATGCACAGATGCTTACCTATCATTTTTGTCTTCCAAAATTATACAGAACTGTCCTTTGCATGCAGAATATTGCTTATGGTATCCAAAGGTCTCTAGAAAGTAACCTCTGTCTGGTTTCTAGATTAGTATGACAATGTCCACCATCACCCCCCACCCACCCACTGCTTCATACTCCAATCCCTGCTTGGCTCACTGTCTCCAGAAGTTTTGCTTTGCCTGGGATGACCTTTCTCCCCAACCATTCTGTAAGATTTAGCTCACACTCCACCTTTTTCATAAGGTTGTCACAGATCCAAACATCCTCCTCCCCACTGCCAAACTAATCTCTCCCTTATCCATATCCCATTGACTTTTGCATGTGTAGCTTTCTACCTTTAGATTCCCTTGTGGGATTCTCTCCCTAGGTTGTGAGCTTCTGCAGGCAGCTAAGTCTTTCCCTGGCTGCTAGCACAATAGTTTGTACATTACCTAATATTTATCATTTAATTTGAGAGAACGTAAAGAGAGATGGTTCTGTGAATGAAAACTCCTTAGGTAAAAATGTCGAAAAGATCCAGAGAACCAGAACCCTGCAGATTTTTTATAATGGAGGCTTAATTCTATTTGCCGAGACTTTGCATCTCTGAATTTCAGAACAATAGAAGAGGAAAAGTTGGAATAGTTAAGAGCCTTTTTCCTCTGGTTTTACCATCAAGCCTTGTTGCACAGCTGCTCTTTTTGTTCCTGACCCAAGTTTAAGGTTAAGGCAAGAGGATCAGGCAAAGGGATCTCCGCATCCCACTAAGTAAAAGGAACTTGCAGATTGTAAAAACAGGAGGCTAGCCCACACCATCCGAGAGCCTGGCCATCGTTCCCTCCAGAGGATTTCAAATGCTTCAGGCCTCAGAATTTGGAGGCGGGCATACAGCCCCACTTCTACCCATGTGTGCAAGGAGCCCCGTCCAAGGCGCTGGGCCTGGGGATGAGGAAGCAAAGCATTTGACTCACGGTTTTTGCCTGTTTTATCAGGAATAAGCAGAATGCCCATCAACCACCTTTGCCCTAGACAAAAACATTTGATCATCTTCCCAAAAAGCAGGAATATGGAAAAGAATTGACTACTTCCTCCTCTTCTAGCAACACCCTTTGCATGTGCCCTATCTTTTTGTCCTTTGTTCCTCCTATGTTGCAGTTGAGGGAAGCCTCAGAGTTCTGGTATTTTGCAGGATAGCAGGGCCAGTTAAATGTGAGGCTCAACTGAAGATCTGAGCATCTGTAGAGAAAAAAATCAGGGGTCCAAATCTGACCTCTGCTACCAGTATTCCAATATCCCTTTTTCTTTCTTTTACCAAAATAGTGGAATATTTTAAGAATCAAATTGTCAATTATTTTACTTATTTTCTCTGCTATGAGAAAATAATTGAAGTCTTAATAGAGAAAGTAGAATTCTAAAGAGGCCTCAAATGGTGGAATTTTAGCTTATTTCTGATTATAAATGTAATGCATGTAGAAAAAAAATACAATAAAACTTAGAATTTTTTTTAATTTAAATAAAATTTTAATTGTCCATCAGGGGCCTGTGTTTTTTTCTCTCGGGTTGCCCTCACATCTTCAGCACATAACTTCCACCTCTTAGTCCAAGATGGCTGTTCTAATCCCAGCCAAAATATCCACAGTCCAGGCAAAAAGGAGACAAAGGCAGGAAAGGGCTCCGCCTCTCGCTCTCAAGAACACTTCTCAGAAGTTGTGTCCGTACTTCACTTACACGTCATTAGAGCTGTGTTCTCACATACCTACACGTTACTGTAATGGGGATGCTGGGGAATGGAGTCTATTCTGTGTCCAGATAATATTCTTGAATTCATTTATTGTAGAAACGTGGGGAAGCAGATATTGTACACTACCAACAGCCTTTAGCACGGGGAGTAAATTCCAAGGAGAACCCTTGTTAGATCAGCATAAGAGTGAATGTGCAGACACAAATGGGAGTTTGTTCTATATTAGGGAAGAGATGGTGTGCGGGGTCTGGGAAGACAGGGCTCAAGCCAGCCTAGCCAGAGAAGCCCAGATGCACTGACTTTTAGGTGGAAAGATGAGGCTGCTGACTCCAAGAAAGAATTCAGGGAAAAAGAAAAAAATGTAGAGGATTTTGGAATAGGGGTTTGCAATGTAAGCCCTCTGTCTGAATACCTACAAAATCCTCCATAAGTATCCATGCCTTGTTAAGGTGGTGTGGAGCTGGATCTGTTTGGGAGAAGGACTGGAATTTCTATGTCCTGCTTTTTGGGAGGTATGTAGTCAGGGTGCACTGAAGGGTGCTGCTTAAAATACCAGAGTCTGCATGGTCTCTTGCAGGGGGTGATTGACCTGTGAAGGAAAGATTCATTCGTCCATCCGTGAATGGAGAGATCTCTCTAGGCCTGGTCACACTGTATGAAAACAGGGTATGGAGAATGTCTCCAGCTCAACACACTGTCCACACGTGTGTTGGGGGATTCTTTCTGGTTAGACATGGAGTCTTCACACATCAGAGGGAGTTACTGCCCGGTGTCCTGGTGAATGCAGCCGTACTACCTAGAGCTACAGGCAGAAGACAGTGTGAGCCCCACGTTCTCTGCCTTCCTCCTTCCTATACGATTAAGAAGGCAGGTATGCACAATTCAGAACTACAGTCGGTTGCCAATAACAGTGATGTCCAAGTTTCCCTGGAAATTTGGGTGTGGTTCTTGTGCTGTCACTCTTCAGAGCTGTTTTTGTCTTTCATGGATACTCACTAGTTTTCTTCTAGAAGGAAAGGGAGCATGAGTTTGTGTTGCTCATCTGGCATCACAACAACCTCAAGTCTGAATAGATGGGGTCTTGGCTTGAGGAGTTGTTGGGAGGTGGGGAGACCACCCTAGGCTGAGATAACAAGATGAGAAAAGTATGGAGTTAGGAGGGTGAAGCCCCAAATCAGGAATTAATAGCAAAGTAAGGACACAGGGTGCTGTAAAGTGCCAGGCTAGAAAGATCTAAGCCTCAGCAGATACATCTGTCTCAATTCAAGTGCCAGCTCCCATCAGCTGGAAGTAGCTGCCTACCAGGGGTCTGAGGCACTGTGGAAAAGAGCACCTTGATTAGCTAATGATGTTTGCCCCAAGGGTGCAGAGAGAGAAGTGGCAGGAGAGGAGCCATGGAAATCTCACGGTGAATCTGAGACGAGAGTAGAGTCTTGGAGCTGCATGAGGAAGTCTGAAGTCTATCTGAGGGGACTTGTCACATAGCATGTACCAAAACACATCTAACAATTTCAGAATCCTGGGGGCTGCTTTTGACTGAAAATTAAAGTGAAATACCTTTCTCCTAAGAGTTGGCCAGAGAGGTGGTGGGGTGGAATATGATCCCTGGGACTGTATTTGCTTTGAGAAGAGTAATGAAGGTCAGGGGCAGGGGCAGGAGAGACCACATGGACACAAGGGCAAGGAGGGACGTCTTTCAGCTGCTTACCTGATAATGATACTAGTGAAGAAGCAAGGTTGCTCTGAGGAGCTGGTGGGAATGAGCAGAAGGAGACTCAGAGAAGGACTCACAGTTTTGGGATTCCCTCCAACATCCCTCTTCATTTCACCTCTGTGGTTACCAGGGAAGGTTTCCAACCCCAGCTTCAAATCTCCAAGTGACCTCAAGCATTTGAAAAGGTGACTTTGCTCTTCCAATTTGCAGTCCTTCCTGTGAAAGAATGTATATCTCACCGCAGTTGGGCTGATGGCATGTTAGGGTCACCACCACATTCCCTAAGTGTTCTTTTCAAAAGCTGGTGTTCCTGGATGGAGTTCCATGTATTCCTAGAGATTCTCCCTCACGCCCAGGGGTAAAGCAACTCTTACTGCTCCACCTGTGTTCATGAAACTTACCCCAGTGCCTATGAATCCTGACTATTGGTCCTTAAACCTTCTGGGCGATTTCTCAAAAAGCTCAGAAACTCCCACAGAAAGCCTTCTCCTGGTGGCAACCTGACACCCCTGGCTTCCTAAAATGTATATTCAAAAAAGACACCTCACCTAATAGCATGACTTTAGAAATACAGCAGCTTGAAGCTTCCCATTTCAATTTTTTCCATCCATCAAAAAAAAAAAAAAAATTAAGATGCAACAATGTCTTCACAATTTCATCTGCCTGTCATCAGACTTTAATACAGCTACCCGATACTGGCAGGTTTACCTGGTAAGGACAATGGAGACTTCTTAAAGTTTTTTAAAGATTATTTATTTATTTGAGAGAGGGGTAGGGGTAGAGGGAGAGGAGAGAGAGAGAGACATAATCCCAAGCAGACTCTGCGCTGAGTGTGGAGCCCAATGAGGGGCTCCATCTCACAACCTTGAGGTCATGACCTGAGCCAAAATCAAGAGTCAGACGCTTAACCGACTGAGCCACTCAGGTGTCCTCAAACTAAACTTTTTCAAATGAAAAGATGAATGGACTTTCTCATTTATCAGTGGAAGCCACTCCTCCTTTGTTAATAATGCTCTTTGGTACCCGTTCAGTGTTCCCTGTCCTCATTACTCATCTCCACTGTGACACAGTGTCCCAACTTTGGTTCACATCCCCTGCTTTGCTGCCAATTCTAATACTGACCTCAGAATGACCAGTGGCATGCTGGAGATGGTTGTTGCAAATGGAGCCTACTTGTTTGTTTATTCACTTATTATAAATAAAGCTCAGAGCTTTTGTCTAAAGGGCACAAGGCAAAGAGTGATCTCCCAGCCTTTGGTATCTGATTGGCCTAACTAGGCCATATGTTTTTAAGTTCCTTTACTTCCAAACATCCTACTAATTTCCTCAAGGCTAATTTTCTTCTGACTCTCATTCCTCCAGTCTCTTTTTGCCTAAGCCCCTTTTAGACACTGCTTGTTCACTTCTCACAGACCCTACTACCCACCTTCCTCACTACCCCTCACTTAGACCACACGTCTCTATATCCCCTTTCTGAACCTCACAGTAGTTGGGCATGTCACTCTCTTACTTTCAGTTCACATTTACATTCCCTCCCTGGCCCCCAAAGTCTTTAGTTTGTGTTTCCCGGAGTAAAGTTAAAGAAGATATCCAAGAACATAATCCTGGAGAGCACTAGCAATTAAAGGGGGTAAGCAGTGAAAAAGAAGTCAGTGAAACATAGTGAAAAGAAATAGTCAAGTGGTTTTGCAGAAATCAAGGGAGAGGAGAGTTTCAAGGACAGTCTGGGTCAAATACCAGATGGACGTCATGGAAGACAAGGACTGAAAAGTGTCTATTGAATAATTGTATTAAGTGGGCAGCTGGGCATGACCACAGAGGAACTGGCTCATTGAAAAATGGACAGTCCAGTCCAGTAGGCATGTAGCGTCTGGAAGACAGGTGGGTACCGTGGAAGGAACTTAGATTTTGGAGTCACTCAACGTGGCTAGAAACTGGTTCTAGTTCTGTGATCTTGGACAAATAGCTGCACCGAAGCCCAGCCTCCTCTATAAAATGGACTTAAGAACACCTTCCTCAGAGAGTAACTGAGAATGAAGCAAAATGGCACTCAGCGAATGCTGGTAGGGCCCCCTACGCTTCCGTCTTGTTTCTTTAGCCGCATCGGTTCAGCGCTATATTTCACCTCACTTGTCCACAATGTCATCGTATGGTGACTTGTTGGTAATTTCAGCAAAGAGGCTGCTTTTTGCCCCACCTCCAGCCTCCACAGTAAAGTGGTTTCAGCTGCCAAGGATGGCAGCTCCTCAGCACTCCGCACCTGAGCTCCAAAGGGTGGGAACTGACCCCCCACCCTGTGACATCTCTGGCAATCTCCCTCCCCCTGCATAGTGCTTCCCACTCAGGTCTCCCTGGCCTCTTTGCTGCCTTCTCCTCTGGCTGCTCGGTCCCCTCTTGGGCCCTAAAGGGGAACTTGTCTCAATTTTCAATCCAAGCCCCCTCTCAGCCTCTTTTTTTTACTCCTCAGAGATTTTATCCACACTTAATTTATAACTTCCATAGGGAAAACATCCAACTGTACATCTCCGGTCCTTTTCCCTTCCCCGAGGTTCACATGCACATCTAGGACATATATAAACCATACATCATAACTTCCTCCTACCCCTGCTTCCCCCTAAAAGATAATAAAAAACAACAGCAAGCTCGGTGAGTCACTGGATTTGCAATTTCCCCCACGGCCACTCGGCATCATTTCATTGCCCGTCTTTCACCCATTTCTGCCTGCAGCGCGTAGCTGCTTCTGTCATCGCTGCTTCCACGGGGACCCTATTAGAACTGAGATCTCACTGACACCATCTCTAACCTGTGGAGGCTCAAAGGAAGGGGGAGGGAGGGGAGCGGAGGGGAGGGGACAGGAGAGGGGGAGGGGAGTAGTGGAAGAGAAGGAAGAGAGGAAGAGGAAGAGGATGGGCAGACAGAGATGGGGAAAGAAAGGAAGGAAGTTAATTTTTTTTTTAAAGGTTTTATTTATTTATTTGAGAGAGAGAGAATGAGAGACAGAGAGCATGAGAGGGAGGAGGGTCAGAGGGAGAAGCAGACTCCCTGCCGAGCAGGGAGCCCGATGCGGGACTCGATCCTGGGACTCCAGGATCATGACCTGAGCCGAAGGCAGTCGCTTAACCAACTGAGCCACCCAGGCGCCCAGGAAGGAAGTTACTTTTAACAGAACCTGCTTTGGGGCAGGAGCCTCCTGAGGTAACTTCTAATACCCATTTGGAATTAGAAACCTTGGCTTGACTGCCCGCACCACCCGCAGGCTCAGTCTGCTAGTCCAAGACCCAGTGTGAACAAAAAGTGCTCAGCCATTTAAATTGCCCTTCCCAGCCCATGCCCAGCCCACAGTCACACACAGAGCCACGCACACGCAGAGTCCAGGGGGCGCTGACTCGGGCCATGGAGCCACGCCTCTGACCCCTGAACTCCCACCTCTTCATGCCGCAGTTCTACTCCCTCTTCTGATCAAGACCCTCCTGAGTCAAAGGACAAAGCTGTGCTCACCGGTTTAGCCATGTTCAAAGCACCAGGCCCCGGGTGCCTGGGTGGCTCAGTCGGTTAAGCGTCTGCCTTCGGCTCAGGTCATGATCCCGGGGGTCCTGGGATCGAGCCCCGCGTCAGGCTCCTCGCTCTGTGGGGAGACTGCTTCTCCCTCTCCTCCCCACTTGTGCTCTCTCTCATTATCTCTGTCTCTCTCTCTCAAATAAATAAATAAAACCTAAAGATAAAAAAAATTTTTAAATAAAAATAAATAAAAAAACAAAGCACCGGGCCTCTGCTTTCATCCTGACTCCCAAACCCATTATCCTGTTGGGATTCCTATTTATCAAACATCCCAGACGCCCACTGCCTCCAATCCAACCTAACTGCTGAAAGCCCTCATCTGGAGACCCGCCCTCTTCACTCCTGTTTACTATGCATCAGGAACTGCGCTGGGAGGCTTTCATACAGCGTCTCATTTTACTCCCATGATGGTCTTGCAGAGAGGTCTTATTATCACCGGGTCAAACAGCTGAAATGTGCAGAGCAGAGTCTCACCCCATCTGTCCGCTGGACTGCTCAGGGAGCCTTGGCACTGTGAAAAGCAAGTATTTGTTTGAATGTGGTAATGTTGGAGGGATGAATTCGTCTAAAAGAGGGAATAAATCCAATTTTCCCACCTGTTTTATCTCAGTACAACTGGCAGTGTGTGGATGACGTAGGGACAGAGATATTCGGTGGCTTCTGAGTTGCTCACCCAATGCTGATACCTGATACTTCTCCAAATCTGGTTTTCAAACGACCTACCGCTTGTCATAGAGGTATCTATCTCCAGGTTTAGAATAAACCGTGATGTTTTGTATCCTTTTATAAAATCCAGTGCCTTCAAACACTCAGTGTCTATTCTTAAAATCTATGAATGCAATATCCCCATATTATATTTTATCAAATATTAATGCACTCCTTAATAATGTCTGGACTAGAAACCAAAATTCTTGAAAACACCAACAGATTAATGGTGCCCTCTGCTGGTCATGTCTGGCATGTACAACATGAAGGCCCTAGGCCATCATTTAATCAATGTTGAGATTCAGAAATGACAGTGTGATATTTTAAGAGTGCTAACTCAGAAATGAGGAAGCTAAATTCCAGCCCCAACTCTTCTGCCAATTGACTTCCTGACATTATATGAACGATTTCTCCCTCCTGGGCCTCAGTGGTCTGTTCCAGAATGAAGAGTGTGAGCCAGGTCAGGTGGTCTATAATGCTTCCAGGTTCCTACGTTCCTGGACAGCATGGACTCAGTTGTATGCTCTTGCCAAGGTCTGGGAACCAGACCCTTCCACAACCTGCTGGAGAAGCAATAAAACTCCCTGAACCACCATACCCTTCAGGTCAATAACACATCACAAACTTTATCGCGACTTTTCAACTTTATACGAGACTGGAGAGAAACGTGGGACGAAGGAAACAGAACTGGCGGAAGGCCTGAGCACATGTGTGACAAGCACGCTCTCAGGCTTCCCTGCAGTCTGACTCCTGGGAGGTAAGGAGCCCTGAGGCCGAGTGCCCACTCCTTTCCCCTCCAGGCATGGTTGTTCCGTTGAGGCTCTCTTTTAATTTTTTCACTCCTGGGTGTGCAGATTATGTATTAACTAGAACATGAGGCTCTTACTGCTGGTGAGGGTCATGAACAAGCTGTCCTGAAGCGGGCACCTTGGTTTGTCCCTGATGGGCCCTGGGCCTAGGGAGCATGGCAGTCCTAGAGACCAGAGTCAGCTTCCAGCTCTGCTTCTACCACCTGTGTGTCCTGAATCTCCATTTCTGCATTGTTGAGAAAGAAGGGGTTTTACTGAGGAGCAAACGAAATAATGAACACAATAACTGCTTTATGAACCTGAAGATTGTGCATATAGATGTGATCATTAGGATAAAAAGCCATCAAATAACCACCTGGCATATTACACAGTAAAGAGTGAATCAAAGTAAATGGAAAAGGAAAACACAAATTTATACAAAAAGAAAGTAGGAGGTTTTAAATTGCAATAGCAAGATCATTTCAAGATTATCTCAGGGCATCACTTCCCAAAATAAAACTCCCTTGAGATGTTCCAAAGAAAAAATGATTGCTCAGGCAAATACTTTACCCACCCACCACCCGCCAGAAGAGTCACAATGCCTGTCAGTATATAGAGCTATAATCAGGTCAGATTCAGATTTTGCTACCAAATTTGTTACCAAAATTCTCCATTTTCAGAGCTATTTGGATTTCAGAATTGCAGTTAAAGACTTGTAACCTGCATCGAAGTCCATAAAAAATTTCCAACCTGAGTGACTCCTGTGTCTCTGGTCTTTTCAAAAAGAATCAACCTTTCAATCTAGTTTTAGTTTACATGGTTGTCAGTAACTTAGTAGTCAAAATAATCCTACCAACTAGGGTCAAGTTAGGACTACATTGTCCAATGTATATGAAGTGCTTATCATGTAGCTCGGCACATGAGGGTTTAATAAATGGCTCCGATTACTACCTATGGTGGAAGGGGCTCCCTCTGGCTCCAGGTCATGTGGGAGGGACACCAGAACGGTCTGAGAAAGAGGATCCATGCCACCACTTCACACCCATATGCTGAACCCCAAATTAGGACTGGTGATCTGACACGTATAAGTAATAAGAAACACAGGATAGACTACGTGACCTCAGACATAAAACATATAGGATGCATGGATGACGTCAGAAGATGGCATCAATTTAACAGTCGCTCCATCTTACAATGTCAGATTTGTATCTGTCATATAATTCTTACTTATTATAGAAGATGAAGGAGGAGGGAGAATGATGATTCTATCCAATGCATGTGGTGAATAGCTCTAAATTTTAACTTCCTGAAATAGTGCCATGTGCTGTGTCCCTTCCTATAAATTAGGGTCTTTTTTTCAGCCGGCACACACTTCCTTGCCTTGATTATGCTGAACATCAATTCAAAAGAACCACTGTTGCCAAGTCAAGTCATGATCATACACACCTGGGTCCAATTCTGGGCGCTCTCTGCTGTTCCGTTGACCTGTTTTTCGATTCTTCTGTCTGTGTCACACTGTCTTGATTAATGTAGAATTATTACCTTTATACAAGCCTTGAAATTGGGCAGTGTAAGCCTTCCAATTTTGTTCTTTTCTGTTTTTTTTGTTTTTCTTGACCATTCTAGGTCCTTTGAATTTCCATGTAAATTTTAGTCTCATCTTCTCAATTTCTACAAAAAGTCTTGCTGGGATTATAATTGAGATTTTAGAGAATGCCTATGTGGGGAGAATTGATACCCCAATAGTACCAAGTCTTCCAACCCATAAACCTGGTTTATGTAAGTCTTTAGTTTCTCTTAGCACCATTTTGTATTTTTCAGCGTAGAGGTCTTGCATTTTTGTTAATTTATTGCAAAGTATTGTATGTATCTCTTGTTATAATGAATGGAATGTTTAAAATTTCATTTTCTAATTGTGTACTGCTGTATATGAAATTCACATTGAATTGTGTATATTGACTATATACTGTGCAATCTTTTAGAAGGTCAAGTAGTTGTTCTTTTTAAATTTTTTATTTGAATTCAATTTGGTTAACATATAGTGTATTAATAGTTTCAGGGGTAAAATTTAGTGATTCATCAGTTGCATATAACACCCAGTGCTCATTACATCAAGTACAATCCTTAATGCCCATCACCCAATATACCCCATCTCCCACACACCTCCCCTCCAGAAACCCTCAGTTTATTTCCTATGGTTAAGAGTCTCTTATGGTATGCCTCCCTCTGTTTTTATCTTTTTTTATTTTTCCTTCCTTTCACCTATGTTCATCTGTTTTGTTTCTTAAATATCACATATGAGTGAAATCATATGGTATTTGTCTTTGACTGACTTATTTCACTTAGCATAATACCCTCTAGTTCCATCTACATCATTGCAAATGGCAAGATTTCATTCTTTTTGATGGCTGAATAATTTTTCATTGTACATATATCCCACATCTTCTTTATTCATTCATCAGTTGGTGGACATCTGGGCTTTCAATATTTTGGCTATTGTAGACATTGCTGCTATAAATATTCAGGTATGTTTCCCTTCAAATCACTATGGTTGTATCCTTTGGATAAATACCTAGGAGTGCAATTGCTGGGTCATAGGGTAGCTCTATTTTTCACTTTTTGAGGAACCTCCATACTGTTCTCCAGATTGGCTGCACCAATTTACATCCCCACCAACAGTGTAAAAGGGTTCCTCTTTCTCCGCATCCTTGCTAACATCTGTTGTTTCCTGAGTTGTTCATTTTAGCCATTTTGACAAGTGGGAGGTGATATCTCATTGTGGTTTTGATTTGCATTTTCCTGATTTCAGTGATGTTGAGCATTTTTTTCATGTGTCTGCTGACCATTTTTATGTCTTCTTTGACGAAATGTCTGTTCATGTCTTCTACCTATTTCTAGACTGGATTTTTTGTTTTTTTGGGTGTTGAGTTTGATAAGTTCTTTATAGATTTTGGATACTAGCCCTTTATCTGTATGTCATCTGCAAATATCTTCTGCCATTCCATAGGTTGCCTTTTAGTTTTGTTGACTGTTTCCTTTGCTGTGGACAAGGTTTTTACCCTGATTAAGTCCCAATGGTTCATTTTTGCTTTTGTTTCCCTTGCCTCTGGAGATGTGTCTAGGAAGAAGTTGCTGCAGCTGAGGTCAAAGAGGTTGCTGCCTGCGTTCTCCTCTAGGATTTTGATGGATTCCTGTCTCACATTTAGGTCTTTTATCAATTTTTAATTTATTTTTCTGTATGGTGTAAGAAAGTGGTCCAGTTTCATTCTTTTGCATGTGGCTGTCCAACTTTCCCAACACTATTTGTTGAAGAGACTGTCTTTTTTTCATTGGATACTCTTTCTTGATTTGTCGAAGATTAGTTGACCATAGATTTAAGGGTCCACTTCTGGGCTCTTTATTCTGCTTAGATGATCTGCCCATTCATCTATGTGTCTATTCTTCTGCCAGTACCATACTGTCTTGATGATCACAACTTTGTAATATAGCTTGAAGTCCGGCATTGTGATGCCACCAGCTTTGGTTTTCTTTTTCAACATTCCTTTGGCTATTTGGGGTCTTTTCTGATTCCATACAAATTTTAGAATTGTTTGTTCCAGCTCTTTGGTGTTGGTTGTGATCTCTCCTCTTTCATTCACGATTTTATTTATTTGGGTCCTTTCTCTCTTCTTCTTGATAAGTCTGGCTAGGGTTTATCAATCTTATTAATTCTTTAAAGAACCAGCTTTTTGTTTTGTTGATCTGTTCTACTGTTTTTTGTTTTTTGTTTTTTTTTAATTTCTATATCATTGATTTCTGCTCTAATCTTTATTATTTCTCTTCTCCTGATGGGTTTAGGCTTTATTTTTTGCTCTTTTTCCAGCTCCTTTAGGTATAAGGTTAGGTTGTGTATTTGAGACCTTTCTTGTTTCTTGAGAAAGGCTTGTATTGCTATATACTTCCCTCTTAGGACCGCGTTGGCTGCATCCCAAAGGTTTTCATTTTGTCGTGTTTGCATTTTCACTTGCTTCCATGTATTTTTTTAATTCTTCTTTCATTTTCTGGTTGATCCATTCATTCTTTAGTATGATGTTCTTTAACCGCCAAGTATTTGTGGCCCTTCCAAATTTCTTCTTGTGGTTGACTTCAAGTTTCATAGTGTTGTGGTCTGAAAATATGTACAGTATGATCTCAGTCTTTTGGTACCAATTGAGACCTGATTTGTGACCCAGGATGTGATCTATTCTCGAGAATGTTCCATGTACACTCGAAAAAAATGTGTATTCTGCCACTTTAGGATGAAATGTTCTGAATATATCTATTAAATCCATCTGGGCCAGTGTGCCATTCAAAGCCATTGTTTCCTTGTTGCTCTTCTGCTTAGATGATCTGCCCATTGCTGTGAGTGTGGTGTTGAAGTCCCCTACTATTACTGTATCGTTGTCTATGTGTTTCTTTATTTTGGTTATTAATTGGTTTATATAATTGGCTGCTCCCAAGTTGGGAACATAAATATTTA
This sequence comes from Halichoerus grypus, assembly GCF_964656455.1. Taxonomy (NCBI): domain Eukaryota; kingdom Metazoa; phylum Chordata; class Mammalia; order Carnivora; family Phocidae; genus Halichoerus; species Halichoerus grypus. Next base: position 9,138,737 of record NC_135723.1, read on the forward strand.
TAGTTTTTAGATCTTCTTGTTGGATAGACCCTTTATTATGATATAGTGCCCTTCTTCATCTCTTGTTACAGTCCTTGGTTTAAAATCTAGTTTGTGTGATATAAGTATGGCTACTCTGGCTTTCTTTTGATGTCCATTAGCATGATAGATGGCTCTCCATCTCCTCACTTTCAATCTGGAGGTGACTTTGGGTCTAAAATGAGTCTCCTGATTTTCCCGAGGGAGGAGGGGCAAGATGGTGGCAGAGTAGGGGACTTCCTTTCATCTGCTCCCTCAAATTTAGCTGGATATTTATCAAACCATTCTGAACACACACGAATTCAAACTGAGATGTAAGAAAATATATCTGAATCTCTACAAGCAGGAAAATGACTACTTTTTGCAAGGTAGGAGGTATGGATCTTGAATCTTCAGGGGGAATATCAGAAGATAAACGGAGTGGGGAGGGAGCCTCCATAAGCTGGCCACCGGAAAGTGATATAACACCAGAGCACAAAATCGGGACCCTTAGAAGTCTGCTCCAGTGAGAGACATCCCTATCTGAAAAGGGCATAGGGGATGAATAGGGCAGAATTCTAGGTGGATCGTTGTAGTCTCAGGATCCCAGGAGACTCAGAAAGAATGGGGGAGCCTAAATCAATAGAGTGCACAAGCAGTGGAGTGAGGAAACTGGTTATGGTCAGTGAGCCCAGAAGGGACTCCCAGTTCTGGTTGCCATAAACCATGAGCCAGATCGGTAGAGAGACAGCTCTTTGCCTGAGCACCCTGAAAAGGACTGGAATAAGCAAGCTGTTTAACATCCCTGGGGAGGTATGAAACAGCTACACCCATGACTAGGCAACATCTCTCAGGGTGGCAGGGACCCCAGGAAGGACACTAGGGATGCACCCATCTGTGATCTGGGAGCCATGGAACTGGGTGCACATGTGAGCCCACAACCACTCAAGGTCACAAAGACACAAAGTTCAGAGAGGCTTACAGGTCACTGTAACTCCTCCTAGGAGAGTGGTAGCGGGCACGAACCGTGGGATTTGGGGGTTTGGCGCACACAAAGCCTGTGCCCATGACTGGGCAACAGCTCTCAGGGTGTTGTGGCCACTGAAAGGACACTGGGGTGGCACCCAGCCATGACCTGGGAGCGGTGGAACAGGGTGCACTCATGAGCTCATGGCTGCTCACAATTGCAAAGACACAAAGCACAGAGATGTTTGGGGGTCCCTAACATCCTGGGTCCCTTGAACGCTCCCTGGGAAAATTGCAGTGGGCACAAAAAGGGCAAGTCTGCGGAGTTTGGTACACACAGAAGTAGAGATGGTGAAACCTAGACCCTAGAGGGTTTATTGAAGAAAGGGGACCATGACCTTGTGGCTATGGGCCAGAGATCCCCTCATGGCCATATTTGCTCTGACCCTCTAAAGAGGTGCGGAAACCCTCCAGGGAACAAAAGCCACACAGATAACCAGCTCACATTAAGCCCATCTCCCTGACAGAGGGTGGGGCAACTCCACCCAGGCAAAGATGCCTGAGAGGCCGAGAAACAGACCCCTCCCCCAGAAGACAGACTGGAGGAACAAGTGAATGACAAGCTTATTTCCCACATGACTGTAAAATGCCAGTGCCAGGGGAAAATAATATATTGAGCTCCATGTGTTCCCTCATGACTCATTTATACTTCAGGCTAAAATTTTACATTTCCTTTTTGTTTCTTTCTTTTTTTTTTTTTTTTACCCTGTTCCCATTTCAAATAGATTCTTATTTCCCAACTTATGTTTTTAAGTCACTTTTTAACTTTTATTTTTTTCACATCTACGTTTTATAGATTTATGCCCCATACTAGTCCGTTTTTCACTCTATTAAATTTTATTTTGATATATATATATGTATATATATATATATATATATATATATATATATATATATATATATACAAGTTCTGATTTCTTTGCAATTTTGGGATATAGTGTCTTCTAACACACAGACCAAAATCAATCAGGAACAGGCTGCTTTGTCCACCCTGAGAGATTATAGTCTCTACCCCACCCCCTTTTTTTATTGTTTTGGATCATCTTGGCTTTGCATATCTATGCTAGCTTCCGACCACTTTGGATTTTTTTACGGGGCATTTTGCTTGGGTCGTGGTTGATATTTTGGACTCTGTCCATTTGCTCACCCATCCTTCACTGGAAAGAATGACTAGGAGGAACTCACAACAGAAAAAAAGATCCAGAGGCAATGTCCTCTGCCACAGAGCTAATGGATATGGATAAAAGCAAGATGTCAGAGATAGAATTCAGGATAGCAATTATATAGCTTTATAATAACTAGGCTTGAAAAAAGCATACATGACAATACAGAATCTCTGCAGAAATGAGATGTAATCAGGCTGAACATAAAAATGCTACAAATGAGATGCAGTCTAAATTGGATGCTCTAACAACTAGGGTCAATGAGGCAGAAGAGAGAAAAAGTGATCTGGAGGACAGGTTGATGGAAAGTAAGGAAATTGAAGAAAATAGAAAAGCAACTCATGAAGAACACATGAAAAGAGACTTAGAGAATTTAATGATGCATTGAAAAGAACCAATATCAGGATCATCGGGATCCAAGAGGGGGAGGGGAGAGAGAGAGGGCTGGAAGATTTATTTGAGCAAATCATGGCTGAGAACTTCCCTAATCTGGGGAAGGAAACAAGCACTCACAACCAAGAGGCAGAGAGGACCCCTTCCAAAATCAATAAAAATAGATCAACACCCTGACATATAATAGCAAGGCTTGCAAATCTTAAAGCCAAGGAAGCTATCCTGAGAGCAGCTAGGGGGGAGAGATTTCTTATGTACAGAGAGAGAATATTCAGAATGACACCAGAACTATCCACAGAAACCTGGCAAGCCAGAAAGGGCTGGCAACATATATTTAGGGTACTAAATGAGAAGAACATGCAGCCAAGAATACTTTATCCAGCAAGGCTCTCACTCAGAACGGAAGGAGAGATAACAGTTTCCAGGACAGGCAGAAACTAAAAGAATATGTGACCACTAAGCCAGCCCTGCAAGAAATATTTAGGGGAATACTGTAAGTAAAGAGAAACCCCAAGAGTCACATACACCAGAAAATAACGAGACGATCTACAGAAACAGGGACTTTGCAGGCAATACAAAATGGCACTAAATTCGTATATTTCAATAGTTAACTCTGAATGTAAATGGGCTAAATGCTCCAATAAAAAGACACAGGATATCAGATTGGATAAAAAAGCAGGATCTGTCCATATGCTGTCTACAAGAGACTCATTTTAGACCTAATGATACCTCCAGACTGAAAGTGAAGGGATGGAGAACAATTTACCATGCCAATGGACTTCCAAAGAAAGCTGGAGTAGCAATCCTCATATCAGACAAATTAGATTTTGAACCAAAGACTGTAGCAGGAGATGTAGAGGGACATTATATCATACTTAAAGGGTCTATCCAACAAGAAGATCTAACAATTGTAAATATCTATGCCCCCAACATGGGACCAGCCAATTACATAAACCAATTAATAACCAAAGTAAAGAAACACATTGATAATAATATATTAATAATAGGAGATTTCAACACTCCAAAACAATGGACAGATCATCTAAGCAGAAGATCAACAAAGAAACAAGAGCTTTGAATGACACATTGGACCAAGTAGACTTTTGCAGATATATACAGAACAGTCCATCCTAAAACAACAGAATACCCATTCTTCTCAAATGTGCATGGAACTTTCTCCAGAATAGATCACATACTGGGTCACAAATCAGGTCTCAACCAGTACCAAAAGATTGAGATTATTCCCTGCATATTTCAGACCACAATGCTTTGAAACTGGAACTCAATCACAAGAAGAGATTTGGAAGGAACTCAAACACTTGGAGGTTAAGAGCATCCTGCTCAAGAATGAATAGGTCAACCAGGAAATTAAAGAAGACTTTCAACAATTCATGCAAAACAATGAAAATGAAAATACATTGGTTCAACCTATGGGATACTGCAAAGGCAGTCCTAAGAGGGAAGTACATAGCCATCCAAGAGTCTCTCAAAAAATTAGAAAAATCCCAAATGCACAAGCTAACCTTACACCTAAAGGACCTAGAGAAAGAACAACAAATAAAGCCTAAACGAAGCAGGAGAAGAGAAATAACAAAGATTAGAGCAGAAATCAATGAAATAGAAACCAGAAGAACAGTAGAACAGATCAATGAAACTAGAAGCTGCTTCTTTGAAAGAATTAATAAGATCGATCAACCTCTGGCCAGACTTATCCAAAAGAAAAGAGAACGGACCCAAATTAATAAAATCATGAATGAAAGGGGAGAGATCACGACTGATACCAAGGAAATAGAAACAATTGTTAGAAATTATTATCAGCAACTATATGCCAATAAATTAAATGATCTGGAAGAAATGAATGCATTCCTAGCAACTTATAAACTACCAAGACGGAAACAGGAAGAGGTAGAACATCTGAACAGACCAATAACCAGCAAGGAAATTGAAGCAGTAATCAAAAACCTTCCAAAACACAAGAGTCCAGGGCCAGATGGCTTCCCAGGGGAATTCTACCAAACAGTTAAGGAAGAAATCAGACCTATTCTACTGAAGCTGCTTCAAAAAATAGAAATGGAAGGAAAACTTCCAAACTCGTTCTATGACACCAGCATTACCCTGATCCCAAAACCAGACAAAGACCCCTTCAAAAAGGAGAATTATAGACCAATATCCCCGATGAACATGGATGCCAAAGTACTCACCAAGATATTAGTCAATAGGATCCAACAGTACATAAAGGATTATTCATCACGACCAACTGGGATTTATTCCTGAGATGCAAGGGTGTTTCCACATTCACAAATCAATCAATGAGATAGATCACATTAATAAAAGAAAAGACAAGACCCATATGATCCTCTCAATTGATGCAGAAAAAAAAAAAACATTTGACAAAATATGGCATCCTTTCTTGATTAAAACTCTTCAGAGTATAGGGATAGAGGGAACATACCTCAATATCATAAAAGCCATCTATGAAAAGCCCTCAGCAAATATCATTCTCAATGGGGAAAAACTGAGAGCTTTTCCCTTAAGGTCAGGAACATGACAGGGATACCCACTCTCACCACTTTTGTTCAACATGGTACTAGAAGTCCTAGCCTGAGCAATCAGACAATGATAAGAAATAAAAGGCATTTAAATTGGCAAAGAAGAAGTCAAACCCTCTTTCTTCACAGATGACATGATACTTTATGTGGAAAATCCAAAGGACTCCCCCCCAAAATTGCTAGAACTCATACAGCAATTCAGCAATGTGGCAGGATAAAAAATCAATGCACAGAAATCAGTTCCATTTCTATACACTAACAATGTAACTGAAGAAAGAGAAATTAAGGAATTGATCCCACTCACAATTACACCCAAAACCATAAGATACCTAGGAATAAGCCTAACCAAAGAGGTAAAGGATCTCTACTCTAGAAACTACAGAACACTTATGAAAGAAATCGAGGAAGACACAAAGAAATGGAAAAGCATTCCATGCTCATGGATTGGAAGAATAAACCTTGTTAAAGTGTCTGTACTACTCAGAGCAAGCTACACTTTCAATGCAATTCCTATCAAAATACCATCAACATTTTTCACAGAGCTGGAACAAACAATCCTAAAATGTGTATGGAACCAGAAAAGACCCTGAATCATCAGGGTAATATTGAAAAAGAAAACCAAAGCTGGTGGCATCACAATGCCTGACTTCAAGCTATATTACAAAACTGTGATCATCAAGACAGCATGGTACTGGCACAAAAACAGACACATAGGTCAATGGAACAGAATAGGGAGCCCAGAAAGGGACCCTCAACTCTAGGTCAACTCATCTTTGACAAATTAGGAAAGAATATCCAATGGAAAAAAGACAGTCTCTTCAACAAATAGTGTTGGGAAAGTTGGACAGCCACATGCAAAAGAATGAAACTCAACCATTCTTTAACACCATTCACAAAGATAAACTCAAAATGAATGAAAGATGTAAATGTGAGACAGGAATCCATCAAAATACTAGAGGAGAACACAGGTAGCAACTGCTTCGACCTTGGACAAAGCAACTTCTTGCAAGGTATGTCTCTAAAGGCAAGGGAAACAAAAGCAAAAATGAACTATTGGAACTTCATCAACATAAAAAGCTTCTGCACAGCAAAGGAACCAATCAACAAAACTAAAAGACAGCCTATGGAATGGGAGAAGATATTTGCAGATGACATACAGATAAAGCGTTGGTATCCAAGATCTATAAAGAACTCAAACTCAACACCCAAAAAAACAAATAATCCAGTCAAGAAATGCACAGAAGACATGAACAGACAGTTCTCCGAAGAAGACATACAAATCGCTAGCAGACACATGAAAAATCACTCCACATCACTTGCCATCAGGGAAATACAAATCAAAACCACAATGAGATATCACCTTATACCAGTCAGAATGGCTTAAATTAACAAGACAGGGAACTGCAAATGTTGGCGAGGATATGGAGAAAGGGGAACCCTCTTACACTGTTGGTGGGAATGCAAACTGGTGCAGCCACTCTGGAAAACAGTATGGAGCTTCCTCAGGAAGCTAAAAATAGAGCTACCCTATGACCCAGCAATTGCACTACTGGGTATTTGCCCCAAAGATACAGATGTAGTGAAACAAAGGGGCACCTGCACCCCAGTGTTCATAGCAACAATGTCAACAATAGCCAACTGTGGATGGAGCCGAAATGTCCTTCAACAGATGAATGGATAAAGAAGATACGGTTCAGGGGCACCTGGGTGGCTCAGTCGTTAAGCGTCTGCCTTCGGCTCGGGTCGTGATCCCAGGGTCCTGGGATCGAGCCCCACACCGGGCTCCCTGCTCCGCGGGAAGCCTGCTTCTCCCTCTCCTACTCCCCCTGCTTGTGTTCCCTCTCTCGCTATGTCTCTCTGTGTCAAATAAATAAATAAAATCTTTAAAAAAAAAAAAAAGAAGATACGGTTCATATATACAATGGAATTATTACTCAGCCATCAGAAAGGAGAAATATCTACCATTTACACTGACATGGATAGAACTGGAGGGTATTAGGCTAAGTGAAATAAGTTAAGCAGAGAAAGACAATTATCATATGGTTTCACTCATATGCGAAATATACGGAATAGGACAGAGGACTATAGGGGAAGGGAGGGAAAACTGGGAAGAAATCAGAGAGGGAGACAAACCATATGAGACCCTAGACTCCATGAAACAAACTGAGGCTTGCAGAAAGAAGGTGAGTGGGGGGATGGGATAAATGGGTTATGGGCATTAAAGAAGGCACATGATATTATGAGCACATGATATTATGAGCATTATAACTAATGAATCATTGAACATTATATCAAAAATGAATGATGTACTATACCATGGCCAATTGAATTTAAATTTAAAAAAATTAAAAAATAATAAATAAAATCGGGGCGCCTGGGTGGCTCAGTCGTTAAGCGTCTGCCTTCGGCTCAGGTCATGATCCCAGGGTCCTGGGATCGAGCCCCGCATCGGGCTCCCTGCTCAGCGGGAAGCCTGCTTCTCCCTCTCCCACTCCCCCTGCTTGTGTTCCCTCTCTCGCTGTGTCTCTCTCTGTCAAATAAATAAAATATTAAAAAAAAATAAATAATAATAATAAATAAAATGAATCTCAAGTAAGCAGCATATGATGGGTCTTGCTTATTTTATCCCATCTGATACCCTATGTCGTTTGATTGGAGCATTTATTCCATTTACATTCAGAGTAATTCTCAAAAGATTGAATTTAGTGCCATTGTATTACCCATAAAGTTGTTATTTCTGTAGATCGTCTCTGTTCCTTTCTGGTCTATTTTACTTTTGTTCTCTCTCTCCACTCAAAGGGTCCCCTTAAACATTTCTTGCAAGGGTAGTTTAGTGTTCACAAATTCCTTAGTTTTGTTTATCTTCAAAACTCTCTATCTCTCCTTCTATTCTGAATGACAGCCTTGCTGGATAAAGTATTCTTGGCTGCATACTTTTCAATTTAGCATGTTGAGTATATCATGCCAGTCCTTTCTGGCCTGCCTGGTCTCTGCCAGCCTTAAGTGTCTACCCTTGTAGGTTAAGGACCTCTTGTCCTGAGCTGCTTTCAGAATTCTCTCTTTATCCTTGTAATTTAGAAGTTTCACTATAATATGTGGAGTGTTGACCTATTTTTGTTGATTTTGAGGGGGAGTCCTCTGTGTCTCTCGGACTTGAATGCCTGTTTTCTTCCCCAGATTAGGGAAGTTCTCAGCTATAATTTGTTCAAATAAAACTTCTGCCCCTTTTTCCTTGCTCTTCTTCTTCTGGGACTCCTAGAATATGGATATTATTTTGCTTTATGGAATTGCTGAGTTCCCTAAGTTGTGATCTAATAATTTTCTTTCCCTCTTCTTTTCAGCTTCATTATTTACCATCATTTTATCTTCTATATCACTCATTCACTCTTCTGCTTCATTTGTCCTTATCTTTATGGCCTCCACTTGAGACTGCATCTCAATTTAGCATTTTTAATTTTGGCCGGATTAGATTTTAGTCCTTATATCTCTACAGTAAGGGATTCCCTAGTGTCTTCATGCTTTTTCAACCCCAACTAGTATCTTTATAATTGTTGTTTTAAATTCTAGTTCAGACATCTTACTTACATCTGTATCGATTAAATTCCTGGCTGTGAGTACTACCTCCTGTTCTTTCTTTTGGGATGAATTTCTCTGTCTCATCGTTTTGTCCAGGAAAGAAAAGAAGAAAGAAAAATTTAAAAAACAACAATAACAACAACAACAAAAACAAACTTCAGGAAGTGTTTCTGGTGCATGCTCCGTACACGTGCTTTTGTGTTTTGGCTGCTCTTTCCACTGGTCCATCCTCTACAGAGTTCCTCCTGGCCTGTAGTGGGAAGTGTTTGAACCTGTAAATGTGCTTTGATTTGTTTGTTAAGATAACCCTGGAAAAGAAAATAAATATATAAAAGCCTGATCCAAGGCCAGAGAAGAGGGAAAGGAACAAAAATGCAAACAAACAGAAAAACAAAAAACTATAAGCCTGATTCCAAAGAAAGAAGGAAAAAAAGTAAGTAAAGAAGAGAAGGGGGAAAAAATTAGGAAGTCAGGGGCACCTGGGTGGTTCAGATGGTTAAGTATCTGCCTTTGGCTCAGGTCATGATCTCCAGGTCCTGGGATCGAGCCCCGCATCGGGCTCCCGGCTCAGTGGGGAGCCTGCTTCCCCCTCTCCCTCTGCCTCTCCCCCTGCTTGTGCTCTCTCTCTCTGTATCTCTGTGTCTCAAATGAATAAAAACAAAAATCTTTAAAAAAATTAATAAACTTTAAAAAAATTTAGGAAGCCAGACCTGAAAAATAAGAGAAGGAAACAAACAAACCAACAAATGAACAAAAAATTATAAGCCTGAGACAAATGAAAAAAAAAAAAAAGAGAAAGAGAAAAGGAAAGAAAAAAATACATAATAAGAGATTAAAAAATGAAAAATAAGAAATAGAAAAATTAAAAATTTTAAATTTAAAAAATTAAGAAAAAAAATAAAGAAGCAAGCCTGGTCCTATTTCTACCAGAAGCTGACATTTTGGAGCACTCTTTACTCAGTAGAGTTGGTACATTTGGGGGGCCTGTGTTGGTCTTCTGAGGAAGAGGCCTGCTGAGCTGGCTCACAAGCACACTTGCCCCTGTAAAGATGCCCCTGCGAGGTGCAGGGAGGAGGGGTTTAGTGTAGAGGACTCCATCCTCTGCTGATGGTGCTCTGTAGAAACTGCTGGTGGGCGGGGGGAGGGAGGGGTGGTGAAGGAGGAATATGGCATCACCCCACCCTCTGGTCCCTCGGATGGCAAACTCCTGGCCACTGCTGTTCAGGAAGCCCACTTGGAAAAGCAAACAATCTCCTGTGTCCCAGGGTTTGTCAGTTCCCTGTGCTTAACCTGTCTGTTCCTGGGCCATCAGCACCCCCAGCGCCACAGATCTCCAGTATTTCATCTCTGGCTCGTGGCTGGGATTCAAAACTCCAAATTTTAAAGGGCCTGAAAGGTGAAGACCCACTCCCCTCCCCCAGAGAAGAGCCTCCTGGTGCACCCAGCACTGTCCTATCCCAGAAAAGCAATGGCACAGTGTGCACACGGAGGATAGAGTTTATTGTGATGCACAGCAAAAAGCTGCAACAAGGTTATCTGCCTTCTGTGTGCAACTCAGTCCCCTACTCCATTCTGTCCCAGAAAAGCAGTCACACAAAGGCCTGAATCTCTTGTGGCAGATAGTAAAAAGCAGCGGCCAGGTTATCTGCAGTTAGCCCATGTCTCTACTCTCTGTTCAGTTCTGTCCCAGAAAAGCAACCTCTCAGCGTGCATATGGTGGTTTAAGCCTACTGTGGTTCACAGCGAAAACCTGCTACAGGATTATTTACCCTCTGCACACACCTCTGTCCGTGCTGTTGAGTGCTGCTCAATGCTCCCAGCTGGCCTTTTGTCCTTGGAGAAGCAAAAAACACTCTTCCAAATGTACTCCAGGAAGGGGAGCAATCTCTCCCAGTGTGACCCAGAGGATCTCCTCAGCATGGCTTATTGTGCAATCCCTACCCACTACACTCTTTTCCTGCTCTCTCCCTCTCCCTGACATTGCTCTGTGAAAAGGGTTCCCTCCCTTTGTGTCCCTGCAGCTTTCCTCTTCCTGAATTCATGGCTCCAAACCTCCCATCTGCCACGTTCTCTTCCTCCAAACGTGCAGGTTGTTTTCTTAGTCCTCCAATTATATTCCTAGTTGTTCAAAATAGTTGGATGTTGATCTAGCTGTGTTCAAGGGACAAGGCAAGCTCAGAGTCCCCTTAATACTCCACCCCCATATCTCCTCTCCTCCAGTAGTTGAAGATACCTTAAGTTTTTTGTTTTTTGTTTTTTTTTAATGTAAACAACCATAAGCCATGGCTATAAATGACTAAAAACCAGTTCCAGTCTCTTCAACTTTAAATTACTTGCTGGTGAGTTTAAATGTGACCTTTAATAGTCTTGTGCCTTTTTAAGCTAATTATTAGTGCAATAGGCAAGCTGTGTGTATTGAAAACATCTTTTGCCTATAAGCAAATTCTTTATAATGAAAGCAAAGTCAGGAAGAGAAGAGTAAGGAAGAAAACATCACCAAGGACAAGAATTATCTGCAAAGAACTCTCAAGGGCTCTGGGACTAGAACTGAGATGTGAGAGGTAACATCGAGGAGCTTGGATATACCAAAGAAAGCATAACCACTGCCCTCCTCAAAGCCAATAAACAGGATATCCAGGTAATAAATAGGAATTTTCAAATGAGAAATTATCGTTAGAGAGACCACTGCCCTGGCTTTGAGTCAGGATGGGTTATGCTTGAGTAACAACAACCCCAATCCTCAGGCTTTCAGCAACAAGGGTTTATTTCTTGCTTATGTTTCACGTCCCATGTGGATGAAGTGCTTGCCTCCTCCACACAGTGTATGAGGAGATACTCCACCCAGGACAGAAGACCACACTGACTCATAATCCTTCTGCTTGGAATGACACCTGCCACTTTTGCTTACTCTTCATTGGTGAAAATCAGTCATATGCCCTCGTCTGAGCTGTGCTTTGGTGAGATCCTATAATCCTTCAACAGGAGGAGAAGGAAATATTTTAAGCAACAGTTTGCCACACATACATAGGATGGAGATGTCTCATTCTTTGAAGTAAAATCTATTCTCTTAGAATTTGAAAATATTGCAAACAAGAGAGGCCATCTAAAAGGAAAGAAATATCTCTAATATTTAACACAAGTAAAGGATGTGTTTATTACTCAAGGATGAATAAGAAATTATTTTTTAAACCTACAGTTATTTTTTTTCTGTTTCTAAAGAAGCAGAGTAAATAGTCCTGCTTAACACAAAAGTTACCCATAAGGTAACTAGATAGAACTCTATGAAAATAAGAATCCCTTTTAATGAAAGGACTCCGTAAGATGATTCAGACAGAAGGTGCTTCTGAACAAGGTAATTTTTTTCTTTTTTGTTTTAATATTTTGTTTTAATATTCCAACTGCCCTCTCAGGACAATCAAATGCTCTGTCTATCCTGCTCCAACACTGAGGTACTGAGTGTTGCCCAGTAACAAGGGAAGACATGCAGATGTTGACTTTTTTTCAGTGCAATGGCATTAAACCGTGAGGAAAGCTCTAAGGACCCAGGGAATAACTGGATCTCAAGGGCCTACTCCCTTTTATGCACTGGGAAGACCCAATCAGTTTTGCCCCTCTCAGTTCCCCACTCTGTGGATCACAGGTCAGGAGGGACAGATTCATACCAAGTACTCCTAGCTCTGGAAATTTCTGCATAAGCCATTTCCAGACTGGAACTATTTCTTGTCATTTTGAATATACTGGAAAGGAGATGAAAGAGCATGCTAAATTGTCTTTACAAGATAGATACAGAATTTTCCTAAGAGAATATGAATAAAGCAAATAAGATTGATGGCCTTTCAGTAGCCACATAAACAAAGACCCCCAAATTCAAATTCATTTCGCTTATTCTAAAGGAAATCCTGGTAGGGAAAATGTGGTTACACAGTGGCAAAGGAATCTGCCTTGGACCAGAATTTTTAAAATGGAGTCAAGTAATTGAAGAAAATACTGCTTGTTTTTACCTGATAGATTTTCACCATGACTTTGATTTTCATGTGAGCTAGCTGTGGGACCCTGTGAAGATTATTTTACCTCTGTAGACCTTAGTTACTTTATCTAGGATAGCAGGCAGCTGAGCACAACGGGACAGGTCAGAGCACCGCTTTCCCGTCCCAATCCTGCCATTGATCACATGCTCGCGGACATGTCCCTGTGCCTCCCTGAATGGGACCATCATTGTCAGAGTCCTCCAAATACTAGCAACCTCACATGCTTGCATCAAATGAGAAAAGTCCTTCAGAAATTGCAAAGTAATGCACAAATGATAAGTCCGCTTCATCTCATTCTCCAAAGTCCCTTCCATATGGAATTAATTAATTAGTTCATTAATTCACAAAATGCTTTCAGGGCCTACTATGTACCATACACTGTGCTAGGCCATCATACAGTGATAATCAACAGAAACAACAGCTGCCCCTCATGCTCATGGGGGAGAAACACATGAAATAATTGCACAAATGTTTTTGTGATCCTGTAACACAATTTCTTTTCTTCCACGTTCTCCCTTCCCAGTCACCTCTAACACCATGTGGCCACAATGGTGAGTGTTGGGGGAGGGAGGAAGCCTCACTCTCACCCCCACCTCTCCCTCCAGCAGAGGGGCAGGAGTCTATCACGGACATTGTACAGGATTTCTAGCATATGACAATTATAAAAAGTACATGCATTTAGTCAACTTTGTGATGGTTTGTAAATTCTTTTGAGAAGTAGACTCCTTATGGTCTGCACCCAGGGGGACTATGTCCATACACCATGGGAACCCATGCAGTTACCTCTCTACCACTGTCTGCAGTTTGATCCAATTCCTCATCTCTGACAGGAGAGTGTGTCTCTTTGTTGTGGACAAACTACCAGTGCTTGAAATCCTAACTCAGCTCCAGTCTGCTCTCACCAAAAAAATGCCTACTGGCTCCCAACTGTCTTCAAGAGAGGTCCGTGTCACATTTTGAATTCAGAGCCTTTCAGCTACTAAGAGGCTTATATATCTCAGCTCATTTAAGCACTTCAGTCTCCACGTAGGCCTCTGATTTCTTATGTCTTGCAAGTACGATGAGAAATATGACTGCTCCCCAAATACACTAAAGTTAGACAAACTTTAGGCCATAACTCCTGTGGTCAACAGAATAATACCCCCAAAAGATGTTATATTAGTCTGCTAGGGTTGCCATAACCCAGACTATGACACAGAAGTTACAACACACTGGATGGGTTCCACAGACACTTATTTTCTCATGATTCTCGAGGTTGAAAGTCTTAAGTCAAGGTGTTGGCGGGTTGGTTTCTTCTGGGGCCTCTCTCCTTGGCTGTGGACAGCTGTCTTCTTCCTGTACTTACACATCATCTTCCTTCTGTGTGTATCTGTGTCCAAATTTCCTCTTCTTCTAAGGACATCAGTTATATTGAATTAGGGCCCACCCTAATGACCTTATATTAACTTAATTATCTCTTTAAAGACCCTGTCCCCAAACACAGTCACAGTCTGAGGTACTTAGGGTTAGGACTTCAACATGTGAATTCTGGAGGGACACAATTCAACCTGTAACAGATGTCTATGCCCTAATCCCCAGAACCAGTGAATATATTACCTAACATGGCAAAAGAACTTCACAGATGTGATTAAATTGATTTAAGGATATTAAGGTGGGGAGATTACTCTGGATTATCCAGGTGGCCTCAATGTACTTACAGGTCCTCAGAAGGAGGCTAAAGGATCAGAATCAGAGAAGGAGGTATGACAACAGAAACAGAAGTCAGAGAAAGACAGAGACAGAATTGGAGGGATGGACTGCTGGCTTTGAAGATGGAGGAAGGGGCCATGAGGCCAGGAACACAGGTGGCCTCTAGGAAGTGGAAAATGTAAGAAAAGGGATTCTCCCCTAGAGCCTCCAGAAAGAACACAGTGCTGCTGACATCTTGATATCTGCTCAATGAAACTTCTGTCCTCCAAAACTGTGAGATAATAAATTTGTGTTGTTTTAAGCCAGTAAGTTTATAGGAATTTGTTACAGCAACAATAAGAAAACTAATATAATTTTCTAGTCTGGAAACATTTTGGAAGCTGTGAAAATGAGGAAACAGTCAGAATAATCAGAAAATAATAAAAGACTGGAGATCAAGGGAAAGTACCAAAGGAAATGAGGAAGGAAGAGAAAAGGAGAAAAAGAAATTGAGAAATGCAATGGGGAGATATTGGTAAGGAATTTAGAAGATAGCAGGCCCTGCAGAAGACATGCTGGCCTGGAGAAGATTATAATATTAGATCATTTAAACACAAAGCACAGAGTATGATAAAATCAGTTGTGGAGCCTGGAGCTTCTCGGAAAGGAGCCCTATTCAACTGTTTGCACCCATGGCTCTGAGCACATTGGTGTGCCAAAGCTTGGGCAGATCTCCCTCAGCAAGGACAGGCCACAGAGCCAATTAGCCAGATATGAAAATGGCCTAGCGCGTGCGTGCTTTAGAGAAGTCACTGACCTAAACAAAACCTGGTTCTAAAACCATCCAGGCGAACAATTCGGACATCCTCAATGGAGATGACAGTAACAACAATAGCTACTCTTTAGAAGTTTATTACAATGTCCAAGCACTTGAGAGACTGAATATACAAATGGACAATGGCCCGACTACATATAAAAATAGAGCTCTAGCCCACAACCTGCAGCAACCTCTTATCTACAGTAACGAGCCCAGGAAGCCCGCCTGCTGTAAGTCAGACCCGGAGGACGTCAGTCTGCTCTCTGTAGTAACAACCCACGAAGCCAAACAGTAACTTCTCTAACAACTGGCCCCCAAAGCGCCAGGACTTGATTAATAACTTACAGCTCCATTAGTTTTTGTCCCTATTTCCAACTTAGGACCAACCCAGAGAAAGCCACATACGCACTCCTAACCAATCACATAGGACGTCCTCCTCCTTCTAGTTCCCATCTCCAGCTTTGCCATGACAACAGCCTCCAATCAGGGCACACCCGAGCCTTCTGTTTTTTCCACCACAAAGCTTTCCCACTCCTCTTCTGAGTTGATGCCAAAAGCAAGTGATGGTGGCTGACTCCCTTGCTATATCAAGTTCTGAATAAATGGCCGTTGCTTATTTTCATTTGTGTGCTCTTCATGTAAACACTTAGTAAACACTCGCTCACAGCTGTGAGGTGATAACTTATATGATGGACAGATGGCAGCACCTAAAGGGTCACTCTCTGATTGGCACCTGAGATTTTGTGTTCATTATCTGGCACCTGAATACCCAGAGAAGTTTGACTGAATACTTTTCCTAGAGCTGACCACCAACCACGTTTGGGAAAGATTGAGCTAGAGTTTAGGAAGCAAAGTCACAGTTTGGGTGCCAGAAAATAAATAGTTGAACGCCAGAGCAGAAGGATTAAACAGGGAAAACCAGAGAATGGTCAACATGAGATGGTCAGCTGTGTCTGGCCCACATCACAGGGGTATTTCTTTTTAGATATGAATGTGCTTTAAGATGTGCCCAAGTATTCCTGAGGGTTCCCCCAGGGTCTTGTCTCATGTTCTCAAGCACAGTCCCGGCCTCCATGCCTCTTCTGTGCCGGCCATGACCCTCCTAAGACCACTGTGCTGCTGGGCCTAGTAGATGCCACTCCTCTCTCCCTCTAGAAGCTGAGCATGAAGCACAGGGGCCTCCATTCAAAACCCCATATTGCTACATATCTCAGTCCCACAATCAGGATGATCCAGTCTTCCCAAACATCAGAGCTTGGACCAAATACCCCCATCTCTGGGAGATTAGAACTTTCCCCTGACTCCTGTCTCAGGCTCACCTCCTTGAGCCCTATGCATTGTTTAGCATCAGTGTCACGGCAGACGACTGACAACAAAACATCTCCTCCTTTCCCACCATTATTCTGAGAAAGTCACTTAGTAATCTGACGTTGAGACATTCCCATGATTGCCTTGGAGTAAATAGTTTTCAAATTAATTCCACAAATACTACTCATATATTACACTATCCCTCTTTTGGAGGATGATGAACACTGGGGGGAGGGGCTGGGTTTTCATCCAATAAGCAAAACATATTTAAAATTCAAAAACCTCTCCTCAAGCTCCATGAAGTGAGGGACAAGATTTCAAAGAAACCAAGCCATCATAGCTGACCCCATGAGCCCTCACCTGGACTCTCTTTGCTGGGTGGGATAGAATCTGAAAAGGTGGTGGGAGACATGCTGGAAAATAGGTCACCATGAAAAGAAAAGGGCAAATCAAGGAAGACCTGCCAAAAAATGAAAAATGCATTGGCAGAAGGCCACTGTGTGGTGAGCCAAAGCACTATTAGCTCTATAAGATTATGGCCAACAGGCACCCCATACAGGGAGAGACTAGTATGTGGGAGGTCAGGTTTCCTGTGGGTCCATCATTTGAGATAATGCTCATCAAAACCCAAAGGCAGCAAAGGTGCTAGAAGTATGATGTACAAAGGATGAAAACCAAGCTGCAATGTTTTCTAAATGGAGGCATCAGGAGGGTATCTGTATGTGAACTTGGCAGTGGGGAGCCAAGTGGTCCTATTGTCCTGAGAGTAGCAGGTGCAGTTCCTGGTGCTCTCTGATGTATGTCAACACATCCCAGCTAAACCTCCACCTCAAGTGTGTGCAGTGGAGAGGTTAAATAGCAGATGTATTTACACTTTGGTTTGTCACACATGCTTTGCTTATGGAAACTTCTGCACTCAATGTAATATTGTCAGGGCTGAAAACTGAGGATTGCAGCCTCCTTCATTGAAAGGCTGGCCTATTGGTGTGCCCTATCCCTCCAGCCTCTGTGATTGGTTAAGGGGTAAGATATGATCCACAAAACCAACCAGAGTATTCAGGGAGAGGAATGAGGACATTAGGAGACAAAATTCTCTTTCCTTATCAGATTCTTAGTTGTAGGAATCATGTAAACCTGGATCATCTGGAAGTCATCTTTTCTTCCACCAGGGAAGAGCCTCCCAGAGCAAAGCAGAGCTGAGTGATAGAGAGAAATTGACTCCTGACAACAAAGGTTGAGAACCAGAATCCTGTTATTGCTGAAGAAACATGCTGAATTCTTAGTTCTAAGTCAGTAAAGTCCCTTGTTTTTTTCCAAGCAGACTCAACTTGGACTTCTATCACTAGCCCCGGCTTAAACAGAGGGAAATCCACTGAGCCTACCTAAAATTAGGATGTACACTAGCAACAGATTTCCTGCCCCTTCCCCAGTGCTCAGGTCAAACAGTGAATCTGGGAAAGCAGCAGGAAACAGTACCTTCGAGAAACACAGCTCCCTGCTAGATCTGAACCTAGCCCAATAGGAGGTGGTCACCTTATGTTGGGCACATCAGATGCCTGAATCGGCATCATGGTGTCAGGAAGGCCAGAAAAGCAAAAATAAAGTGGCAAGACAGCTGCTCTCCTTCAAAGGGGCTATAGCCTCAGGACGAAGAACACCAGCCCATTGTTCCAGGGCATGTAACTCTGAATAGCAGAACATGCCCACTCTGATATGGTGATCCCTGAAATCCAGAGAACCAAAGTGAGCAGGGTTGTAGGGCACCTGGGTGGCTCAGTTGGTTAAGCATCTGCCTTCAGCTCAGGCCATGATCCCAGGGTCCCGAGATCGAGCCCCTGAGCAGGCAGCCTGCTTCTCCCTCTCCGTCTACCTGCTGCTCCCCTTGCTTTGTACTCTCTCTAACTCTTTCTCTCTCTCTCTGTCAAATGAATAAACAAAATCTTTAAAAAAAATTTTTTTTTTAAGTGAGCAGGGTTGGCCCCATGGAGCACTGAGTCAGAAACTCATACTCTAGCATGTACAAGCACCTATGAACTACTTCTACTGCCCATTTTTGTCTCCAATGCCACTGGGTTATCTGGTAGAGCAACCAAACGTCCCTGGACACAGCCTGTTTGGGACTCTGAAAGGGACTCATCAGGTCCAGGCGAGGCTATAGGACAACTACGAACTGAATTGTGTCTCCTCCAAATTCATATGTTAAAGCTCTAAACTCGGGCGCCTGGGTGGCTCAGTTGGTTAAGCGACTGCCTTCGGCTCAGGTCATGATCCTGGAGTCCCTGGATCGAGTCCCGCATCGGGCTCCCTGCTCTGCAGGGAGTCTGCTTCTCCCTCTGACCCTCCCCCCTCTCATGTGCTCTCTCTCTCCTCTCATCCTCTCTCTCAAATAAATAAATAAAATCTTAAAAAAAAAAAAAAAGCTCTAAACTCATGTAGCTGATTAGAAATAGAGCCTTAAGGAGTTGATTAGGGCTAAGTTAAGGTTAAGGGTAAAACCTTGGTCTATTAGAACCGGTGTCCTTATAAAAGAGGAGGAAACACAAGAGATCTCTGTCTCTCTCTTCTCTCTGTCTTTCTGTCATGTGAGAAGGCAGCTCTCTACAAGCCAGGAAGAGAGTTCTCACCAGAAACTAAATCCTGCAGGCACCTTGATCTTGAACTTGCCAGCCTCCAGAACCGTGAGAAATAAATTTCTGTTGTTTAAGTCCTAAGCCTTCCTCCCTGCATCTGCGGTATTTTTTCATGGTGTCCTGACAAGGACTGTGAAACTCTCTGGATAGCTATTTGCCAAGATCTCTGGTAGATATGACACCCATTTGACACTGTGGTTTTCTGGACAAAACTTGAGATAACACCTCGGTTAATCTTGACTCCACATGCTACAAGGACAGGGCCTATGTCCCGGCTCCTGGCTGGCAGCTAGAGGCTGCAGCTGCCAGAAGCTCCCATGGCAGGTCAGATACCTGCCGCGTGAGGCTGGCAGACCTGAAGGGTAGGCTTTATGGCCAGGAGCTCCATTTCCTCCCTGAAGAAGTCAAGTCTGCTGGCACAACTTTGAGGAAAATTAAGCATTGGGCAAAGTCCTGGCTCACTACCCACCTAGTCAACTGGCCTGAAAGTCTGGAATACATCAAGTCGGTGGAGAGTGAAGCTGGCCTTCCAATTCCAAATGCTTTAGTTGTGGCAGAGGCTGGGCTGAAGTCAAGAACTTTCTGATGATAGCCACACTGGACAAGTGTGTGGAAAATGGCCTCAGTGAAGGCAGGGCCCTGTTGGCTGTGCTCACTGTTTCCTTCCCAGGGCTTAGTGTGGAAAGAGGCACGTGGCTGAGTAGCTGTTTTCCTGGTGAGGGGAAATGTTGGGGCCCTTGGAAAATTCCTGGCTGCTTTTCTGGATGCTTCCAAGCAACAGTGAGAGAAATGCCATTTGTTCTTACACCATGGGGGTCATCTGTCCCAGATAGTCAGCCTGGCTTTCCCATCCTGTAGCTTTCTTCCTAGGTTCTTAGAATAGAAGCAAGTTCTCTGCCTCAGCTGGACTATTGTTTCCTGTCAGGGAGAGAGGCTGAGCAGTAAAGGTTAGTGTTATGGCCTTTCTTCTCCTTTATAACCATAAATCCCAAGAGGGCCCTACCCTGCCCAGTCATCCTACCACAGTTCTAGAATCCCTTTGCTCTCGCACTTCCCCTGAAGGTTATTTCATGACTTCTTGGTGCTCAAACTTTCTATGCCCTTCTCCTCATGCTGCAGCCCATCATCCCTCCTCACTGAGTATGCAATAATCTCCTGCCACCACATCCATTGAACTCCCTACACCTAGAATCCTTGACTCCCTGTTCTCTCCATGGCAGCTGGCTAATGGTCCTTGCTCATTCCTTAAGCAACCTCTCTATGTGTGCTCTGGACTCCATTACTTCATGTCAACTCAAGGACATTTCTCCTATAATTATCTTCCCTCCCTCTGGCATCATGAATTTACCCATCTCTCCTGGATTAATACCTTAAGCATATAATATGTTCTAGTATCTTCCACCTTTTAAAAAGTTACCTCTCTGGAACCCATGTTCCCCATTGTGCTACTTCTTCCCTCAGGATGGCTCCTTTGCAGGACCCTCCACTGGCTCCTCACCCTCTAAATGGAGCCCAGGGCTCAGGTCTCTTCTATCTGAAGTTGTATACCATGACATCTCATTGGTCCCTTGGCTTTAATGACATCAAAGTGCTCATGATTATGAAATATCTATTTCTAGCCCCAACATCTCTGAGACCCAAACTCAAATATTTCAGTGCTTACTTAGATATCTAGCAGGTGTCTCAAGTTTAATAAAATCAAAACAAAACTCTTACCGACTCCCCTCAAACTTGTAGATCCCTCCAATCAACCCCATTTCAGCAAATGGCACCAATAATTCCCCCATTTTCAAGTCAAAATCCTAGGAATCCTCATTAACTTCTCTTCCCCGTATACCCTGGAAGTCTTCCTGGAATTCCTTAGCAGGTCACACTCACTATTACTTCGTGAACCTCAAATCCAACCCCTCCTCATCAGGACCTGCCAAGCCATATGTTCAGGTTCACGGCACCTCTCCAAACTCCAGCACAGACTGCTGCCTGTGCTGTGAACACCATGGCATCTGAGGCAGGACAAATGGTTAAGGATAAGCAGGGACAAGAGCCATTCCCACCAGCTACCACACTCAGGACTAGGACCACGGAAACTGTAATGACTTGGCTGAAATCACAAGACAGTAAATGGAAGAGGCAGGATTTGAACCTAGGAAGTCTGGCTCCAGAGTGAGGGCTCTCAATCACTATGCTAAAATAAACACAAGGGCCGGATGTGGAGAGTGTCCAGCATACCTAAGGAACTGCCCAGAAGACATGAATAGACTTCCAAAGAAGACATCCAGATGGCTAACAGATACATGAAAAGACGCTCAACTCATCATCAGGGAAATACAAATCAAAACCATGAGGAGATACCACCTCACACCTGCCAAAATGGCTAAAATGAACATAAGAAACAACAGGTGTTGGCAAGGATGCTGCGAAAGGGGAACCCTCTTGCACTGTTGGTGGGAATGCAAACTGGTGCAGTCACTCTGGAGAACAGTATGGAGTTTCCTCAAAAAGCTAAAAATAGAACTACCCTATGATCCAGCACTTCCACTATCAGCTATTTACCCAAAAGATAACAAAAATACAGATTCAAAGGGGTACATGTACGCCAGTGTTTATAGCAGCATTATCAACAATAGCTAAACTATGGAGAGAACCCAAATGTCCATCGACTAATGAATGGATAAAGAAGATGGTCTCAATGGTGTATGTGTATATACACACAATGAAATATTACTCCATCTAAAAGAATGAAATCTTGTCATTTGCAATGATGTGGATGGAGCTAGAATGTATTATGCTGAGTGAAATAAATCAATCAGAGAAAGACAAATCCCATATGATTTCACTCATATGTGGAATTTAAGAAACAAAACAGATGAACATATGGGAAGAGAGGGAAACAAACCATAAAAGACTCTTAATGATAAAGAACAAACAGGGTTGATGGAGGAAGATGGGTGGGGGATGGGCTAGTGGGTAGTGGGTATTAAAGAGGCACTTGTGATGAGCACTGGGTGTTGTATGTAAGTGGTGAATAACTGAATTTTACTCCAGACACTAATATTGCACTGTATGTTCACTAACTACAATTTAAATAAAAATTAAAAACAAACAAACAAACAAAAATAAGGAACTGCCCAGCTGACCTGTGAAACTTTTATTTTTGAGATGAAAAAATTAGGCTTACTCAAAATCCTCTCCACTTCCCCGTGTTCATTGGCCATACATAGTTGTGGGAGGTCATAAGGCCATTTTTCAGTCTTTGAAAACATTCTCTTCCCAGGACAAGAGGCTAAGTTAAAGGTCTGGATCCATCAAAGTGGCCAGTTGGACAATTAGTCTGGTGGGGGTAAGAATGAGGGGAGCCAGGGAATGAAGGAGTAGCCAAAAGAGGAGCAAGGTACAAAAAAGCAGTTCCTGAACTAACACAGGGGCTCATTTCTGGGGTTAGAGGGTGCCCCTATGTGGCCTGGCCCATGGGGACAAAATCTAAAAGAGTCCATCCCACCCGGACCAGAAACTAAGTGCCCAGATCGAATAAACCATAAGTTCCTATTATGACCACCAGAATTTCTTTGGGAGACTAAAAATACAGATTCAGGGCCTGACTGAATCAAAACATCTCAAGTGGCATCTGAGAATCTTTACTTTTAGAAGCTTCTCAGATGATTCTGTAGATCATCCAGATTTGAGAACTACTGGTGCAGTGTGGAAGAAGGAAGAGGTGATTGATGTCTGTCGTGACAGCCAGCTTCTAGACTGACCTCCAATGATTCAAGCCATCTGATAGGCCCTGTGGAATCTCCTTCTACAACAAATAGATCTGACTTATGTAACCAATAGGATATTGCAGAAATTATGATGTGTGGTTAGAAGCTAGGTCATAAAAGACATCACAGTTTTTCTCCTCACTCTCTCTGGACCACTGCTCTGATACATTGCATCATAAGGACACTTAAGCAACCCTGTACAGAAGTTTACATGGAAAGAAACCCAGGCCTCCTGCCAACAGCTAACATTGACTCCCCAGCTACATGAATGCACCATCTTGGAAGTGGATATCTCCCAACCCTAGTGAAACCTTCAAATGTTAGTCCTTCCTGACATACTGACTCTTCATGAGAGGCTCCAAGTCGGAACACCCAGCTAAGCCACTTCTCAATTCCTGACCCACAAAATGATATGAAATAATAAATGCTTATTGTTGTTTTAACCTGCTGAGTTTTGGGGTGATTCATTAAGCAGAAAGTGAAAATCAATATACCTGGAATGATCAGGAACACCTCATGAAGGAAGTTGGACTCTGAGCCCTGATATGAGAAGGGACGAGAAGGATGAGGAGATGAGAAAGGAAGGGCAATAGGTAAGACGATAATCTAGGTCAGGAATGATATATTTCACTGTAAGTGAAATAGAGAAGTGTACATTTATCCCTATTTTCCCAGCAAGAGTAACAGTGCTCCCCCAGGGCACAGGAGGACTGGTATCATTATGCTCAGTGATGAGGAATGCTTGCACTGCTACAAGTTGGCCTGAGTGCTCACTGCCTCTGTCCATGGGTCTCAAGCTGAGATACACGTTAAGATCACCTGGGGGAACTTTAAAAAATATTGATTCCTGGACCATATCCCCAAAGATTCTGGTTTAATTGGTCTGGGCTGTAGCCTGGGCGTGGGGAAGTCATAAAATCTCCCCAGGTGATTCTGGCTGAGAACCACTGCTGTAGACAAAAAGCTTCAATATCTGTCTACATGGCTGGGCTAAATGTGGGTATGGTGAGGGTAGGCAGAAGACTGCGGCCCTTTGTTCTAATGTAGCCCAGCGGACAGGGGTGCTGAGACTGCGCACACTAAAGTCAGCCTTCTTCTGAAGGGCAATAATAATCAAATAGCCAATGAGATTGCTGTTCTGGTTATCCTTTGCTGTGTCCATAAACCACAGTAACCATCTAATTATCACTCTTGGTTCTGGGGGTTGACTGGCCTCAGCTAGATGCTTCTTACTTGGCCTCTTTCATGTGGTTACGGAAAGATAGCGACCGGGGCTGGAGTCCTCTCTAAGGCCTCCTCACATATTTTCTGGTGGTGGATGCTGGCTTTCAGCTGGATCTGTGTGTGCTGTTGGTGGAACATCTACATGTAGACTTTCCATGTGGGCTGGGCTTCCTCACAGCATAGTGGCTGGGTTCCAAAAGTAAGCATCCCAGAGAAACCGTCACAAGCTATAGAACCTTTTATACGTCAGCCTTGGAAGTCATGCCACATCACCACATTCTGTCATCAAGGCAATCACAAAGGCCCAAGATGGAGGTGCTACGAGCTGACTTGTGTCACCCTAAAAATTCATATGTTAAAGCCCAACTCCCTAACGTGATGATATTTGGAGATGGGGTCTTTGGGAAATAATTACAGTTAGATGAGGTCTGAGAGTAGAGCCCTCATAGAGACACCAGAGAGCTTTCTCCCTCTCTCTGTCTCTGCCAAGTGAAGACAGAGCAAGAAGGTAGCCATGTGTAAGCCAGGAAGAGGATGCTCGCCAGAACCCAACCACACTGGCACCTTGAACTCAGACTCTCAGTCTCCAGAACTGTGAGAAATAACCATTGTTTAAGCCTCAGTCTATGGTGTTTTATTATAGCAGTCTGAGCTGACTAAGATACAAGAGGAGTCATTGACATGCCCTTTATTTTTTTTAAAGACTTATTTATTTATTTATTTAGAAAGCAAATGCATGGGGGAGGCGCAGAGGGAGAAGGAGAGAGAGAATCTTCAAGCAGACTCCCCACTGAGCATGGAGCCCAACACAGGGCTCAATCCCACGACCCTGAGATCATGACCTGAGCCAAAATCAAGAGTCAGAGACTCAACCGACTGAACCACCCAGGTGTCCCAGACTCTACCTCTTGATAAGACAAGTTTCAAGAAATATGCAGACATATTTAAAAACCACCTAAGATAAAATGGACAGGAACAATACCTCTTGATGGATACATCAAGAAGTT
Organism: Halichoerus grypus; assembly: GCF_964656455.1. NCBI lineage: Eukaryota > Metazoa > Chordata > Mammalia > Carnivora > Phocidae > Halichoerus > Halichoerus grypus. The sequence goes on from NC_135723.1 coordinate 9,163,884, forward strand.
TCTGGTATTTTACAGATGATCAGTGGTAGAATTATCTTATGATCCATAGAGTTCCTATAATTGCAGCTCCTGGACCTTCTTGTGCAGAAATGGGAGGGGTACAGGTTGACTTGGTGGTCTTACCAGGAAAGCAGCAGAGGAGAGCCTCACTTATTTTTAAAATTCCAGCATATAGCACTCTGCCTAGTATAGGGGAAGTGCAGAATAAACATTTGGTAAACTGATGAATTTGGTTATCAGTTAACCATTTCAGATACCCTTGATACTGATCCTTGATAACCTGAAGGAAAGGCTCTGGGCTTGAATCACCTCTATCTTATATCTGGTATGGTTCCGCCTGTTGGGAAACAGAAGAGGTGAAGTGGACAAGGGGTCCACCTGCTGCCGAGTGACAAAGATGGGAGCTGGCAGCAGAGGGCTGAGACTGTTTAGAAGTAGGTACTGAGACTGGTTTTTGTTCTGAGGGAACAGCGTGGGAATCTGTGAGGGGGATTAAGCCACGGCTGAGATGTTGTGATTTGTTTCAGATGTTGATGACAAGACCCAGTGGGAATGGAATGCAGAAAAACTCTCAGGATTGCCCTAGCCCTTCAGCTGCTGTGGGGTGGCTCTGGGACAAGACGTCAGCCACTCACTAAAGGTGCCCGGCCCTCTCAAGGGCCCCTCCAGCCCTCACAAGCAAAAGTATAATATAGTGGCCATTGACCACACTACGCTTGTGTCCAGTAAACTGGGGCCACTTGGGAAGGCAGCTAGGAGGCCCAAGCAGATGGGAAGAAGTCCATGAAGGTGGAGGGCACAGCCTCAGCTGTGGCTCATGTTCCTAAGAAGAACAGAGCACTGACGAAACAACAAAAGGGCCCCCACAGTGCCCTAATGCTGCCATGGAGGGTGTTGGCTTGGAGGGTTTGCTAACTGGGTGAAGAGCAAAAAGGAAGGTGACCTGAGATGAAGTGGGAGGGGATTCCCAAGGATCAGGAGGCTGTCAACCATGACAACCCTCAAAAGCAAAGAATCTGCCCAAGTAATAACTTGACATTTTAAGGTCTTACTGTATGCCTGGCAGAAAGGAGGCTCATCACTCTGGCTATCAGAGGGACTGCACAGCCATGCATAAAACATTATGTTACGTAATTTCACAGCAACCCCTGAGGTGATACTATCCCTGTTTTGCATCTGAAGAAACTGAGCGTATTAGCTTCCTATGCTGCCATAACAAATTACCACAGACTCAGTGATTTAAAACAACAGAAATTTATTTTCTCATAGTTTGGGAAGCCAGAAGTCCAAAATCAAGGTGTCAACAGGGTCATGCTCCTTCTAAAGGTTGTAGGGAAAAGTCCTTCCTGCCTCTTTCTCTCTCTGGGTGGTTTCTGCCAATCCCTGGCATTCCTTAGTTTGTGGACACATCACTCCAGTCTCTGCCTCTGTCTTCACATGGCCCTCTTTTCTGTGTGCCAGGCTCTCTGTGACTGTTCCTCTTCTTATAAGGACATCAGTCATTGGATTTGGGACCCACCCTAATTCAGTATGACCTCATCTTAACTCATTATATCTGTAAAGACCTTATTTCCAAATAAGGTCACATTCTCAGGTTCCAGGTGAACATGAATTTCAACCCAGCACATTAAGTCTTAGAGAGGTTTAAGGAATTGCCTGAGTTTTCCACAACCAGTAAGAAGATAGTTGAAATGGGATTTGAAGCCATAGAGCAAAGCTGCTGCACTTGTCCCAGCAGCCCAAGGTTGTCTCAGCAGGAGAAGAGTTTAACCCATTATGTGAAGCCCCCAAGAAACATCACCACCACTACCCTCACTTCTTAGCCACGGGGACAGAATTGGAGGACAAGTATTGTGCTATCAGTGTGAATGCCTGGACAAACAAATACATAAGCCAATAAAAGTAAGCAAGATTAGAAGAAAATGAGCTCTCAAGGGCCCAAACACACCATTACCCTACCCATTATGAGGTGACAGGACCCACCGGGAAGGAGTTGAGGGAAATTTTGCTCAGTAACTTGAGGACATGAGAATGGTCTCAGCCAGCTTGAGGGAGATCATCCAACCTGACATCCTCCATCCCACCCTCACTGGGATTATTGAGTGTAATCCCAAACTCGGCAGGAGGCACCTGGGGCAGCCCCAACCTCAAGAATTCTATGTAGACTATGGTGAGCCCCTGGTGGTCTGGAGGAGAAGTGCTGGAGGGAGGCTCAAAGGTTCAAATGGAAGGCAGGAGCCTCCATGGGGTGTTTACAACTCCAGGAGGAACCCCAGAATTCCAAGGAGAGGGAATATGAGGGAAGGCACACAGCTGGAGGGCCTTAGAATTACTGAGCTTGGACAGTGGCTCATGGGCAATGAGTAGGCAGGCCTTGAACAGTAAATAACCCTTCCTTGGTCCAAAGCCTACATACTACATTGTGCAGCATTTTATCAAAAAGCAAAAATTAAAAATGGCACAAGACAAAGGAATAAAGACCTGCCTGCTTTGTGTACTCAATGCTGTTGGCCTTCACAAGTGAGGGGTTGGGATGAAGTCCCTTTGCTGCCCAAACCCTTTACTCTGCCTCTTGCTGGGTCTCAGACCATTCCTAGGGTCCCAGAGGGCAAGTGGCACATAAGCTAATCCTCTGGCTCCCACCTTAGCTGTCTCACCATTTAGCTGTTACTTCAGCCAAGTTGCTAGCCTGCTCTGGGCCTCAGTCTGTTCAGTTAAATAAGGAAAATAATAATGCTTGCCCTGTCAACTTGACAAACTTGTAGCTGGGAACAAATGAGACAATAACAAAGCGTAACCTGCAGCTCCCTTTCCAAAGAAAATAAAGTATAATGGATTTTTAAAAAATGTTCTAGATAGTCCGCAAGCCAGGGCGACAGGCTGGAGCTCAAATCTGGTTCTTCATCTTGTGACCCAGGGAGTTGGCCTTGGCTGGAGCCTAGAACAGGTATCAGCGGCAGGGTCTCTGAGTCTGCTGCCTTGCCCGTGTCCCTGTGTGGCAGCTGCGTGGCCTGGGCAGGCCCATCTAACTCTCTAAGCCTCAGGGCTGAGGTGAGTCTCAAAGGATCTCACACAGAGCGTCTAGGCATCCCTAGGTGTGTTTCCGAAGTCTGCAAATGTTCTCGAGATGATTATCTTCCCCTTAATCATATTCTGCTGCCACTTTTCTATTTCATATAATTTATCTTTTCAAGGACATTTCTTCAGTTCTCTTTCTAGATTCTCCACCTCCTTTCTGGCAGTACCTAGTTGTTCTCATACTCCTTTCCCAAATGCTGAATTTTCCTAATTAGTAGGTGAACATTTTGCGGCTCAACCCTGCACAGTCCAGCAGAGCTCTAGGAGCGCTCTGCAGGAAAACTCACAGGTAAGGTATTCTTCCGGGCTGGGAGCTTTTTGATTAGGATTTAAATCCTATATACAGCACTGCAAACAGTAGAGGGCAGTGGTTCCTACTTATCCCAGATTTGGAGACCGGTCATCTCAGTTTGTCAGCCAGAGAAGTCAGACTCAGGTTGGAAGGTGGAAAGGAACTTGGGATTCCCGCCCGCCACTCCCATGCTTCAGACCCAGGCTGGGGAGCGAACGGAAGGAAAGAATTAGGGAAAGTTGAGAGAGGGAAAGAAAGTAGAACAAGTTTTTACTTCTCTGTCCATGTGCCTCATAGACATCTACCCCTGAGGAGCACTTACAGACCGACCCCTACCCCAGAGCAAACTGTAGCCTCCAGGGGAAGCTCAGAACCCCGTGGTGATTGCCTGGCAAGATTTCAGGAGCCTGCCTGTTCCCTTTGACCTCCCACAATCCACCCCACCCTCAGGTAAGGAAGTGTTTGGGAAAGGTAGTTAATCAGAAGTTGTATAGATTAAATATGTATAGCTTTTTTTGTATATCAATTATAGCCCAATAAAGTGGTTTTTCTAAAAAGGCCCAAAGCATGTGCATATCATCAATTTCAATTGCAGAAATGTATTCTAAGCAAATAAATGAACATGTCCACAGGAATTATTACTAAATTCTAGTAATAAATGATACAGTGAAATACTATGCAGCCATTAAATCTTGAGGAAGAATATGTGCAACATATATGAGCAAGTCAAAAACAGATCATAAGAATATGTATACTATAATCATAGTTTGCATTATTCATTTATTTATTTTTTAAAGATTTTATTTATTCATTTGAGACATAGATACAGAGAGAGAGAGAGCATGAGCAGTGGGAGAGGCAGAGGGAGAGGGAGAAGCAGACTCCCCGCTGAGCCAGGAGCCTGATGTGGGGCGTGATCCCAGGACCCTGGGATGATGACCTGAGCCAAAGGCAGACGCTTAACCATCTGAGCCACCCAGGCATCCCCATAGTTTGCATTATTTAAAGTGGAAGGAATGAAAGAAGGAAAGAAGGGAGGGAGGAAAGGAAGGGAGGGAGGAAACAAAAACTCTATTAAACAAAATGTCAACACTAGTTCTAGTTTTCAGTATTATAAGTAATATTTAGTTTTTATAATTAACATATATAATCAGATAAAAATTCTGTGTTCACAAAAAAGAACAAGAAAATTATCTAAGCAAATTTATATATAACAACCTCATGCCTCAGATTTATTTTATAAAGGAAGAAAATAAAATAAAAATTGGATCAAAACTTTAAATTTCATATGTCATTCAGAGAAAGACAAATATCATATGATTTCACTCATAAGTGGGATTTTGTTTTTTACTTTTTTTTTTTTTTAATTTTATTATGTTATGTTAGTCACCATACAATACATCATTGGTTTTTGATGTGGTGATCCACGATCCATTGTTTTCGTATAACACCCAGGGCTCCATGCAGTACGTGCCCTCCTTAATACCCATCACCGGGCTAACCAATCCCCCCTCCCCCCTCCCCTCTAAAACCCTGTTTGTTTCTCAGAGTCCATAGTCTCTCATGGTTCATCTCTCCCTCCAATCCCCCCCCATTTTTCCCTTCCTTCTCCTAATGTCCTCCATGCTATTCCTTATGTTTCACAAAAAAGTGAAACCATATGATAATTGACTTTCTCTGCTTGACTTATTTCACTTAGCATAATCTCCTCCAGTCCCATCCATGTTGATGTAAAAGTTGGGTATTCATCCTTTCTGATGGCTGAGTAATATTCCATTGTATATATGGACCACATCTTCTTTATCCATTCATCTGTTGAAGGGCATCTCGGCTCTTTCTACAGTTTGGCTATTGCGGACATTGCTGCTATGAACATTGGGGTGCATATGGCCCTTCTTTTCACTACATCTGTGTCTTTGGGGTAAATACCCAGGAGTGCAATTGCTGGGTCATAGGGTAGCTCTATTTTTAAATTTTTGAGGAACCTCCACACTGATTTCCAAAGTGGCTGTACCAACTTGCATTCCCACCAACAGTGTAAGAGGGTTCCCCTTTCTCCACAACCTCTCCAACATGTGTTGTTTCTTTCCCTGTCCATTTTTGCCATTCTAACTGGTGTAAGGTGGTATCTCAGTGTGGTTTTGATTTGGATTTCCCTGATGGCTAATGACGATGAACATTGTTTCATGTGTCTGTTAGCCATTTGTATGTTTTCTTCACAGAAGTGTCTTTTCATATCTTCTGCCCACTTTTTGACTTGATTATTTGTTTTTTGGGTGTTGAGTTTGAGAAGGTCTTTATAGATCTTGGATACCAGCCCTTTATCTGTAGTGTCATTTGCAAATATCTTCTCCCATTCTGTGGGTTGCCTCTTTGTTTTGTTGACTGCTTCCTTTGCTGTGCAGAAGCTTTTTATCTTGATGAAGTCCCAAAAGTTCATTTTTGCTTTTGTTTCACTAGCTTTTGGAGATGTATCTTGAAAGAAGTTGCTGTGGCCGATGTCAAAGAGGTTACTGCCTATGTTCTCCTCTAGGATTTTGATGGATTCCTGTCTCACATTGAGGTCTTTCATCCACTTTGAGTTTATCTTTGTGAATAGTGTTAGAGAATGGTCGAGTTTCATTCTTCTGCATGTGGCTGTCCAATTTTCCCAGCACCATTTATTGAAGAGACTGTCTTTTTTCCATTGCATGTTTTTTCCTGCTTTGTCAAAGATTATTTGACCATAGAGTTGAGGGTCCATATCTGGGTTCTCTACTCTGTTCCATTGGTCTATATGCCTGTTTTTGTGCCAGTACCATGCTGTCTTGGTGATCACAGCTTTGTAATATAGCTTGAAATCAGGCAATGTGATGCCCCCAGCTTTGTTTTTCTTCTTCAACATTTCCTTGGCGATTCGGGGTCTTTTCTGATTCCATACAAATTTTAGGATTGTTTGTTCCAGCACTTTGAAAAATGTCATTGGAATTTTGATCAGGATGGCATTGAAGGTATAGATTGCTCTGGGTAGCATAGACATTTTAACAATGTTTATTCTTCCGATCCATGAGCATGGAATATTTTTCCATCTTTTTGTGTCTTCTTCAATTTCTTTCATGAGTGTTTTGTAGTTCCTAGAGTATAGATCCTTTACCTCTTTGCTTAGGTTTATTCCGAGATATCTTATGGTTTTTGGTGCTATTGTAAATGGAATCATTTCTCTAATTTCTCTTTCTACAGTTGCGTTGTTAGTGTATAAGAAAGCAACTGATTTCTGTGCATTGATTTTGTATCCTGCCACATTACTGAATTGCTGGATGAGTTCTAGTAATTTGAGAGTGGAGTGTTTTGGGTTTTCCACATAAAGTATCATGTCGTCTGTGAAAAGAGAGAGTTTGACTTCTTCTTTGCCAATTTGAATGCCTTTTATTTCTTTTTGTTGTCTGATTGCTGTTGCTAGGACTTCTAATACTATGTTGAACAATAGTGGCGAGAGTGGGCATCCTTGACGTGTTCCTGATCTTAAGGGAAAGGCTCTCAGCTTTTCCCCATTGAGGATGATATTCACTGTGGGTTTTTCATAGATGGATTTTATGAACTCGAGGAATGTTCCCTCTATCCCTATACTCTGGAGAGTTTTAATCAGGAAAGGATGTTGTATTTTGTCAAATGCTTTTTCTGCATCAATTGAGAGGACCATATGGTTCTTCTCCCTCCTCTTATTAATGTGTTCTATCATGTTGATTGATTTGCGAATGTTGAACCACCCTTGCATCCCGGGGATAAATCCCACTTGGTCGTGGTGGATGATCCTTTTAATGTATTGTTGGATCCTATTAGCTAGGATTTTGAGGATTTTGGAATCCATATTCATCAGGGATATTGGTCTGAAATTCTCCTTTTTGATGGGGTCTTTGACTGATTTGGGGATTAAGGTAATGCTGGCCTCATAGAATGAGTTTGGAAGTTTTCCTTCTGTTTCTCTTTTTTGAAACAGCTTCAGTAGAATAGGTATTATTTCTTCTTTGAATGTTTGGTAGAATTCCCCAGGGAATCCATCAGGCCCTGGACTCTTGTTTTTTGGGAGGTTTTTGATCACTGCTTCAATCTCGTTACTGGTTATTGGCCTATTCAGGTTGTCAATTTCTTCCTGTTTCAGTCTTGGCAGCTTATAGGTTTCCAAGAAGGCCTCCATTTCATCCAGATTGCTCAGTTTCTTGGCGTATAGTTGTTGATAATAATTTCTAATAATTGTTTCTATTTCCTTGGTGTTAGTCATGATCTCTCCCCTTTCATTCATAATTTTATAATTTGGGTCCTTTCTCTTTTCTTTTGGATAAGTCTGGCCAGTGGTTTATCAATCTTATTAATTCTTTCAAAGAACCAACTTCTAGTTTCATTGACCTGATCTACTGGGTTTCTGGTTTCTAATTCATTGATTTCTGCTCTAATTTTAATTATTTCTCTTCTAATGTGTGGCTTAGGTGTCGTTTGTTGCTTTTTCTCTAGTTCTTTAAGGTGTAGAGTTAGTTGGTGAATTCAGGATTTTTCTATTTTTTTGAGTGAGGCTTGGATGGCTATGTATTTCCCCCTTAGGACCGCCTTTGCAGTATCCCATAGGTTTTGGACCGATGTGTTTTTGTTCTCATTGATTTCTATGAATTGTTTAAGTTCTTCTTTGATTTCCTGGTTTACCCAAACATTCTTGAGCAGAGTGGTCTTTAGCTTCCAAGTGTTTGAATTTCTGCCAAATTTTTTCTTGTGATTGAGTTCCAGTTTTAGAGCATTTTGGTCTGAGAATATGCATGGAATAATCTCAATCTTTTGGTATTGGTTGAGACCTGATTTGTGACCCAGTATGTGGTCTGTTCTGGAGAAAGTTCCATGTGCATTCGAAAAGAATGAGTATTCTGTTGTTTTAGGGTGGAATGTTCTGTAAATATCTATGAGGTCCATCTGGTCCAATGTATCATTCAAAGCTCTTGTTTCCTTGTTGATTTTCTGCTTAGATGATCTGTCCATTGCTGAGAGTGGAGTATTGAGGTCTCCTACAATTAACATATTGTTATCAATATGACTCTTTATTTTGGTTAACAGTTGGCTTATGTAGATGGCTGCTCCCATGTTGGGGGCATAGATATTTACAATTGTTAGATCTTCTTGTTGGATAGACCCTTTAAGAATGATATAGTGTCCTTCTATGTCTCTAATTACAGACTTTAATTTAAAATTTAATTTGTCTGATATAAGAATTGCTACCCCAGCTTTCTTTTGAGGTCCGCTGGCATGGAAGATGGATCTCCATCCCTTCACTTTCAGTCTGGATGTATCTTTAGGTTCAAAAGGAGTCTCTTGTAGACAGCATATGGATGGGCCCTGTCTTTTTATCCAATCTGCAACCCTTTGCCGTTTTATGGGAGCATTTAGGCCATTCACGTTGAGAGTGATTATTGAAAGATATGAATTAATTGTCATCATGTTGCCTGTGAAGACGTTGTATTTATAGATTGTCCCTGTAAATTTCTGTTGTATAATACTCTTGGGGTCTTTCTCCTTCTATAGAACCCCCCTTAATATTTCTTGCAGGGCCGGCTTAGTGGTCACATATTCTTTCAGTTTCTGCCAGTTGTGGAAGCTCTGCATCTCTCCATCCATCCTAAATGAAAGCCTTGCCGGATAAAGTATTCTTGGCTGCATGTTCTTCTCATTTAGTACCCTGAGTATGTCTTGCCAGGCCCTTTCTGGCTTGCCAGGTCTCTGTGGATAGGTCTGACGTTATTCTGATGTTCCTCCCTCTGTATGTAAAGAATCTCTTGCCCCTACCTGCCCTTAAGATGGTTTCCTTGGTTCTAAGATTTGCAAGTTTTACTATTACATGCCGGGGTGTTGGCCTGTTTTCCTTGATCTTGGGAGGGGTTCTCTCTGCCTCTAGGACTCGAATGTTTGTTTCATGCCCCAGATTACGGAAGTTCTCAGTTCCGATTTGCTCAAATACATCTTCTAGTCCTCTCTCTCTCTCCATTCCCTCCGGGATTCCAATTATTCTGACATTGGAATGCTTCATGGTGTCACTTATTTCTCTGAATCTATTTTCATGGATTCTGAGTTGTTTTTCCCTGGCCTCCTCTTTCCCCTTTTTATCTATTATATTGTTTTCCAGGTCGCTTATTCGCTCTTCTGCCTCAGTTACCCTAGCTGTTAGATTATCTAGATTGGATTGGATCTCATTGATAGCATTTTTAAGTTCTGCCAATTCACCTTTCCTTAGAGACTCTATGTTGCCATTAATTGATTTCTCCATTCTAGCCATTGTCTTCACTTGCTAGCCTGAATTCCATCTCCAACATCTTGGTTATATCTGCATCCATTTGTAAATCTGCAACATAAGTCATAATCTGAGTCTTTTCTATTTTGGGGGCTCCTCCTCCTAGTCATTCTGTTGATGGGTGTTTGAGGGAATGTATAGAGTCCAAATTATTGACCAGAACCCAAGCAAGATGCACCTGTTTTCTTGGGGCCTTAGGGTTGCTGGCCTCTTGTTTTCCCAGGCTGTCTTCTGCAGGAGGGGCCTGCCACGCTATTACTCAGGCAACCCTGTTTGGGCAGAGTTGCCCTGCCCACCTGTGGTGGGGGATGGGCTCAATGGGAATCAGTTTTGGGGGCTTTTGTTCTCTGGCAGCTTTCACTGGCGGATTCCATGTCTCTTCCACGAGTCAGAGCAGAAGAGACCATTTCCAACCCTCTGCCTCCAAGCAGAGAGACCGCAGTCTGTTCTTCAGTGAGCTCTCCAGGCCACACTGTCTCTGTTTCTGTCCGTACTGCTATCAACTGCAGCGTCCTGGGTTGGGCGCCCCTCCGCAGCGCCCCCAGTCCTGCCTCCAGGTCGGGGGCACGTCTCTGCCCTTTGTGCTTCTAAAACCGCCAGCCACCCCCATTTCACCTGTGTGACCCGGTCACTCCAGGTTTCCACCCCCGGGGCTGCCCTAAAATCCTTTCCCCACCGCTACCGGTCTGCAAGTCTGTGCCTGGTCCCCAGCGTGCGAGGCTGCCGATCACCGGCGGTGTAGGATCCCCACGGCCAGGCACCCTCCCGCTGCATTTTATCCTCCGTTATCTGCCCATGGAATCACGGCTCCCCGCTTCCTACCTCAAAACCAACCGCCTGCGATATTCTGTTTGTAGAGATCCAGATCTTCTTTCATCTCAGGCTGGTTTCGTGGGTGCTCAGAGTGGTCTGGTGGATATCCAGCTCAATTCCGGGGACCCGTTGAAATAGGGTCCCCTACTCCTCCACCATCTTTCCCCCCCTCCCATATGTGGGATTTAAGAAACAAAACAGATGAACATAGGGGAAGAGAAGGAAAATAAAATAAAGAGAGGGAGGAAAATCATAAGAGACTCTTAACTATAGAGAACAAACGGAGGGGTGTTGAAGGGGAGGTGGGTGAGGGGATGGGCTAAATGAGTGATGGGTATTAAGGAGGGTACTTGTTGGGATGAGCACAGGGTGTTATATGTGAGTGATGAATCACTAAATTCTACTCCTGAAACCAATACCAAACTACATGTTAAGTAACTTGAATTTAATTTAAAAAAAAAAAGTTGTAGTCTATTTTCCCTCAAAGAACTGATAATTTACTTGGGGAGAGAAGAATTCCACACATTAAGAGTAGCAAAATAGTATAAAAAAAACTTTAAATTTCAGATATAATGACATGAAAAGAGAAGGTATTTAGGAGAAGTTTTCTGCCCTCCACAAATATCTGCACTTCTTGGTTTGAAAATGTTAAGTTATTAGGAATTGAGAGGAGAATTTATGGTTTATCTATAATGTTGCTCCTTCCTAAGTCTGGCATATAAATTCAGGAATTTTTCTACTAATAGATACTCTACTCATCACATTTTAAAGTTATTAACAAAACTACTCACAAAAGCTCTAGCACAAAGACTCTTCTTACCACCAGGAGGTAGCAATAAAGGTGTTGGGGATTTGCAGAAAGAAGACAAGGTGACATAGCTGTCCAGGAGAAGAGAAGTGCGAAAGGTCAATAGTAGAGGTTCTCCAACTTTGGTGTTCAGCTCCCCTCGACAGACATTTGTTTGAGTCAGTAGGCATCAGGTCTTCTTTCCTCCAACTATTACTGCATCTTACTAACCCCAGAAGAGCCAGGACCCCAGCCACCAAGTCCCCTTGAAAGCTTTCTATAGTTCCCTTTTGAGGCTGCATTGACAAATAACCACATTGTGATTTCAAAATCTTACTGAGTATAAAACCATCCTTCACATGCTGACTGTTAAGTTAGTTAACTTGAATTTACTGCTAAGTCAATGATAAAAGTTTTAAAGTGTAAATGTCTGGTTAAAGTAGCAATAGCTAATCAAATCCTTTCTTATGTCAGTGGGGGAACAGATAGATTCTGGGCATCTAAGGTAAGGAAGATAAAGCAAGAAAGGAGAATTTACAGAGGATGCAGAAAGCTTCAGAAAGGCAGTACTGAGAATTTTAGAAGCAAACTTCTACCATCTCAATTTTGTCTGGGAGTTAAGCCAACTGCAACTGTGTTCAGGAGTGTTTTGTCAATGACTTACTTGCAGGTCACTGGGGACCCTTCTGGGTTAAACTAAATGACACATTCTGATAATGCATGACTTATGAAGCTGTGTGCTTAATATCTTAGTGTACTCAACTTTGTTCTAAAAGAGCATTCAGACAACTTGGTTAATTATCACTAAGCTATTAAAAGGCCTAAAATTGGGGCACCTGGGTGGCTCAGTCATTAAGCATCTACCTTCAGCTCAGGTCATGATCCCAGGGTCCTGGGATCGAGCCCCGCATCAGGCTCTCTGCTCAGCAAGAAGCCTGCTTCTCCCTCTCCCACTCCCCCTGCTTGTGTTCCCTCTCTCACTATATCTCTCTCTGTCAAATAAATAAAATCTTTTAAAATAAAAAATAAAAAAAATAAAAGGCCTAAAACTTAATTTCATGGTGCAAACAAATTTCAGTTTTATATATAAGAGCTGTTATAAAAATAATCCTTTTATTAAGTTATTATAATAATGAAATAATAATGATATCAAGGAACGTGTATTTCATACTAGTTGTGCCCTGGCTGAAATGGCCACATCTTACCTTAAAATCTGCCCTTATAGGAGAGATTCTGATCCAGCATCTTGGAATCATCAGAGGAGGTCATTTGAACTGCAAATGTCTCCCAGAAATTCTGATATGTAACCCCAGTGCCCAGTGAAGCACCCTCTTTCAGTCTCCCACTGCTGCTACTAAAGAGAGCACATCATTCATCAGAGTGATGGAATGAAAAATCGTTTAATAACTGCTATCTTAAAACAACTAAAGACAAATATTAAGACTTTTCTGTAGTTTATATGTTTATTTGCTCAAGTCCATGGAAAGAAATTGTTCTGCGTGAACCAGAATGCATTAGGAATCAATACGAAACACAGGAGTGCACCAGTAAATAACATCAAATAAGCAAGAGTAACTGAACTACCCCAAGACTAAAGCATTGTCTAAACAGTAAAGGCAATTCTATTTCAGTTCACCAATTCTGCAATGAGGAATTGGTATTATTATCTCAGTAACATTTGTGTTAACTATATATTAAATTTAACTTATCCTATACAAATTAACTTATTCTATAGGCCAAACTTAAATTAACTGTCTCAGAAACTATACATAATTTGTCCTATACTATGAATATTGTCATCTTGGTGATAATGACAAAGGAAAGAAAAATAAGAGGAGAATTGACAAACTTTTAGCTAAATTGACCAGAAAAAAAGAGAAAACTCAAATTATAAAAATCAAAAACAAAGAGGGGACATCACTATTAACATCATAGAAATAAAAAGTGTTACAAGGTGGGATGCCTGGGTGGCTCAGTTGGCTAAGCATTCAACCCCTGATTTTGGCTCAGGTCATGATCTCAGGGTCCTGGGATCAAACCTCGCCTTGGGGTCCAATCTCAGTGGGGAGTCTGCTTGAGATTCTCTCTCCCTCTGGCCCTGCCCCACTTTCCCTCTCTCTCAAATAAAATAAATCTTTAAAAAAGTGTTACAAGGTATGGAACGAGGCAGATGGTGGAGGAGTAGGGGATTCCATTTCAACTGGTCCACTGAATTTAGCTGGATATCTATGAAACCATTTTGAACACCCACAAAATCAGCTTGAGATGTAAGAATATATATCTGGATCTCTACAAACAGAAAAGTGACTGCTTTTTGCAAGGTAGGACACGCAGAGTCTGGAATCTGCGGGGAGATATCAGAAAATAAACAGAAGGGGGAGGGAGCCTCTATAAGCTGGCTCCTGGAAAGTGATATAACACCAGAGTGCAAAATTGGAACCTCCAGAAATCTGCTCTAGTGAGAGACATCCCTCTCTGAAAGAGGCTCTGGAAATGAAAAGGCAGAATTCTAGGTAGAGCATTGTGGTCTCAGGATACATGGAACCACAGAGCAAAAGGGGGAGCCTGAACCAGTAGAGGGCCCGAGCAATGGAGCCAGGAAGCAGGTTATGGTCACTGAGCCCAGGAAGGGACTCTCAGCTTGGATCACCATAAACCCTGAGGCAGGCCGGTGGATAATTGCTCTTTTACTGAGCAGCCTGAAAAATTCTGGAACCTGTGCCCAACTGGGCAAAAACTCACAGGATGGTAGTGGCTAAGAAAGGACATTAGAGCGACACCCAGACGTGATCCAGGAGCTTCGGATGTGCGCACGAGTCGGGCTGCTCGAAGTTCTAGAATCACAAAGGGCAGTGGCACTCCCGGGCCCCTAGGACTCTGAGAGAGTTGCAGTGGGCGCCCACCCCGGGAGGCTGCTTTTTTTGGTGCATACAGAAGTGGAGACTGTCCTGGAGGGTTTATTAAAGAGGCAGACTGCGATCTTTCTGCTCTGGGCCCGAGGTTTGGGTGTTTCTATTTTTGCTCTGATCCTCTGAAGAGGCATGGAAAGCCTCCAGGGAACAAAAGCCACACAGAGCCCATTCCCCTGACAGGGGGCGGGGCAACTCCACCCAGGCAGGGTTACATGACTGGAAGAACAGGTGGTCAACAAGCCTATGGATCCCACAAGACTGTAAAATTCCAACACCAGGTGAAAATAGTATATTGAGCTACAGGTGTCACCTGATGACAGATAAAATTGTCCTTTCCTTTTTTTTCTTTTTCTTATGCTTTTTCTCTTTTTTTCCTTTTTACCTTTTTCTCATTTCAACTAGATGTTTATTATATCAACTTATATTTAATAGTTGCTTTTAACTTGTATTTTATCACACCTATATTTTTTATAGATATATGCTTCATTTTGGTCCTTTTTTCACTCTATTCAATTTTATCTTTATATATATAAGTTTTATTTTCCTTGCAATTTGGGGATGTAGTGTCTTCTACCACATAGACCAAGACTCACCCAGGAAGAAGTGGAACACCCTGCTTTGACCATACTGAGAAATTATAGTCCATTTCCCCTCCCTGCTTCTCTCTTTTGTTTTTTTTTTTCTAACTTTTAATTCATTTTTTTTTTTTTAATTTTTAAAATCTTGTGTTTCATTTTGGCTTTGTTTTTCAGTGGTGGTTTCTGATCACTCCGGATTTTGCTAGGGTGTATCTTGCTTGGGTCATGGTTGATATTTTGGACTCCGTTCATTAGCTCAACCATCCCTCGACAGAATGACTAGGAGGAGGAACTCTCAACAAAGAAAAGAACCAGAGATGGAGTCTAAACTGGATACTCTAACACCCAGGGTAAATGAGGCAGAAGAGAGAATAAGTGATCTAGAAGATAAGCTGATAGAAAGGAAGGAAATTGAGGAAAACAGAGAGGCAGCTAGAGCACATGAAAAAAGTATTGGAGAGATTAATGATGCCATGAAACAATCCAATGTCAGACTTATTGGGATCCCCGAGGGGGTGGAGAGAGAGAGAGAGGGATCGAGGTATATTTGAGGAAACCATAGCTGAGAATTTCCCTAATCTGGAGAAAGAAACAAGCATTCATGACCAAGAGGCAGAGAGGACCCCTCCCAAAATCAATAAAAATAGATGAACACCCCAACATATAATAGCGAAGCTATAAAGAAACTATCATGAGAGTAGCTAGGGAGGGGAGGTTCCCTATATATGGAGGGAGGAATATCAGAATAACATAAGAACTATCCACAGAAACCTGGCAAACCAGAAAGGGCTGGCAAGACATACTCAGGGAATTAAATGAGAAGAACATGCAGCCAAGAATATTTTATCCAGCAAGGCTGTCATTCAGAATGGAAGGAGAGATAAAGAGCTTCCAGGACTGGCAGAAACTGAAAGAATATGTGACCACTAAGCCAGCCCTGCAAGAAATATTAAGGGGGATCCTGTAAGTAAAGAGAAACCCCAAGAGTCACATAGACAAGAAAGAAACAGAAACAATCTACAGAAACAGGGACTTGCAGGCAATACAATGGCACGAAGTTCATATCTTTCAATAGTTACTCTGAATGTAAAAGGGCTGAATGCTCCAATAAAAAGACACAGAGTATCAGATTGGATAAAAAAGCAGGATCTGTCCATATGCTGTCTACAAGAGACTCATTTTAGACCTAAAGACACCTCCAGACTGAAAGTGAAGGGATGGAGAACAATTTACCATGCCAAGGGACTTCCAAAGAAAGCTGGAGTAGCAATCCTCATATCAGACAAATTAGATTTTAAACCAAAGACTGTAGCAAGAGATGTAGAGGGACACTATATCATACTTAAAGGGTCTATCCAACAAGAAGATCTAACAATTGTAAATATCTATGCCCCCAACATGGGAGCAGCCAATTATATAAACCAATTAATTACCAAAATAAAGAAACCTATTGATAATAATACATTAATAGTAAGAGACTTCAACATTCCAATCACAGCAATGGACAGATCATCTAAGCAGAAGATCAACAAAGAAACAAGAGCTTTGAATGACACATTGGACCAAGTAGACTTTACAGATATATACAGAACATTCCATCCTAAAACAACAGAATACTCATTCTTCTCAAATGCACATGGAACTTTCTCCAGAATAGATCACATACTGGGTCACAAATCAGGTCTCAACCAATCCCAAAAGATAGAGATTATTGCCTACATATTTTAAGACCACAATGCTTTGAAACCAGAACTCAATCACAAGAAGAAATTTGGAAGGAGGTCGAACACTTGGAGGTTAAAGAGTATTCTGCTCACCTCTTTGACCTCAGCTGCAGCAACTTCTTCCTAGAAACATCGCCAAAGGCAAGGGAAACAAGGGCAAAACTGAACTATTGGGACTTCATCAAGATAAAAAGCTTTTGCAAAGCAAAAGAAACAGTCAACAAAACAAAAAGATAACTGACAAAATGGGAGAAGATATTTGCAAATGACATATCAGATAAAGGGCTAGTATCCAAAATCTATAAAGAACTTCTTAAACTCAACACCCAAAGAACAAACGATCCAATCAAGAAATGGGCAGAAGACATGAACAGACATTTTTCCAAAGAAGACATCCAAATGGCCAACAGACACATGAAAAAGTGCTCAACATCGCTCAGCATCAGGGAAATCCAAATCAAAACCTCAATGAGATATCACCTCACACCAGTCAGAATGGCTAAAATTAACAAGTCAGGAAATGACAGATGTTGGCGGGGATGCGGAGAAAGGGGAACCCTCCTACACTGTTGGTGGGAATGCAAGCTGGTGCAGCCACTCTGGACAACAGTATGGAGGTTCCTCAAAAAGTTGAAAATAGAGCTACCATACGATCCAGCAATTGCACTACTGGGTATTTACCCCAAAGATATGAATGTAGGGATCCAAAGGGGTACTTGCACCCGATGTTTATAGCAGCAATGTCCACAATAGCCAAACTGTGGAAAGAGCCAAGATGTCCATCGGCAGATGAATGGATAAAGCAGATGTGGTATATATATACAATGGAATATTTTGCAGCCATCAAAAGGAATGAGATCTTGCCATTTGCAACGACATGGATGGAACTAGAGGGTGTCATGCTGAGCGAAATAAGTCAATCAGAGAAAGACATGTATCATATGACCTCACTGATATGAGGAATTCTTAATCTCAGGAAACAAACTGAGGGTTGCTGGAGTGGTTGGGGGTGGGAAGGATGGAGTGGCTGGGTGATAGACATCGGGGAGGGTATGTGCTATCATGAGCACTGTGAATTGTGCAAGACTGTTGAATCACAGATCTGTACCTCTGAAACAAATAATGCAATATATGTTAAGAAAGAAAAAAAAAAAAGAAGAATGTAGCAGGAGGGGAAGAATGAAGGGGGGAAATCAGAGGGGGAGACAAACCATGAGAGACGATGGACTCTGAAAAACAAACTGAGGATTCTAGAGGGGAGGGGGTGGGAGGATGGGTTAGCCTGGTGATGGGTATTAAAGAGGGCACGTTCTGCATGGAGCACTGGTGTTATGCACAAACAATGCATCATGGAACACTACATCAAAAACTAATGATGTAATGTATGGTGGTTAACATAAGAATAAAAAATTTTTAAAAAAAAGAGCATCCTGCTCAAGAATGAATGGGTCAACCAGGAAATTAAAGAAGAATTTCAACGAGTCATGCAAAACAATGAAAATGAAAACACATTGTTTCAAAACCTATGGAATACTGCAAAGGCAGTCCTAAGAGGGAAGTACATAGCCATCCAAGCCTCTCTAAAAATCAGAAAAATCCCAAATGCACAAGCTAACCTTACACCTAAAGGACCTGGAGAAAGAACAGCAAATAAAGCCTAAACCAAGCAGGAGAAGAGAAATAATAAAGATTAGAGCAGAAATCAATGAAATAGAAACCAGAAGAACAGTAGAACAGGATCAACAAAACTAGAAGCTGGTTCTTTGAAAGAATTAATAAGATCAATAAATTCTGGCCAGACTTATCCAAAAGAAAAGGGAAAGGACCCAAATTAATAAAATCATGAATGAAAGGGGAGAGATCATGACCAATAGCAAGGAAATACAGACAATTGTAAGAACACATTATGAGCAGCTACATGCCAACAAATTAAGCAATCTGGAAGAAATAGATGCATTCCGGGAAACTTATAAACTACCGAGACTGAAACAGGAAGAGGTAGAACATCTGAACAGACCAATAACCAGCAAGGAAATTGAAGCAGTAATCAAAAACCTCCCAAAAAGCAAGAGTCCAGGGCCAGATGGCTTCCCAGGGGAATTCTACCAAACAGTTAAGGAAGAAATCAGACCTATTCTACTGAAGCTGCTTCAAAAAATAGAAATGGAAGGGAAACTTCCAAACTCGTTCTATTAGGTCAGCATTACCTTGATCCCAAAACCAGATAATGACCCCATCGAAAAGGAGAATTATGGACCAATATCCCTGATGAACATGGATGCCAAAATGCTCACCAAGATATTAGCCAATAGGATCCAACAGTACATCAAAAGGATTGTTTACCATGACCATGTGGGATTTATTCCTGGGCTGCAAGGGTGGTTCAAAATTCACCAATCAATCAACGAGATAGATCACATTAATAAAAGACCCACATGATCCTCTCAATTGATGCAGAGAAAGCATTTGACAAAATACAGCATCCTTTTCTGATTAAAACTCTTCAACGTATAGGGATAGAGGGAACATACCTCAATATCATAAAAGCCATCTATGAAAAGCCCACAGCAAATATCATTCTCAATGGGGAAAAACTGAGAGCTTTTCCCTTAAGGTCAGGAACGTGACAGGGATGCCCACTCTCACCATATTGTTCAACATAGAACTAGAAGTCCTAGCCTCATCAATCAGACAACAAAAAGAATAAAAGACATTCAAATTGGCAAAGAAGAACTCAAACTGTCTCTCTTCACAGATGACATAATACTTCATATGGAAAACCCAAAAGACTCCACCTCAAAATTGCTAAAACTCATACAGCAATTCAGCAATGTGGCAGGATAAAAAAATCAATGCACAGAAATCAGTTGCATTTCTATACACTAACAATGTAACTGAAGAAAGAGAAATTAAGGAATCAATCCTATTCACAATTGCACCAAAAACCAGGACTGCCATCTGCCCCACCTAGGAATAAACCTAACCAAAGAGGTAAAAGATCTCTACTCTAGAAACTAGAAAAAAATTGAGGAAGACACAAAGAGATGAAAAAGCATTCCATGCTCATGGATTGGAAGAATAAACATTGTTAAAGTGTCTATGCTGCCCAGAGCAAGCTACACTTTCAATGCAATCCCTATCAAAATACCATCAACATTTTTCACAGAGCTGGAACAAACAATCCTAAAATGTGTATGGAAGCAGAAAATACCCCTAATCTCCAGGGAATGTTGAAAGAGAAAACCAAAGCTGGAGGCATCACAATGCCTGACTTCAAGCTATATTACAAAGCTGTGATCATCAAGACAGCATGGCATTGGCACAAAAACAGACAGATAGATCAATGGAACAGAATAGAGAGCCCAACTCTATGGTCAACTAATCTTTGACAAATCAGGGAAGAATATCCAATGGAAAAAAGACAGTCTCTTCAATAAATGGTGCTAGGAAAATTGGACAGCCACATGCAGAAGAATGAAACTCGACCATTCTCTTACACCATTCACAAAGATAAACTCAAAATGGATGAAAGACCTAGATGTGAGGCAGGAATCCATCAAAATCCTAGAGGAGAACACAGGCAGTAACCTCTTCGACCTTGGGCAAAGTAACTTCTTGCAAGACATGTCTCCAGAGGCAAGGGAAACAAAAGCAAAAATGAACTATTGGAACTTCATCAAGATCAAAAGCTTCTACACAGCAGTCAACAAAACTAAAATGCAACCTATGGAATGGGAGAAGATATTTGCAAATGACATAACAGATAAAGGGCTGATATCCAAGATCTATAAAGACCTTCTCAAACTCAACACCCAAAAAACAAATAATCCAGTCAAGAAATGGGCACAAGACATGAACAGACACTTCTCCAAAGAAGACATACAAATGGCTAACAGACATGAGAAATCACTCCACATCATTTGCCATCAGGGAAGTGCAAATCAAAACCACAATGAGATACCATCTTATACCAGTTAGAATGGCTAAAATTAACAAGACAGGGAATAGCAGATGTTGGCAAGGATGTGGAGAAAGGGGAACGCTCTTACACTGTTGGTGGGAGAGCAAGCTGGTGCAGCCACTGTGGAAAACAGTATGGACATTCCTCAGGAAGTTAAAAATAGAGCTACCCTATGACTCAGCAATTGCATTACTAGGTATGATACAGATGTAGTGAAATGAAGAGGCACATGCACCCCAATGTTCATAGCTGCAATGTCCACAATAGCCAAACCATGGAAGGAGCTGAGATGTTCTTCAACAGATGAATGGATAAAAAAGATGTGGTTCATAAATACAATGGAATATTACTCAGCCATCAGAAAGGATGAATACCCACCATTTGCATCGACATAGATGGACCTGGAGGGTATTATGCTAAGTGAAATAAGTCAAGCAGAAAAAGACAATTATCATATGGTTTCACTCATATGTGTAATGTAAGGAATAGGGCAGAGGACTATAGGGGAAGGGAGGGAAAACTGAATGGGAAGAAATCAGAGAGGGAGACAAGCCATGAGAGACTCTTGACTCCAGGGAACAAATTGAGAGTTGTAGAAGAGGGGGGTTTGGGGATGGTGTAACTGGGTAATGGGCTTTAAGGAAGGCATGTGATTTGATGAGCACTGGGTGTTACACATGCAACTAATGAATCATTGAACACAACATCAAAAACTAATGATGCACTATATGTTGGCTAATTGAACTTAATAATAAAAAAAGAATATATATGTTAAAATTCTCAACAAAAATACTTGCAAATCCAACCCAGCAACACATAAAAGGGATTATACACAATGAATAGGGATTTGTTACAACAATGCAAGTTTAGTTTAACATATGAAAATCAATCAATATAATACGTCATATTTATAGAATGAAGGACAAAGACCACATAATCATCTCAATAGATTCAGAAAAAGCATTAGACAAAATCTAACACCCTTTCATGACAAAAACATCCAGCAAACTAGTAATAGTAGAAACTTCCTCAACCTGATAAAGGCCATCTATGAACACTCCTCCCTAGTTTTAATGGTGAAAGACTAGATGCTTTCCTTTTTTTTTTTTTTTTTAAGATTTTTATTTATTTGTGTGTGTGTGTGTGTGAGAGAGAGAGAGAGCATGAGTGGGCGGGCGGGGCAGAGGGAGAAGCAGACTTCCCCCGAGTAGGGAGCCTGATGCGGGACTCAATCCCAGGACCCTGGGATCATGACCTGAGCTCAAGGCAGACACTTAACCGACTGAGCCACACAGGCGCCCAAGACTAGATGCTTTTCCCCTAAAATCAGGAATGAGACAATGGTATCTACTCTCACCACTTCTATTCAACATCATACAGTTTCTAGACAGACAATTAGGCAAGAAAAATAAAAAGCATCCAGACTGGAAAGGTAAGGGTAGTATCTCTACACTTGATCTTAGCCAAAAGGCCGAGAAGCGATTAAGGGTAGTATCTATTTGCAGATGACATCATCTTGTATATAGAAAACCCTAATAAATTTGCTAAAATAACTAGTAGAACTAATAAATGAGTCCAGCAAAATAGTATTCAGAGTTCTTAAGAGAAACAAAGCTAATAGGAGAGGGGAGAGAGAGAGATAGAGATTTATGAGGAATTGGCTCCCATGATTGTAGGGGGCTATCAAGTCCAAAATCTGCAGGATAGGCCAGCAGGGAAGAGTTGATGTTGTGGTCTTGAACCAAGGAAGTTTGGAAGCAGAATTCCTTTCTCTTTGAAAGCCCTCAGTCTTTTTCCTTCAGGTGTTCAAATAGCTGGATGAGGCCCACTCATGTTATTAAGCGTGATCTGCTTTACTCAAAGTCTACTGTTCTAAATGTTAATAACATTAAAAAAAAATATCTTCCCAGCAACATCTAGACTGGTGTTTGAGCAAACATCTAAGTACCATAACCTACCCAAGTTCACACATAAAATTAACCATCACAGCAAGGTTTCAAGACCAAGATGAACATACAAAAGTCAATTGTATTTCCATACTCTAGTGATGAACACTCTGAGAGTGAAATTCATAAAACAATCCATTTATAATAGTATCAAAACTAATAAAATATTTAGGAATAAATTTTAAAGAGTGCAAGAACTGTACCTTAAAAACATAAAACATTTTTAAAAGATAACAAAAAGGATCTTAATAAGTAAAAAAAAAATTCTATGTTCATGATCAGAAGACTTAATATTGCTAAGATGGCAACACTCTCCCAATTGGTCTGCAGATTCAATGTCAATTTATCAAATTCCCAGCTGAAAAATTTATTAATCTGATTCTAAATTCACATGAAAAATCAGGGACCAAAAATATCCAAAAAACAAATTAACAAAAGAAGAACAAAGTTGGAATAGTCACATTTCCCAATTTCAAAACTTACTAGAGAGCTACAGAAATCAAGAAAGTGTGATGCTGGCATTAGTATAGACTTATAGGTCAATGGTGTAGAATGAAGAGTCCAGAAATGAACCCTTAAATTCATGGCCAATTAATTTTCAGTAAAGGTGCCAAGATAATTTAATATGAGAAATAATAGTCTTTTTAATCCATATTACTGGGAGAACTGGATATTCACATGCAAAAGAATGAAGATGAACTTCTATCTCACACCATACACAAAAGTTAACCCTAAATGGATCATAAACATAAATATAAGAACAAAAACATAAAACTCTTAGAAGAAAACAGAGGAAGGGCACCTGAGTGGCTCAGTTGGTTAAGCGTCCAACTCTTGATCCCAGCTCAAGTCTTGACCTCAGGGTCATGAGTTCAAGCCCTGCATTGGGCTCCACAGTGGGCATGGAGCCTACTTAAAAACAAAACAAAACAAAAAGAAAGCATAGAAGTAAACATTTATGACTTTGAGTTAGGCAATGATTTGTTAGATATGACACCAAAAGCATGTGTGATGAAAAAAAATAATAAATTAGGCTCTGTCAAAATTAAACCTTTTGCACCACAAATAATACCAAGAAAGTGGAAAAACAGACCACAGAAATAGAGAAAATATTTGTAAAACATATACCTAGTAAGGACTCTTATTCACAATATATAAAGAACTCTTACAACTCAGTATTAAAAAGACAGCAACTAACAAATCATTGAATACTACATCAAAACTACATCAAAAACTAATGGCGTACTATATGTTGGCTAATTGAATTTAAATTAAAAAAAGAAAAAAGAAAAAAATAAATATATTTTTTAATTTGATGAAAAATATTCTTTATCACTTATTTTTTTTTAAGATTTTATTTATTTATTTGAGAGAGAGAATGAGATAGAGAGAGAGAGCATGAGAAGGGGGAGGGTCAGAGGGAGAAGCAGACTCCCCGCTGAGCAGGGAGTCCAATGTGGGACTCGATCCCGGGACTCCAGGATCATGACCTGAGCCAAAGGCAGTGGCTTAACCAACTGAGCCACCCAGGCGCCCTATCACTTATTTTTATTCAGCAACATGTACTAATCTTAGGTGTACAGCTTGATTACTTTTTACATTTGTATTCACTCATTTAATGACAATTATCCCGGAAGGTTCCTTTAAGTCCCTATCTAATAAAAATGTAGCATTCCTTCTCATACCCTCCTTTGAAATAACTGCTATTCTGACTCTGTCACCATACATTAGTTTTGCCTAGAAGGTTTTAAATGACTGTGCTCCAAGTTTTGTGACCTACTTGGTTTTGTCTTAGAAAATGGAAGTCTCCAAGATGTAGTGAAAAGAAGGGGCCCATGCAACCCAATGTTCATAGTAGCAATGCCCACAATAGCCAAACCATGGAAGGAGCTGAGATGTCTTTCAACAGATGAATGGATAAAGAAGATGTGGTTCGTACTGCATGGAGCACTGGGTGTTATATGCAAACAATGAATCATGGAACACTACATCAAAAACTAATGATGTAGGGGCACCTGGGTGGCTCAGTCGTTAAGCGTCTGCCTTCAGCTCAGGTCATGATCCCGGGGTCCTGGGATCGAGCCCCGCATCGGGCTCCCTGCTCAGCAGGAGGCCTGCTTCTCCCTCTCCCACTCCCCCTGCTTGTGTTCCCTCTCTCGCTGTCTCTCTCTCTGTCAAATAAATAAAATCTTAAAAAAAAAAAAAAAACTAATGATGTAATGTATGGTGATTAACATAACATAATTTAAAAAAAAGAAGATGTGGTTCATATATACAATGGAATATTACTCAGACATCAGAAAGGATGAATACCCACCATTTGCATCAACATGGATGGAACTGGAGGGTATTATGTTAAGTGAAATAAGTCAAGCAAAGAAAGAGAATTATCATATGGTTTCACTCATATCTGGAATATAAGGAATAGTGCAGAGGACCATAGGGGAAGGGAGGGAAAACAGAATGGGAAGAAATCAGAGAGGAAGACAAACCATGAGAGACCCTTGACTCCAGGAAACAAACTGAGGGTTGTGGAACGGGAGGTGGGTGAGGGGATGGGGTAACTGGGTGATGGGCATTAAGGAGGGCATGTGATGTGATGAACACTGGGTGTTATACACAACTAATGAATCATTGAACACTACATCCTAAACCAATGATGTACTACATGTTGGTTAACTGAATTTATTTTTTTTAAACATCAGGTTTTTTTTTAAGGTTTTATTTATTCATTTGAGAGAGAAAGCAAGAGAGAGCACAAATGGGGTGAAGGGCAGAGGGAGAAGCAGACTCCCCGCTGAGCAGGAAGCCCAATGTGGGACTCAATCCTGGGACTCCAGGATCACGATCCGAGCTGAAGGCAGTTGCCCAACCAACTGAGCCACCTAGGCGCCCTTGAATTTAAATAAATAAATAAATAAATTCAGTAATAAAAAGACAAATAACCCAATTGAAAAAGGACAAAGTGTTTAAACAGGTTATTCTCCAAAGAATATATTCAAATGGCCAATAAGCACGTGAAAAGATGCTTAATCATTGGTCCTTAGGGTAATGCAAGTCAGAACTACAAAGATACCACTTCACACCCCCAGGATAGCCAAAATCAGAAAGATAGATAATAACAAATGTAGATGAGGGTGTGGAGAAATTGGAACCCTCATATACTGCTAATGAGAATACAGACATGGGCAGCTGCTTTGGAAAACAGTCTGACAGTTTCTCAAAAGGCTAAATATAGTTACCATATGATACCACCCCTGGGTATATACACAAGAGAAATGAAAAGCATATGGCCACACAAAGGCTTGTATGTGAATGTTCATCACTGCATTAATTCATGATAGTGAAAAGGTAGAGACAACCCAAATGCCCATGAACTGATAAATGGATGAATAATATGTGGTATATCTATATAATATAATATTATTTATCAATAAAAAGAAATGAAGTACTGATACATACCACAGGATGCATAAATCTTGAAAACATAAAAGAAGCCCGATGCAAAAATCTACCTTATGTATAATTCCACTTACAGGAAATCTCCAGTAGAGGCAAATCTTTAGAGACAGAAGTAAATTAGTGATTGGTGTGTGGAATAAGAAATGACTACTAATGGGTATAGGGTTTCTTTTGAGAAGTAATAAAAATACTCTAAAATTAGATTATGGTGAAGTTTGCACAACTCTGTAAATATACTGCAAACTGCTGGGTTGTACACTTTAAATGGAGGAATTTTATGGTATGGGAATAGTATTTCAATAAGGCTATTAAAAGTTTAAGAGAAAAAAGAGTCAAACACGGAAGAAAAGGAAAGGGAGAAAAAAAAGCAAAGAAAGGAGAAGGATGAAGAAGAAAATATCTGTGTTGTCTTTACAGAATCTTAAGTCCCTGACATGAGAATGCCCAACCTACAAAATTTCAGGATGGGTTAAGAGTTCAAATGCCTTAGGCATTTTTATCACAGCTGAGGAACTCCTAGCTTAGAAAACACAAAATATGTCATTAATCTTGTGTTTTTTTGTTTACCTTTTTTATTATGCAGGCTGCTAGCAAACCTGTCTAACCTTTACTTTGAATGTACTTTGTATTGATTCCT
Organism: Halichoerus grypus; assembly: GCF_964656455.1. Classification (NCBI taxonomy): domain Eukaryota; kingdom Metazoa; phylum Chordata; class Mammalia; order Carnivora; family Phocidae; genus Halichoerus; species Halichoerus grypus. The sequence goes on from NC_135723.1 coordinate 9,190,378, forward strand.
AGTAATGTAAATAAACAAAATGTACTAATTAAAAGGCAAAGGCTTTCAGATTGGATTAAAAAAGCTGACCCAACTGTGTGCTGGCTACATTATTATACTGAACAGGAAACAAATTTACTCTCTGCTCCAAAAGGACACTAGAGACATGGAGAGTTGTCTCCCAACAGGGCTATTCAGACTATCTCTTTCTTGACAGAGTGAGCATCGGTAGTTTATGTCTTTCAAGCACTTAATCCATTTCATCTAAATTATCAAATTTATTGTCATAAAGTTGATTATAATATTTCCTGACTTTCCCTTTAATATATGTGGATTTATAATGAAGTCCTATCTCTCATTCCTGATAATGATAGTTTTTGTCTTCACTACTTTCTTCTACTTGGTCTGGCTAGAAGTTTATCAATTTTATTGATCTAAAATTAAAAGCTCTTGATCTCATTGATTATAGTTTTCTCTTGTCTATTTTATTAATTTCTACTCTGATTTTTATTATGTCCTTTCTTCTGTTCAGTTTGAGTTTAATTTGCTCTTCTTTTTCTAGGTTCTCAAGGTTACTTGTTAAGTTTCTTAGGTCATTGATTTGAGCCCATTCTCCTTTCTAATACAAGCATTAATGTTATAAATTTTCCTCTAAGCTCTGCTTTAGATGCATCCTACATTTTTTGTTTTCTTTTAATTTTCACTCAATTCAAAATAATTTCTAATTTTTTTTATTTCTTCTTGACCCCATGGGTTATTGAAGTGTGCAATTTAGCTTCCAAATATTTGGAGATTGTCCAGGTATCTTCCTATTATTGATTTTTAATTTGATTCCATTGTGGTAGAAGAACATACTTTATATAATTTGGATTTTTATAATGTATTAATATTCACTTCATAATCCAGAATACAGTCTATTCTGCCAAATACTCTGGGTGCACGTGAAAATAATGTATATTCTGCTGTTGTTGCATAAAGATGTATATGACTGTCAATTGGTAAAATTGGATAATAGTGCTATTCAAGTCTTCTATACTCATTGATTTTTTCTATTTGTTCTATTGATTATTGGAAGAGTGGTGTTGAAATCTCTGGTTATAATTGTGAATTTGTTTATTCTTCCCGTGTTATCAGATTTTGTTGCATTGAAGCTCTGTTATCATTATAATGTTTAGAAACATAAACTTTAGGATTGTTATGTCCTCTTGTTGAATTGGCATTTTATCATTATGAAATGAATTTTTTTATTCATGGCATTATTGTTTCTTCTGAAATATTTCATACAATGTTTTGGTAATAACATAACTGCTCCAGCTTTCATTTGATTAGAGTTAGTAAGGTATATATATTCCATTCTTTTATTCTATATGTGTCTATATTTAACTTGGGTTTTTTATAGCCAGCACACAATTGGGTCAGCTTTTTTAATCCAATCTGAAAACCTTTGCCTTTTAATTAGTACATTTTGTTTATTTACATTACTAGGAATCAACACAAAGTACATGCATCTGTCATGCTAAACTGTGGTAACAAATAAAATCTAAAAATTTTAATGACTTGTCTCAGTAAAAGTTATATATCACCCACTCAACATTCAAAGCCATTGATAAGGTCTCGTCCATCCACTGACTCAGGGATCCAGACTTTCCTTATTGTGATGCTACTAGCTCAGCCACGGCAGAAGAGAGACATGGAGGAGACATGCCTACTTTTGCCTGTCTCTTTTCATAGACCCTTAGCCTGACCTAGAAATGTAGCTCCAACATAACTACAAAGGAGGCTGGGAAAGGGACACATGGGGTGTTGTTGAGCATAACTGTCTTTGATGATCTTTGCTGTGTTTGTTATTATAAGCTGGCTCAGAAAGGAATTGGGAGTCTTGGAGAATGTGGTCTAGGGGTCAAGTTCTATACTGTCAAGACTCTCTATGGTTAAGAAGGTGTTCAAACTTTACAAAGAACTTTGGGAGAATGAAGATGTGCACTTCAATGTAATTATCCTAACTAACTATTTTAAAACTATAAAATGTTAAATCTCGACAGAGCCTTAGAGATCATCTACTCAATACTCCAATTTTACTATCAAGGAAACCAAGGACAGGTGGTGTACTGTGTTTTTAGCAGAATTGGTTCTAAATACCATGTCTCCGGCATTCCAGGATAGGACTCTTTCCTTCATACCATCTTTCAATGTAAAAGTCTACAGAACTACCTTCATAAGGCTTCAAAGTCAGAGAAGTTTTATGAATTGAATTCTTTCATAGAACAAGTACAAACTTTTGAGTCTTAAAGACCTAGGCTCAAACGAGATCCCAGCTTTCTTCCCCCCCACCCTTTTTAAAGATTTTTATTTTTAAGTAATCTCTACACCCAATGTGGGGTTAGAACGCATGACCCTGAGATCAAAAGTCTGTGTTACACATACTTAGCCAGCCAGGCACTCCAATCGTACCTTTCTTATACGTGTGATCTGAAGCAAAATATTTAATTTCTTTAACCACAATATCCTCCTCTGAAAGTTAGAATAATAATATCTATCCCATGGGATTGTTCTGCATAATAAATGAAGAAAATGAGGCTCCTGCCTGGCTCAGTCAGTACAGCAATGCGACTCTTGATCTTGGGTTTGTAAGTTCCAGCCCCACGTTGCATGTAGAGATTACTTAAAAATAATAAATGAAGTAATTTATTTGAAGTATCTTTGTAGAGTTGACATTTGTTAATTATGAGTTCCTTTATATATTCCATCTCTTCAAATGGAGGTCTGGTTTTAAAAGACATACCTAGAATCACAAAACGCCTGAGTTTGAAAAGATTTGTAAAGGTCACCTAACCCCAAAGCCCCCCGGTGCTTGATTCTTCTCTACCACATCCTGACCAAGTGGTCATCTGATCTGTGCTTAAATACCTTCAGTGGCTGAGGCAAAACAGCCATTTTTATTTGGGGGCCAGTTTGACTTTTGGAAAGTTTTTCTTTAAAACTCCCATGCAGGGAGTTTTTTTTATAAAAAAAATTTCTTTTTAAAGATGTTACCATTGGGGGAAACTTGGCAAAGCATATATGGGATTTCTGTATCATTTCTTGTCACTGCATCTGAATCTACAATTATCTCAAAATAAAAAGTTTAATTTAAAAAAAAAAAGAGTCTGCCTTCAGCTTAGGTCATGATCCCAGGGTCCTGGGATTGAGCCCTGCATGGGGCTCCCTGCTCAGTGGGGAGCCTGCTTCTTTCTCTCCTTCTGCTGCTCCCCATGCTTGTGCTCTCTCACTCTCTTTCTGTCAAATAAATAAAATCTTTATTTTTTTTATTTAAGTTCAATTAGCCAACATATACTACATCATTAGTTTTTGATGTAGTGTTCAATGATTCATTAGTTGCATATAACACACAGTGCTCATCACATCCTGTGTCCTCCTTAATGCCTGTCACTGACTTACCCCACCCCCCCACCCACTTCCCTTTCCACAACCCTCAGTTTGTTTCCCAGAGTCAAGAGTCTCTCATGGTTTGTCTCCCTCTCTGATTTCTTCCCATTCCATTTTCCCTTCCTTCCCCTATGATCCTCTGCACTATTTCTTATATTTACATATGAGTGAAACCATATAATCGTCAATAAATAAAATCTTTAAAAATAAATATAAAAATAAATAAATAAAACACCCAAGTGCCCTAGTGTCAACTCCTTAGGGTCATACAAACAGGTTTTCCATATAATAGCTCTTCATTACATTTGAAAACACATTTTATAGACCCCAAACCTTCTCTCCTGTAGGCCAAACATTATCTAGTTCTTCAATAAATCTCATTTTGGCACATTTTCCCTCTCATCACTACCCTGACTCTTGCTTCTAAACTCCAAATTATTTATAGTTCCCTGAATATGTGGCTTCCAGCTGTGGCTGACCAGCACAGCACAAAGTGGGGCTTTCACTTTCCGCCTTCCAACTTCTATACTTGTATTAATGCAGTCTGAGCTCATTCTAGCTTTTTTTGGCAGTCACCTCACAAACCAATGACTCACACTGAGATAACTTCTTAATAAAATGCATTAAAAATCCAAAACTCTTCTTAACAGGAGTTGCCCCCAAAGCTACATATTTCTCATTCTTCATTTGAGCAAATGGGTATATGGATCCAGATCAGGACTTTCCCATTAACTTCTACTTGTCGAGATCTTTCTGAATCCTACTTTTGTCCCAAATCTCACTGTAATCTACCAGTGTGAACACCGTGCCTTCTGTTTGTCATATCCCAGGATTGGGACACAAGCCATGATCTTCCTTACAGCACCTTGGCATAGGAGGAGTAAAAGAGGGAGCCAATAAAATGAACTTTACCAGGAGGGTGGATGGAGCCTAGGCAGAGGAATGCTGCACCTGGAGGGGTAAGCCAGGTACACAAGCCAAAGACATGACCAATTTACCCATGAATTTGGCCACAGATGGCCCTAATATTTCCAAAAGAAGATAGTGAAATCTTATTCTGGAGGATTGTGATGGAAGGAACTTAGAATCCAATAGGAAAGGAGCCAAGGCCCAGGGGAGCTCTCCCAAGGGCTACAATTATTTAAAATGTGCAAAGAGAAAGCTTGATCCCCGAAAGAGGAGTTAGTAAAAGCAGGACAGGAAACACAGTGGAAACCCAGTCCTGGAAAACTGGGGTTAAGAAGAGCTTCTGTTGGGCAAGCTCATGGGGGCACAGGAACAGCACTTCTTGATCCAAGTCTAGGGGTGACAACTTGCTGATACGTTTACTGGACAGGATTGGTTTGGAGTCTAAGATAACAGGGGCCAGTGCTGGGGATGAATCCACCAGGAGGCAGTTGCAAGTAACAGAGGAGGCAGAAGCTAGAAAATGAGACATACATGCCATCACTAAAGACCCAAGTGAAAGAGCAGAAGACCCACCTGAGACATGGTCATAACACACAATCCCGGCCACACCACTTCCATCCTCTTTGGTTTGATTTCCCCCTTTATGTCTTTTTCTCCATTTCTCTCTAAAATCTGATTTCATGGAGAGCAATTTCCCCTGTAATTTTTTCTTGATGTTACTTGGGCCTTAAATAGGAAGATTTGTCTTTAAATAAATAGGCATCAGACATCAGTGCTCAAAACCTATACCTAACTGCATTATCATTAAACCTACATTCCCTCTTATCCAAAGGGTTGATGGAAAAAAAAAAAAAAAAGATTAAATGCCTTGCTGAATTTCAGTAGCAATGTTGACCATTCTGCCAATCTTTCAGTTTTATAACTGGATCAAAAAGGAAATGAAACTACTTCAGTATAGGTTTTGATTGAATCCACTGTCAAACTTAGTTATCTGTAGCTTGTGCAAGTAGAGACAAGTTATTTGTTTGCTAAACTATTTCACAAGACTACAGTCTATAGTATGTAGGATGTACCTTTCTCCTTTTGGGGAAAATGGAAACACTTGTTCATTTTTGCTCTTCCTACATACTCCAAACACCTGTGATTTTGAAAGACTACTGCTCATCATTGGTGAATTCAGCTGCTTGATATCTAAAGTTCCTTTGGTCCAGACCTATAACTAGATAATCTCTCAGTACAGGTCACCAACTAGTAGATGTTGCCCATATTCAGACCACAGCTGTATTTTGTTTTGTTCAAATAAGGTTTTAAAAATTTCGAGCTAGTTGCCAATGTGGAACATTGAAGACATCACATTAAATCAGGATTCCTTATCTCTTTTGAAAATTTGGAAGCTCTGATTTTCCAATTTCCACATGGGATGCCAGGTATCCTGGGGCACCATGCATTTCTAGTTTGCCCATCCCCACCTAGCTCACTTGACCCCTTTGTATTGGCCTCCTGGCTCCTTTCTGTGCAGACTTTGTGATCCCTAATTTAATTTCATCATTTACCCTGGACTCAATTTCCTGCTTTCAGTTACAAGCTTCCTAGCTTGAAGTTAATAATCCCCAAATGAGGATGAAGAGGCAAAATGTGAGTTGAGAGTATGGGAAATGCCTACGTAGCATCTACCAGGTGCCAGACACTGAACTGTTAGTTCAGTTCACACTCACAACAACCCTGTGTGGGAGGTGCTGTTATTACCCTCATTTTACAGGTGAGGACACAGGCTCAGAGAAGCCCGCTTGCCCAAAGGTGTCTTCTCCACACCTTCTGTTCAATGAGAACTGTAATTATTTCTTATGAGTCAGGGAGTATCTAAATTTACTTTCTGAAGTCAGAGCCTTAGAGGATCACCAGCTGCAATCTGGTAGTGAGTAAGTGGTTTAAGTACTTTTACTTGTCATTATAAATAAACTTGAGACTGAAGAAAAAGGAAGGAACATCTTTCAAAAGAGCATGTCTTTGACCTGAATGACAGGGGAGGAACTGCACACAGACTCCTAAAATCTCCCCTAGTCAAGCTGGATAGTATTTAGGTTCCAGGACATTTATGTAGTCAGTAATCCATCAAGTATGTCCTGAATGCCTACTATGCACCAGAAACCATGCTAGGTAGTTGCCAGGGGTTTCATCCTTCACTAATATTCATTTGTGGGCCTCTGAGGTACAAGCGCCACACTAGGCTTTGAAGATGTAGTCTCTGCCCTTGCAGCTTATGTATTAGCAGAAAAGCCAGACTTTCAATAATTACACAACTAGCTAATTATCATTGTTAAGTATTGCAAAAAAATGCAGCATGCTTTCCAACCTAGGTCTTCCCAAACATCTAGTTCCCTCTTTTGCACAGTTGGTGGGAATGCAAACTGGTGCAGCCACTCTGGAAAACAGTATGGAGGTTCCTCAAAAAGTGAAAAATAGAACAACCATACAACTCAGCAATTGCACTACTAAGTATTTATCCAAAGGATATAAAAGTACAGATTCAAAGGGGCACATGCAACCCAATGTTTATAGCAGCATTGTCAACAATAGCCAAACTATGGAAAGAGCCCAGATGTCCATCAACTGATGAATGGATAAAGAAGATATAGTATACATATATATATAATGGAATATTTTTCAGCCATCAAAAAGAATGAAATCTTGCCATTTGCAATGATGTGGATGGAACTAGAGGGTATTATGTTAAGTGAAATAAGTCAGTTAGAGAAAGACAAATACCATATGATTTCACTTGTATGTGAAATTTAAGAAACAAAACGATGAACATAGGGGAATGAAAAAAAAGAGAGAGGGAAACAAACCATAAGAGACTCTTAACTATAAAAAACAAACTGACTGAATTTAAATTAAGAAAAATAAATTAAAAATAAATAAAAAACAAACTGAGAGTTGCTGGCCAGGGATGGGCTAAATGGGTGATGGGTGTAAGGGAGGGCACTTATAATGAGCACTGGGTGTTATAGTTAAGTGATCAATCACTAAATTCTACACCTGAAACTAATATTACACTATATGTTAACTAACTAGGATTTAAATAAAAACTTGAAACAAACAAACAAAATCTAGTTCCCAAAAACTAGTCTGGGAAGTAAGACAAGGCCTTCCAGGTGAGATAATTTTTGAGCTGAAATCTGCAGGAGTTGGAGGAGTTAGGTGAATTTAAGTAAGGGGAAAGGGAGAAACTTCTGGTCAAAGGGGATAGAAAGTGCCAAGGACTTAAGGAGGGAAAAGACCCCTGATTTCAAAGAATTGAGAAAGGCCAGTAGCCAGCACACATGGAGAATAAGCAGTGAGGGGAGAGAGGCATGGAGTAGGACCAGGGACCTTGGCAAAGGTTACACCACGTAGGGTTGGTGAACTATGTTAAGAATTTGAGATTTATCCTAAAAGACTAGGATTTCAAGCAGGATGGTGACATGATCAAATTAGCATTTATAAAGGTCAGTGTGCTGTCATGTGAAGAAAGGTCAGAGATGTGGAAGAACATATACAGGGAGTCAGGTATTGTGCTAACTCACTGGGGCAAGTAAGAAGTGCTGGTTTAGAGCTGAGTTTCTCATCAGCAGCACTACTGACATTCTACACCAGCTACTTCTTTGTTGTGGGGCTGTCCTATGTTTTGCAGGATGTTTAGAAGCAGTCCTGTCCTCTACCCAGTAGATGCCAGTAGCACCTTCCCCCAGTCATGACAACCAACTGTGTCCACACATTGTCAAATGTCCCTTGGAAGCAAAATCATCCACAGTTGAGAACCACGGTTTAGACTAATGTGGTGATAAGGGAGGTGAAGAGATGTGAAGAGATCCAAGATCTATCTTGGAGGTAGCATCAAAAGGAATTAATGATGGACTTGAAAATGGTTGGAGATGACTCTAATTTGAGATACTGGTGGATGGCATGGCCACCTCTGATAGAAAATATGAAAAAAAGACCAGATTTGAAAGGAAAAATAAAGAGTTCCATTTTGGGTGTGTACAGTTTACAGTGCCTCTTAAGACCTCCAAGGAATACAAAGAAAAACAGAACAAGGCCCCTGTCTTCCAGGAGTTTAGAGTCTAGAAAGAGAGACCGACAAATACATTAATGATTGCAGTGCACTGGGTTAAATACTCCATTAGTTATGCTCACATGAGCTGGACACACACAGACAGGCAACTGGACATAATTGGAGAGAGAGGAACAAAGGATGGCTTCTCAAAGACACTGAAGATTGGATTAAGTTTTAAAGACTGGATTAAAATAAACCAGTCAGAGGTAAAGAAAAAAAGAGGAAAGCAAATGCGAAAATATGCAGCCTAAGGAAGCATAATATGTTCAGAAAACATAAGGAACTGCTGAAATACGGGCTACAACTAAGAGAGTAAAAATGTGGACAAGGTGAGTTTGAGAGATTCTACTGAGGTTGACGCCTCAAGACTTGAAGACTTGCCTGATTGTAGGAAAGAGAAAAGAGACTACTCCAAGATGGCCTCTGCTTGAGCAGCAAGTAACAGTACCAGGGCATGTTCAGTGTTCTACCCAAACAGTTGTTCAAGTAAATATGGGACCATTCATGTAGATAGAGACTTCAGGGTGACAACTGAATTTCGTGTGAAGATACAACCAATTTGAGGTTAGGAATGACGAGCTTGAGAAGTGGGAGAGACAAGGTAGCAGCACCTGCCAGTGAGCTGATCCCAGGCTCCTAGAAACCCTGTTTGTTAAGAGGGGGAAGTCTGGTCCCAAGGACTATCTTTCAAATGACTTTTCTCTTTAATCATCTGGGTTCTTCATTCTGTGCTGATCTTTACTACATTTCAAATATGTCCACACCTCCCCGCTGCATTTCTGACTGGTATGTCACTTTCTTTCAAACAGGGACTTGAAGTCTCCACAGTAACCAGCCTTTGAAAAGACAGTTTGGCTTTTTTTTTTTTTTTTAAGCTTTCAAATCATGTTCATATAATTCAGTAAGAGCTAAAAGTTGACGCATTCACCAGTGTACTTATTTAACTGAGTGATTTCAATCTAGTATGAATATGTTAATCTATTACTTTTCTCAGACATGTATAGTTTAACCCATTAATTCATAAGTATAGAATGATTAAAAACTTCTGTCTGAAGACAGCTCAGGCACCAGTAATTTTTCCTGCAGGCCAGGGGGAAGGGATGGATTCAGTAGGAGAAAAATTAAACTGTAATTCAGAATGGTCTTAAAAGTGACCTGATGTTGTCCTTGTGCATGTCTGAATCCAGGAGTCCATTTCAAATCTCTCTCAGGGAAGATGGAGTTGGCCTGGTCAGGTGCTGGAGGCTAATTCCCACAAGTGTTCAGAGGCTGAGGGGAACCTATCAGTGACCCCTGAGACTTAGGGTCAGTCCTTCCCTCTAGGTAGAGGGCAATTCAGCAAGTTTATATCTTCTGTGGAAGGTTAGTCATTGAGTTCAATATCACTGGTCTGTCCTTTCAGGAAAGGCAGTTTCCCTTAAAAGGGGCCATGGTCTTCTTTGATATACAAATTCTCAGGCCACCAGAATCTGGTACTTTGTCTTTAATGTGACAGTGAGTTTTTCTTATCTTTGTAGCCATAAAACAGATGCAATTTTATTTCTATTTTCCACCCAAGTGGTTCACGTTGAGTTAACGTTCATATTCTTAACCAACTCCACGCCATACTGTTTGCCCATGTAAGCAAAGTAGAACTCAGCACAAAATAATTCATCTTTTTCTCCACATCCTGCACCTATTTTATTGACAATTTTATAACTACTAGTAAATTTTATCTCAGAAATTACTTATCAGAGAAAAATACTCACTGATAATTTATTTAATACAGAAATTGTTCCCATGCATGTTTTCATTTTCATTTCACTGAGATTATTTTCTTTGGAATGGAATATTTGTGTTCTTTCTCTAAGTCATATTCAATCAGCTCTACTGCCTCATGCTGCCAAGATGGAAGCAGCAGCTGGGAGGCTGTGTGAGTCAAGGTTCTGGCAGGCCAAATACGACTCACTCAGCCAGGAAATTTTCCTGCTTAGTTTAAGGGATTGCCGCTATAGCTTGTATTAAAAGTTATTCAAAAAACAAACTAAAGCTATGCACCATTATTTGCATTTCATATGGACTTGACCTTTGGTTCCTAATCCAGTAAGCAACCCTCATGTCAAATCACTGTCATTGAAGAATCCAGGGTTAAATTAATAAATCCTGGGGGACCTTGGTGGCTCAGTTCGTTAAGCATCCAACTCTTGATTTTGGCTCAGGTCATGATCTCAGAGTCATGAGATCAAGACCTGAGTTGAGCCCTGCACTCAGCGTGGAGACTGTGTAGGATACTCTCTTTCCCTCTCCCTTCCTTTCTCACACGTGTGTGCATGTGGGCACACTCCCTCTCTCCCTCTCAAAAAAATAAATAAGTAAATAAAATTTTTTAAAAAATTAATAAATCCAAGGGAACCTGGGTGGCTTGGTTGGCTAAGTATCTGCCTTTGGCTCAGGTCATGATCCCAGGGTCCTGGGATGGAGCCCCACATCGGGCTCCTTGCTCAGCAGGGAGCCTGCTTCTCCCTCTGCCTGCTGCTCCCCCTGCTTGTGCTCTATCTCTCTGACAAATAAATAAATAAAATCTTTTAAAACTATTAATAAATCCAGTATCTGTTGTCATTGATGGTGATGGTGGATTTTTGTTTGTGGGAGTTTTGACCACATTAGGATCCCCACATAAAGAGGCATTCAGTAGACCAGATAGAATGTCACTTTAATTGAGGTGATTAGTTGCTCCTTAATTGAGGTGATTAGTTGCTCCTTCTTTTCCTGAAATTACATTTGCTTTCTTAAAGAAACAGTTAATGGAATTTCTTTTTTAACATGCTTTATACAGATTGGAATGTTTTCTAATAAAAACAGTTTCTTCTTGTGTTTTACTCTTGGAGCTTTACATAGAAATATTGAGTTTGTTTTAGGTGTCAAATTGAATATGCTAGGTACAGTATAGAAAGAATAAATGCCCCATTTTAAATTTTTTTTATTGTGGTAAAATAGAGATAACATAAAATTTACCATCTTAACCATTTTCATGTGCACAGTTAGTGGTAGTAAGTACACTCACATTGTTGTGCAACCATGACCACCATCCAACCCCATGACTCTTTTCATATTGAAAAACTGAAATTCCATAGCCATTAAACAATAACTCCCCATTTTGGGCGCCTGGGTGGCTCAGTTGGTTAAGCGACCGCCTTCGGCTCAGGTCATGATCCTGGAGTCCCTGGATCGAGTCCCGCATCGGGCTCCCTGCTCGGCAGGGAGTCTGCTTTGCCCTCTGACCCTATCCCCTCTCATGTGTTCTCTCTCATTCTCTCTCTCTCAAATAAATAAATAAAATCTTTAAAAAAAATAAAAATAAAAATAACTCCCCATTTTTCCCTACCCCCCAGCCCCAGGCAGCCACCATTATAATTTCCATCTTTATGATTTTGACTACTCTAAGTAGTGCATATGAGTGAAATTATACAGTATTATTTGTCCTCCTAAGACTGGCTATTTCACTTGGAATAATGTCCTCAAGTTCATTCATGTTGTAGCATATTGCAGAATTTTCTTCCTTTTTAAGGCTGAATAATATTCCATTGAACGTCTATACCAAATGTTGTTTATCCATTCATCCATCAATGGAAACGGGTTACTTCCCAAACTTAGCTATTGTGAATAATGCTGCTGTGAACATGGGTATAAATATCTCCTTGAGATCCAGCTTTCAATGCTTTTAAGTACATACCCAGAAGGAGAATTGCTGGATAATATGATGCTATTTTTTAATTTTTTATGAAATGCCATACTGTTTTTCATAGCAACTGTACCATTTTACATTCCCACCAACAGTGCACCAGGGCTCCAACTTCTCTACATTCTTGCCAACATTTGTTGTTTGGAGGGGGGCAGGGTTTAATAGTAGCCATCCTAGTGGGTATGAGGATATGTCTCATTGTAGTTTTGATTTGCATTTTCCTAATAATGAGTGATGTTGAGCATGTATTCCTGTGCTTATTGGACATTCAGAAACATATACAAAAGTCCTTTGTCCATTTTTTAATTGAGTTGTTTCTTTGTTGTTTGTTGAATTTTAAGAGTTCTCTATATATTCTGGATATGAATTCCTTATTATATATATGATTTGCAAATACTTTGTCCCATTCTATGGGTTGCCTTTTTACTCTATTGTTAGTGTCTTCTGATGCACAACTTTTTTTTCATTTTCATGAAGTCAATTTTGTCTGTTTTGTTCTTTAATTACCTGTGCCTTTTTGTCATATCCAAGAAATTATTGACAAATCTAATGTTACAAAGCTTTTTCCCTCTTTTCTTTTAAGAGTTTTATAGTTTTAGGTCTTACATTTAGGTTGTAGATCCATTTGGGGTTAATTTTTGTATGTGGTGTTAGGTAGGTCCAACTTTATTCTTTTGAATGGGATATCCAGTTTTCCCAGCACCATTTGTTGGAAAGACCATCCTTTCCCCCACTGAATGGTCTTGGCACCTTTGTCAAAAATCACTTGACCGTATATGTTAGTATTTCTCTCTGGAGAACTGTATTCCATTTGATTGGTCTATATGTCTGGCTTTATGCTAATATTTTCTGTTTTCATTACTGTAGCTTTGCAGTAAGTTTGAAATCAGGAAGTGTAAGCCCTCTGACTGTTCTTTTTCAGGATTATATTGATTATCCAAGGTCCCTTGAGATTCCACATGAATTTTAGGATAAGTTTTTCTATTTCTGCAAAAATGTTATTGGAATTCTGATAAGGATTGCATTGAATATGTAGGTAAGTTTCTTAGTAGTATTAACATTTTAACATTATATTCCTGAACTTGGAATCTGTTTCCATTTATTCATGTTTTCTTTGATTTCTTTCAGCAATGTTGTGTAATTTTTACTGTATGACTTTGACCTTAAGAATGTTAGTTCCTAAGTATTTTATCATTTTTGTTTGTATTATAAATGAAATTGTTTTCTTAATTCTCTTTTCAAATTGCTCATTGTTAGTGTACAGAAATGCAACTGATTTTTTGTATGTTGACTTTGTATACTACTAATTCGCTTAACTTGTTTATTAGTTCTAACAGATTTTTTGGTAGAAACTTTGTTTTCTTATATATAAGATCATATTATCTGTAAACATAGACAGTATTATTTCTTTCCTTTTTGGATGTCATTATTTTATCTATCTATCTATCATCTATCTATCTATCATCTATGTCTATCAATGCCTGTAGCTCTGGCTAGAACTTCCAGTGCTATGGTTGAATGGAAATGGCAAAAGCAGGCATCTTTGCCTTGTTCCTGATCTTAGAAGAAAAGCTTTTGGTCTTTCACCATTGAGTATGATGGTCATTGTGGGTTTTTAATATATGGCTTTTATTATGTTGAGGTTGTTTCCTTCTATTCCTAGTATGTAGAGTGTTTTTATGATGAAGTATGTTAAATTTTGTGAAATGCTTTTCCTGCATCAATAGACATAAACACCTGTGGGTTTTATTCTTCTTTCTGTTATACATATTATAGCTATCAATTGTAGGTTAAATCATCTTTGCATTCCAGAAGTAAGTCCCAGTTGATCATGGTGTCTAATTGTTTTTAATTAATGCTGCTTAATTCTGTTTGCTACTATTTTGTTGAAGATCTGTTCATCAATGTTTAAGGGGATATTGGTCTGTAGTTTTCTTGTAGTGTCTTTGTCTGGCTTTGGTATCACCATAATGCTGGCCTTGTAGAATGAGTATTTCCTCCTGTTCAATTTTTTTTGGGAAGTTAAAGAATTGGTGTAAATTCTCCTTTGAATGGCAGAATTCGCCAGTGAAGCCATGAGGTTCAGAACGTTTCTCAATCAGGGTATTTTCCATTACTGAGTCAATCTCCTTATTAGTTTTAGGTTTACTCAGATTTTCTATTTCTTCATGGTTAGTCTTGGTAAGCTTTGTTTCTAGGAATTTGTACAACGTAACATTTGCTATCCAATGTGTTGCATAGATGTACTGTCTAATAAGCCTTTTATTTCTGAGAAACTGATGATAATGTCCCCACTTTCATTTCTGATTTTAGTAATTTGAGTCCCAATTTGTTTTCTTAGGCCATCTAGTTAAGTTTTGTCAATTCTGTTAATCTTTTTGAAAACCAGCTTTTGGTTTTGTTGATTTCCTATATTATTTTTCTATTGTCCGTTTTGTTTATCTCTGTTCTATCTTTTTATTTCCTTCTTACTACATCTTTGGGTTTAGTTTGTACTTCTTATACTAGTTCTTTAAGTTGTAAAGTTATATTTTTGATTTGACTTCATTCTTGTTTTTTTCTTCTTTTTTAGTGAGATATAATTGACTTATAACACTATATTCATTATAGGTGTACAACATAATGATTCAATATTTGTTGATGTTGTGAAATAATCGCCACAATAAGTCTAGTTAACATCTGTCACCATATATTTACAGGTTTTTTTTCTTGTGATGAGAAATTTTAAGATCTATTCTCCGAGAAACTCAAATATATGATAGAGTATCTTTTATCTATTTCACCCACTCACCAGTCCCTGCCTTTGGCAACCACCAATCTGTTCTTTAAATCTACGAGCTTGCTTTTTTTGGTTTTTGGTTCTTACAGGGTTTTTTCTGCTTATAACCTGAACTTTTTTGGTTGTAATTGTTTTGTCTTTTAATTTTATTGAATTCCACTGTATAGTTAACATACAGTGTTATATTAGTTTTAGGTATACAATACCTAGGTATACAATTCAACAATTCCATACATCATCAGGTGTTCATCACAATCCCCATCACCTATTTCATCCATCCCCCCAGGCTTCCCTCCACCCACCTCCCCCCAGTAATGATCAGTTTTTTCTCAATACTTGGACTACTAGCTGCCTATCCCTATTTTCCTCAGCTTCCTTCCTTTCTATCAGCTTATCTCTAGATCACTAATTCATTCTTCTGCCTCATTTACACTGGCTGTTAGAGTATCCAGTTTAGACTGCATCTCATTCATAGCATTTTTAAGTTCGGCCTGCTTAGATCTCATTTCTGCCCTTAGAGATTCTATATTGTCACTAATGCTTTTTTCAAGCCTAGCTCTTGACTTCCTGATTGCTACCCTGAAGTCTATCTCTGACATCTTGCTTATATCCGTATCCATTAGATCTGTGGCAGATGACATTGTCTCTGGCTCTTTTCTTTGTTGGGAGTTCCTCCTCCTAGTCATTCTGTTGAGGGATGGTTAAGGGAATGGACAGAGTCCAAAATATCAACCACAATCCAAGCAAAATGCTCCTTAGAAAAAATCCGAGGTGGTTGAAAGCTACCACAGATATACCACCGAAGCCAAGATGATCCAAAACAATAAAAAAGACAGAAAAAAGAAAAGAAAGAAAGAAAAAAAAAAGAGGCGGTGGGGAGAGAGATTATAATCTCTCAGGGTGCACAAAGCAGGGTGATTTGCCTGTTCCTGCTTGATTTTTGGTCTATGTGTTAGAAGAAACTATATCCCAAAATGGCAAAGAAATCAGAACTTATATATATATATCAAGATAAAATTGAATAGAGTGAAAAATGGGACATAAATCTATAAAACATATATGTGGGGAAAAAAGTTAAAAAAGCGACTTAAAAACATAGGTTGGTAATTAAGAATCTATTTGAAACGGGAGTAGGGTGAAGAAGAAGAAGAAGGAGAAGGAGAAGAGAAAAGAAAAGAAAAGAAGGAGGAGGAGAAAAGAAACTAAAAAAGAAATGTAAAATTTTAGCTTGAAGTATAAATGAGTCCTGAGGGAACACCTGGAGCTCCTTATATTATTTTCCCCTGGTGCTGGAGTTTTACAGTCTTGTGGGAAAATAAGCTTCCAGGCATCTCTTTAGAGGGTAAGAGCAAATATGGCCATGCGGGAATCTCCGGCCCAGAGCCACAGTGTTGCTATCCATCCCCTCAACAAATCCTCCAGGTCAATCTGTCTGTACTTCTGTGAGTACCAAACTCCACAGACTAGACCATCTTCTAGAGGAGGGGCTTTTTGTGTTTATTCTCAAATGCCTTTGCCTCAGGTGAATTGCTCCACCCTTGTCAGGGGCCAGGCTAAGTAATCTGCTCCGGTTTGCTCTCTGTAGCTTTTGTTCCCTGAAGGCTTTCTGTGCAGCTTCAGAGGATGAAAGTGAAAATGGCAGCCTCCCAATCTCTGGCCCTGGAGCCGAAAGCTCGGGGCCCCACTCCTCAGTGCACCCTCAGAGAAAAGCAGTCAATCACTACTGTCTCCCTGGTCTCTGGCCACACTCTGTGCTCGCCCGGCCTGTGACTGAGGGTTTCTATCTCCAGCACATGACCCCATTTGGAGTCTCCAAACCCAGTAGATTCCTGTGGCACTCCTCCCGGGGGGAGGAAGGGGGTGGTCTCCCTGGTTCTGCCATTTGTTGGGCCCCTGCTCGAAGAGCAGTGGCCCGACTGTGCCGTGGATCATGGTTTATGGCAACCCCGAGCTGAGAGCCCACTCCTGGGCTCACTCTTCTCAGCTGGCTTCCCCGCTCCAATACGTGGGAGCTCTGCTGCACTCAGGCACCCCTGGCCTTCTGTGACCCTGAGGATTCTGAGACCACACTGTCCCAGTGAGTGTTCCACCCTCCCCACCCCCTAAGCTGCCTGAGCGACATCCCTCACCAGAGCAGACTTCTAAAAGTTCTGATTTTGTGCTCTGCTGCTCTACAACTTGCCAGTATCTGGCTGACAGAGGCTCCCTCCCCCTGCCATCTATCTTCCCATATATTGCCTTGGATTCACTTCTCTGCACCTCCTACCTTGCAGAAAATGGTCACTTTTCTATTCATAGAGTTGCAGTTATTCCTTTCTTCGATCTCTGGTTGAGTTTGCAGGTGTTCAGAATGGTTTGATAGCTATCTAGCTGAATTCCTGGGACCAGACAAAATTAAGGTCTCCTACTCCTCCGCCATCTTGGACTCCTCTCTATTTGGAACTCTTTATCAGTAAACTACTTATCTCCATTTCATTAAGGTCATTTTTGTCTGAAGTTTCACCTTGTATTTTTGTTTGAAACATATTGCTTTGTTTCTTTATTTTGCTTGACTCTGTGTTGGTTTCTAAGCAATACATAAAACAGCCTCCTCTAACTGGTGTAAGGTGGTATCTCAATGTGGTTTTGATTTGAATTTCCCTGATGGCTAATGATGATGAACATTTTTTCATGTGTCTGTTGGAGAGGTTGTGGAGAAGGGGAACCCTCTTACACTGTTGGTGGGAATGCAAGTTGGTACAGCCACTTTGGAAATCAGTGTGGAGGTTCCTCAAAAATTTAAAAATAGAGCTGCCCTATGACCCCGCAATTGCACTCCTGGGTATTTACCCCAAAGACACAGATGTAGTGAAAAGAAGGGCCATATGCACCCCAATGTTCATAGCAAATAGCCAAACTGTGGAAAGAGCTGAGATGCCCTTCAACAGATGAATGGATAAGGAAGACGTGGTCCATATATACAATGGAATATTACTCAGCCATCAGGAAGGATGAATACCCAACTTTTACATCAACATGGATGGGACTGGAGGAGATTATGCTAAGTGAAATAAGTCAAGCAGAGAAAGTCAATTATCATATGGTTTCACTTATTTGTGGAACATAAGGAATAGCATGGAGGACATTAGAAGGAAGGGAAAAATGAAGGGAGGGAAATCGGAGGGAGAGATGAACCATGAGAGACTATGGACTCTGAGAAACAAACAGGGTTTTAGAGGGGAGGGGGGTGGGGAGATGGGTTAGCCCAGTGATGGCTATTAAGGAGGGCACGTACTGCATGGAGCACTGGGTGTTATATGAAAACAATGGATCATGGATCACTACGTCAAAAACTAATGATGTATTGTATGGTGACTAACATAACATAATAAAATTTTTAAAAAAAAGAAAAGAAAAAAATTATCAGTAGGTTCTTATACTAAAAAAATAAAAATAAAATAAAATAAAATAAATATTAAAATGTTAAAAAAAAAAACAAAAAACAGCCTCCTCTTCCAGTCTTGAAGGAGTGACCTTGTTTAGGAGATGAGCCATATTGCTCAACCCTACCCTAATTTATGGTTGTATCTCAAACCTTTGTGATTGTCCAAACAGCCTACTTTATTTTTAGTGGCCCCCAGTAGGTAAGGGTGTGCAAGATCTGTGAGTGTCTTAAAGCAGACGATTTCAGTCAGCATCTAGACTCAGGCTGATTAGAAATTAGATTCTCACACAGTTTTTATTATTTATTTATTTATTTATTTATTTATTTATTTTTACAGATTTTATTTATTTATTCATGAGAGACAGAGAGAGAGAGAGAGGCAGAGGCAGAGGGAGAAGCAGGCTCCCCACAGAGCAGGGAGCCTGACGCGGGACTTGATCCCAGGACCCTGGAATCGTAACCTGAGCCGAAGGCAATACTTAACCGACCAAGCCACCCAGGCGTCCCTCTCACACAGTAGTTTTTAAAGTATGCAAATATACCGTGTCTTGTAGGACAGCAAGCATAAGTTCTATTGGCCACCAGAGCCAGTTGATCTAGAGGTGTTCCCTTGGCAACAGCACAAAGATCAGGGTGACAGGTGAGTGTACAAACTGCTTCCTCATAGATACCAGCAACCTGGGGCTGCACTGGCCCCTGCTCCCAGAGAGCCCATCTAGACTCCTAGAAGTGAGCTAAACCAGAAGCCTCATCCTCAGACCAAAGATTCAGGACAAGCAAATAGCCTCTTTTTCACAGAATGACAGAGGTTGTTTTTTGGTCCGTTTGCTCTGCCCTGAGGTTAGTAGCTGGTCAAGAACTCTCCCCCCAACTGGTACAGCCCCATGAAGAGAAACAAGCCTTCTTGGCCACCAATGCCAGCTGACCAGAGAGTAAAAACCAGAGCACCAGATGCATGTAAAACTCCCCTTGAAGATACAAATGCTCTGGAGCACAGCAGAGAGAGAGTAGGGTCTCTGAGAGGATTCCAGTTAGTCCCCAGATGTGTGTTTAATGAGCAGCCTGCTTCTAAAAACCACAGCTGTGAAGATGAGCTAAGAGGCCCCTCTCACAAAAGCACTGGGCTCCTCAGTCTGTTGCCTCCTGTGTGTAGGGTTGGTAGCCAGTTAAGAACCCTTTCTCCATATGTTACAGCTTTGCTGGACACCAGAGCCAGGTGATCCAGGGGTGTCTGATGGGGGGCAGTTGCACAAACCGGGGTGCCAGAGAAGGGTATGTGTTCCTTCGGGGGCAATATCAGCAAGCTGGAGTGAGGCAGAGAGAGAACACAAAGATGGTGATGGCCAGCCTCCACCCCTAAGTGTGTGTGAAATTAAATGCCTCCCCTCAGGTTGGTGCTTTAAGATAAGCAAACAAGCCTCTTTTATGGGGTCTT
Organism: Halichoerus grypus; assembly: GCF_964656455.1. Classification (NCBI taxonomy): domain Eukaryota; kingdom Metazoa; phylum Chordata; class Mammalia; order Carnivora; family Phocidae; genus Halichoerus; species Halichoerus grypus. The sequence continues at coordinate 9,210,147 of NC_135723.1, forward strand.
TTTTAGCCAGTTGCCTCTGCCCTGGGCCCTGGGGTGAGAGAGTACAGGTGCAAAAACCCTGTGGGAACTGTTTCTCAGTTTTCTATAGCCTTGTGGGTCTCATGGACATAACCCCTTTGGATTTCAAAGCTAGATGTTTTGGAGCCTGTCTTTCAGTTGCAGGTCTTAGAATCTGGAATGTTCAGTGTGGGGTTCAAACCCTTCACTCCTCAGGGAGAAGCTTGGTGTTTTAAAATCCCTGCCAATTGTGGGCTGCTGCACCAGGCATGGGGTTTATGACAAGATTTTATCTCAGTTTCTCCTACCCACTCTGATGTGCATTTTTTTCTCATTTGCCTGATGTGTAGGAGTTGCTCAGTTAGTTTTTGTTGTTGTTCCTATTGTCGTTTTTCAGGGAAGTGTTTTTTTTTTCTTTATGTAACTGTAGATTCAGTATGTCTGTGGGATGAAGTGAATTCAGGATCCTCTTACATCACCATCTTGATCCAGACGATTGTTGTTTTTTAATCTAAGTGATTGTAGCTATAAATGTCCCCCTTAGCACTGCCTTTGCGGTGGCCCTAGATTTTGATGTATTGTGTTTTTGTGTTCATTCATCTCTAAGTATTTTCTAATTTCCCTTGTGATTTCTTCTTTGATCCATTGGTTGTTTAAAAGTGTGTTGTTACATTTCCACAATTTTATGAAATTTTCAGTTCTTAATCTGTTGTTGATTTCTGTCTTGATATTGCTGTGATCAGAACATACACCTTGTGTGATACCTACTTTTAAAAAATATATTAAGACTTCACTTGTGGGCGCCTGGGTGGCTCAGTTGGTTAAGTGACTGCCTTCGGCTCAGGTCATGATCCTGGAGTCCGGGCATCGAGTCCCGCATCGGGCTCCCTGCTCGGCGGGGAGTCTGCTTCTCCCTCTGACCCTCCTCCCTCTCATGCTCTCTGTCTCTCATTCTCTCTCTCTCAAATAAATAAATAAAAATCTTTAAAAAAAAAAAGACTTCACTTGTGACCTGACATATGGTAGATCCTGGAAAATGGCCTACGTGCCCCTGAGAAGAATGTTTATGCTGTTGTTGGGTCTGTGTTCTATTACAGACATTGGTTTATTGTGTTGTTCAAGTCCTCCATTTCCTTATTTATAACTCTCTGGTTTTTCTATTCATTATCATAAGTGGGATATTAAATCTTTCACTATTATTGTAGAACTACTAATTTTTCCTTATGATTCTGTCAGTTTTACTTCATATATTTTCATGGTCTGTCACTGGGTGCATAACTGTTTATAATTGTTGTATCTTCATGCTGTATTAAACCTTTCATTAGTACGTAATGTCTTTCTTTGTCTCATAAATGTTTTTGATTTAAATTCTATTTAGTACGATATCAGCAGAGCTACCCTTGCCCTCCTTTGGTTACTATTTATGTGCAATATCTCTGCTCATTCTTTCATTTTTCAACTTCTTTGTGCCTTTAGATATAAAGTGAATTCTTTATTCTATTCTGCCAATTTTGGTCTTTTAATTAGAAAGTTTAGTCCATTTACATATAAGGAATTACTTATAGAGAGGTACTTATTTCTGTCATTTTGCTGTTTGTTTTCTATGAGCCTTACAGCTTTTTTGTCCCTCACTTACTACACTACTATCTCCTTTTGTGTTCAACTGACTTTTTTGTTGTGAAATATTTAAATTTCTTTTTCATTTTCTTTTATGAATATTCTATAGCTATTTTCTTTGTGGTTACCATGGGGATTACATTTAATAGCCTAACATTATAACATTCTAATTGAAATTATACCATCTTAACTCCAAAAACATGCAAAAAGTCTGCTCCTTTATAGTTCTGTTCCCACTTATTTTGGTTGTTGATATCACAAAATTACATCTGTACACATGGTTTGTCCCAAAACATAAACTAGTAATTCTTTTAAATGCATTAGTCACTTAAAGTATGTAGAAAACAAGATGGGTTGTTGCAAACCAATGTTACAGTAATGCTAACTTTTGTACAAATTGCTCTTAAATGTATTAGTCTCTTAAATCATGTAGAAACCAAAAAAGCTAAATCAAACCATTGTTACAATAATGCTAGCTTTACAATTGCCAAGGCATCTACCTTTACTGAAATGTTTATTTCTCCATATGGCTTTGAGTTACTGTTTAGTGTCCTTTCATTTCATCCTGCAGGACTCCCTTGAGCATTTCCTGCAGGCAGATCTACTGGTCATGAATTCCTTCAGCTTTTGTTTATCTGGAAATGTCTTAATTTCTCCCTCACCTTTAAAGGACAGTTTTGTCACATATAGGATTCTTGGTTGACAGTTTTTATCTTTTAGCACTTTGAATATATTGGCCCACTGAATTCTGGCCTCCAAAGCTTCTGATGAGAAATATGCTTTTGATCTTATTGAGGATCTATCCCTCACATGTGATAATTCATTTCTCTCATGCTGTTTTTAAGATTCATCCCAAAAAAAATTTTAGGCCTGGTTCACTTATTTTTTTTTTTAATCTTTTTTCTTTCTGTTCCTAAGACTAAAAATTTCCATTGTTTTATCTTCAAGTTTGCTGATCCTTTTCTCAGAATGTTCAAATTTGCCTTTGAATCCATGTAGTGAGTTTTTCATTTCAGTTATTAAACCTTTGGCTCCAGAATTCTTTTGCTTCTTTTAAAGTTTTCTATTCTTTTATTGATATTTCCATTTTGTTCACACACTGCTTTTTGTTTTTGTTTGTTTGTTTACTTTCCCTATGCTTGTTTACTTTACTTCTTTGAGCCTGTTTAAGACAACTATTTTAAAGTCTTTGTCTGGGCCCCTGGGTGGCTCAGTTGGTTAAGCATCTGCCTTCAGCTCAGGTCATGTTCCCAGGGTCCTGGGATCGAGTCCTGCATTGGGCTCCCTGCTCCACGGGAGGCCTGTTTCTCCCTCTCCCACTCCCCCTGCTTGTGTTCCCTCTCTTGCTTTGCAAGGAGTCTGCTTCTCCCTCTGCCCCTTCTCCCACTCATTCTCTCAATCTCTCTCTCTCTCTCCCTCTCTCAAATAAATAAATAAATAAAATCTTTTTAAAAAATAAAGTTTTTGTCTTCAGTGTATGTCATTAGATTTTTTTCAGGGACAGTTTCTATTGATTATTTTTTCCATTGAGTGGGCCATATTTTCCTGTTTCTTTGACTGCCTTCTAATTTTTTGTTGAACACTGGACATTTGAATCTAACAATGTGGTAACTCTTAAAATCAAAGTCTTCCTATCCCCCTGGGTTGCAGTTTTTTGTTATTGTTTATTGTTTTTGTTTGTATATTTATTATAGGCTGTCTATGTACCAACTATGGTCTTAAGCATAAACTTAATGTCTTCTCAGATCTTTCCTGAACCTCTGCCTTCACCTAGGAATGCATGATGACTTTCTAGTTTTTGCTCTCTGTGTGGTTATTTTTGAATAAGCTAGTTTTCAATGACTGGCTCTCAAAAGAAGAAAAAGAGAGAAAATGAAGGGGAAGGAAAAGGCAGCAGCCTTTTAAATCCCCTGGAAATCACTTCAGCCAGAGAGAAGGGACTTGCAACAATTGGGGAGGGGGTGCAATAACAATGGCCTTACCTCTTTTTTCTGAATCTCTGTGATTGGAAGCATCCATCTGAGATAAGAGCACAGACCCCTAACATCTGGAGGACAGGATCATTTTTTACCACTCTCGCTCCTGCAAACTGTGTCAAGCTGCTCCTGGAACATAAGCATGGCTGCTTGCTATAGGGGTGAGGAGTGGGGGATGGATAGATGGTGTTGTGCTAAGAGCTGAAATTGACCAAGGTTAACCACAACTTATTATTAAAGCCTTTCCTTGGAAGTTGCAAACCTTCAGTAGGCTCTAGAGTTCCAAAATATTACATCAGACTGATTTTGCCTATGTAATAGTTGTTTAGGTGGGGAGAAAGATTCATGGTACTTCTTATTCTGCCATCTTCCCCTAATCCTCTCTCTTTTTCTTTTTAAATTGGGGTGAAATTTACCTACACTACACAAAGGCTGAAGAATTTTTACATATTTTTATGCTCATGTAACCACCACCTAGATCAAGATGATGTGGGAAACAAAGGCAAAAGAAAAATTAAATATCATGACTACTTACAGCCCATTTACAAGTCCTTAAAACAGGCAGAGTGACATTCCTCTAGGAATACAGCTGCCTTGATGTTAATACTTTGGTGAGGGCAAACGGCAATTTTAGCACAACCCCCAGGATCCTGTAAGTCTACTTTAACATATAAAAATTTCTTTGGAACCTTCCTTTATCTCTACCCCCCAAGATACATGTTGACAATCATCCCTCAAGCATATGACCCACCAATAAACATCTGAAGGTCTCATGACTGAGTTTTTACTAAAGAGTAATAACAGACCTTTTCCTAACAATAGCTAGCACCCTCAGGATCCTAGGCAGACTGGAAGAAGAGGTGATGAACTACAACTGTATGGATCCCACAAGACTGTGAATCTCCAGCTCTAGGGAAAATAGTATATTGAGATCCAGGTGTTTCCTCATGGTTCATTTATCTTTCAGTCTAAAATTTTCCATTTCTTTTTTTTACCTTTTTCCCGTTTCAACTAGATTCTTATTTTACCGACTTACGTTTTTAAGTTGCTTTTTAATGTTTTTTTTTACATCTACATTTTATAGATATATGCCTCAATTTAGTCCTTTTTTCACTCTTTTCAATTTTATTTAAATATATATATGTTTTGCTTTAGTTGCAATTTTGGGATGTAGTGTCTTCTAACACAGAAAATGCAATCAGGAACAAGTGGATCACCCTGCTTTGTTCACCCTGAAAGATTATAGTCTCTCCCCCCACCCCCATTTCTGTTTTCTTTCATTTTGATTTTGTTTCCTTTTGCTGTTGTGGCTTCCAAATACTTCAGATTTGTCTAGGATATATTTTGGTTGGGCCATGGTTGATATCTTGGACTCTGCTCATTGGCTCACCCATCCTTATCTGGGCAAAGTGACTAGAAGGAGGAATTCACACACACAAAAAGAACCAGAGGCAATGTTCTCTGCCACAGATATGGATATAAGTAAGATGTCAGAGATGGAATTCAGGATAGCAATTAAAAGTTGATAGCTAGGCTTGAAAAAAAGCATAACGGACATACAGAATCCCTAAGGGCAGAAATGAGATCTAATCAGGCTGAACTTAAAAATGCTACGAATGAAATGCAGTCTAAATTGGATGCTCTAACAGCTAGTGTAAATGAGGTAAAAGAGAGAATAAGTGATCTAGAGGACAGGATGATGCAAAGAAAGGAAGTTGAGGAAAAGAGAGAAAGACAATAGCCCATGAAGAAAGGCTTTGAGAATTTAATGATGCATTGAAAAGAACCAATGTCAGAATTATTGGGGTGTCCAAGGGGGTGGAAAGAGAGAGGGCTAGAAGGTATATTTAAACAAATCATAGCTGAGAACTTCCCTAATCTGGGGAAAGAAACAAGCATTCCTGTCCAAGAGGCAGAGAGGACCCCTCCCAAAATCAATAAAAATATATCAACACCCTGACATATAATAGTGAAGCTTGCATATCTTACGGCCTAAGAAACTATCCTGAGAGTACCCAGGGAGAGGAGGTTCCTTACGTATGGGGGAAAGAACATCAGAATAACATCAGAACTATCCACAGAAACCTGGCAAGCCAGAAAGGGCTGGCAAGACATATCCAGGGTAGTAAATGAGAAGAACATGCAGCCAAGAATACTTTATCCAGCAAAGGTTGTCATTCAGAATGGAAGGAGAGATAAAGAGTTTCCAGGACAGGCAGAACCTGACAGAATATGTGACCACCAAGCCAGCCCTGCAAGAAATATTAAGGGGGATATTGTAAGTGAAGAGAGACCCCAAGAGTAACATAGACCAGAAAGAAACAATTACAGAAACAGGGACTTTGCAGGCAATACAATGGCACTAAATTCATATCTTTCAATAGTTACTCTGAATGTAAATGGGCTAAATGCTCCAATAAAAAGACACAGGGTATCAGATTGGATGGAAAAAAAAAAAAACCACGAACCATCCATATGCTGTCTACAAGAGACTGATTTTAGACCTAAAGACACCTCCAGACTGAAAGTGAGGGGGTTGAGAACAATTTACCATGCTAAGGGACCTCAAAAGAAAGCTGGGGTAGCAATCCTCATATCAGACAAATTAGATTTTAAACCAAAGACTGTAGCAAGAGATGTAGAGGGACACTATATCATACTTAAAGGGTCTATCCAACAAGAAGCTCTAACAATTATAAATATATATGCCCCCAACATGGGAGCAGCCAATTATATAAACCAATTAATAACCAAAGTAAAGAAACACATTGATAATAATACATTAAGAGTAGGGGACTTCAACACCCCACTCACAGCAATGGACAGATCCTCTAAGCAGAGAATCAACAAAGAAACAAGAGCTTTGAATCACACATTGGACCAGGTGGACTTCATAGACATATACAGACATTCCCCCCCAAAACAACAGAACACTCATTCTTCTCAAATGCACATGGAACTTTCTCCAGAATAGATCACATACTGGGTCACAAATCAGATCTCAACTGATACCAAAAGATTGAGGTTATTCCTTACATATTTTCAGACCACAATGCTTTGAAACTGGAACACAACCACAAGAAGAAATTTGGAAGGAGGCCGAACACTTGGAGGTTAAGAGCATCCTGCTCAAGAATGAATGGGTCAACCAGGAAATTAAAGAAGAACTTCAACAATTCATGCAAACCAATGAAAATGAAAACACATCAGTTCAAAACCTATGGGATACTGCAAAGGCAGTCCTAAGAGGGAAGTACATAGCCATCCAAGACTCTCTCAAAAAATTAGAAAAATCCCAAATGCACAAGCTAACCTTACACATAAGGACCTGGAGAAAGGTCAGCAAATAAAGCCTAAACCAAACAGGAGAAGAGAAAATAAAGATTAGAGCAGAAATCAGTAAAATAGAAACCAGAAGAACAGTAGAACAGATCAATGAAACTAGAAGCTGGTTCTTTGAAAGAATTAATAAAATCCATAAACCTCTGGCCAGACTTATCCAAAAGAAAAGAGAAAAGACCTGAATTAATAAAATCATGAATTTAAGGGGAGAGATCACGACAAATAGCAAGGAAATACGAACAATTGTGAGAACATACTATGAGCAACTACATTTCAACAAATTAAGCAATCTGGAAGAAATGGATGCATTCCTGGAAAATTATAAGTTACCAAGAATGAAACAGGAAGAGGTAGAACATCTGAACAGACCAATAACCAGCAAGGAAATTGAAGCAGTAATCAAAAACCTCCCAAAAAACAAGAGTCCGGGGCCAGAAGGCTTCCCAGGGGAGTTCTACCAAACAGTTAAAGAAGAAATCAGACCTATCTACTGAAGCTGCTTCAAAAAATAGAAATGGAAGGAAAACTTCCAAACTCGTTCTATGAGGCCAGCACTACCCTGATCCCAAAACCAGACAAAGACCCCTTCAAAAAGGAGAATTACAGACCAATATCCCTGATGAACATGGATGCCAAAGTACTCACCAAGATATTAGCCAATAGGATCCAACAGTACATCAAAATTATTATTCATCACGACCAACTGGGATTTATTCCTGAGATGCAAGGGTGTTTCCACATTCACAAATCAATCAACCAGATAGATCATATTAATAAAAGAAAAGACAAGACCCATATGATCCTCTCAATTGATGCAGAGAAAACATTTGACAAAATATGGCATCCTTTCTTGATTAAAATTCTTCTAAGTATAGGGTTAGAGGGCACATACCTCAATATCATAAAAGCCATCTATGAAAAGCCCTCAGTAAATATCATTCTCAATGGGGAGAAAGTGAGAGCTTTTCCCTTAAGGTCAGGAACACAACAGGGATGCCCACTCTCACCACTTTTGTTCAACATGGTACTAGAAGTCCTAGCCTGAACAATCAGACAATGATAAGAAATAAAAGGCATTTAAATTGGCAAAGAAGAAGTCAAACCCTCTCTCTTCACAGATGACATGATACTTTATGTGGAAAATCCTAAGACTCCAGCCCAAAATTGCTAGAACTCATACAGCAATTCAGCAACGTGGCAGGATAAAAAATCAATGCACAGAAATCAGTTGCATTTCTATACACTAACAATGTAACTGAAGAAAGAGAAATTAAGGAATCCATCCCATTCACAATTGCACCAAAAACCATAAGATACCTAAGAATAAACCTAACCAAAGAGGTAAAGGATCTCTACTCTAGAAACTACAGAACACTTATGAAAGAAATTAAGGAAGACACAAAGAGATGAAAAAGCATTCCATGCTCATGGATTGGAAAAACAAACATTGTTAAAGTGTCTGTGCTACCCAGAGCAGGCTACACTTTCAATGCAATCCCTATTAAAATACCCATCAGCACTTTTCACAGAGCTGGAACGACAATCCTAAAATTTGTATGGAACTAGAAAAGACCCCGAAGGTCCAGGGGAATATTGAAAAAGAAAACCAAAGCTGGAGGCATCACAATGCCTGACTCCAAGCTCTATTACAAAGCTGTGATCATCAAGCCAGCATGGTATTGGCACAATAACACACACATAGATCAATGGAACAGAATAGAGAGCCCAGAAATGGACCCTCAACTCTAGGTCAACTAATCTTTGACAAATCAGGAAAGAATATCCAATGGAAAAAAGACAGTCTCTTCAATAAATGGTGCTAGGAAAATTGGACAGCCACATGCAGAAGAATGAAACTGGATCCATTCTGTTACACCATACACAAAGACAAACTCAAAATGGATGAAAGACCTCAATGTGAGACAGGAATCCATCAAATCCTAGAGCAGAACACAGGCAGTAACCTCTTTGACCTAGGCCACAGAAACTTCTTCCAAGACATGTCTCTAAAGGCAAGGGAAACAAAAGCAAAGATGAACTTTTGGGACTTCATCAAGATAAAAAGCTTCTGCACAGCAAACAGTCCACAAAACTAAAAGGCAACCTATGGAATGGGAGAAGATATTTACAAATGACATAACAAATAAAGGGCTGGTATCCAAGATCTATAAAGAACTTCTCAAACTCAACACCCAAAAAACAAATAATCCAGTCAAGAAATGGGCACAAGACATGAACAGACACTTCTTCAAAGAAGACACAAATGACCAACAGACACATGAAAAAATGCTCAACATCACTCAATATCTGTGCTGGTTACATTCTGTTCCTCTCCAGCCCTAACCCCTTAATTCATTCTACACCTTCTTCTATTCTGTTTTGTGCTTCAGAATGCTAACCTCTGTGGACACTGTCCCTTTTGCTGTCTTACCCTCTGGCTTTCTGAAGGTTTGGCCAATGAAAGGCACTGACTAAGGTCAGAAAAGGAGAGAAGAGAGAGAGGCCAAAGATGTATCTCCTTTTTCCCTGCTTTGGCATGTTTGTGGCAGGCAATGCATCACTCTGTGACTAGATTTTCTTCCAGAAATCTAGTTTTCATGCAGGCTCTGGTAACACCATTGCTCCTTTGGATACTGGCCTGATAAACCTTCCCAATGGTGTTAGTCTCTGGGTGCCTTAAAATACTCTGTCTCTTAACCCTGCTCAATCTCTATAAATGTTTCCTCCATTTAAAAGTCTTTTCAAAAATTCCAGCCAACTGTGAGCCCCTGCCATAAACTCCACATGAAATCAATGGGTTCCATCTCAAAAGACTTCTGAAGCATAAGAGAATACAAAACACAAGTGGACTAAGCAGCACTGTTGATGCCACTACTATGTTAGAAAGGAAGTCAAGATCACTTGCCCATGAGAGAAAACAAATCCTTCAAATCATAATCATTCTTTGTATGCTTGACTGTCATGGACCTGCCTTTGTTTGCTTCAAAACTGAAGGAAGCTCTGGATACCTGTGGAAGCTATAAATACCAGATGACTTGCTTTAAATTGCCTCACTTTTGTGCATTCTCTAGAAATCAGTACACACACACCATCTTCCTTTTTCATATGGAGGTAATGGAACTTCCCATACCATGATGCTTTCTTCTCAATCAAGGAATAATGAATTCATGTTCTCAAAAATAGGGCATTTTGAAAGGGTTCTAGGAAGATGGCAGAGTAGGAACCACCATGAAATACCTAGAGTAGTCAAAAGTATGGAGACAGCAGAATTGTGGTTACCAGTGATAGGGGGAGGGAGGAAAGGGGAATTTATTGTTTAATGAGTTCTGGTGTTGGGTAGTGGTGATGGTTGCACATCAATATCAATGTACTTAATACCACTGAACTGTACACTTAAGAATGGTTAAGATAGTAAATTTTTTATATGCATTTTACAACCATAAAAATGTGGGGGGAAAAAGAGAAAGGAGGTCACATCAAATTGGTAGGAGGGGTGGAGATGTGATCTGTATCAAACTCCTTGTGAGACAAACCACAAGGGGAGTGACACCACAAGCACAAAGAAGGGGAGAATCAGACCTCACACCAGGCATCCCAGGCACAGGGGATCTGCACTGGGAAGATGAGCCCCTATAACATCTGGCTTTGAAAACCAGAGGGGCTTACCTTTGTGAATTTTTATAACCAGCAGGGCTTAACTCCAAGTACTTTAAAAATCAGCAGGTTTGGCTCTGGAAGAGCCTACAGACGACAGGTAGCTGAGTCCCACCCTTAAAGAGATAGCATAACAAACAACCCACTGAGATCCAGCATAGAAGCAGCATCTTGAAAGAGATTTATTTACTCATCTCAGAAGAGGTGCTGGAGATGCAAGGACCTTTAGGAGACTTCAGGAACAAAAGATCTGGTGGGCACCATTTCCCTCCCCAGATCCCCAGCCTAGATAGCAGTACACCTGTGGGAACCAGTGCAAACACTCTCCACTTAGCTTGTTAACACCATGTGACCCAGTACTAATTTGTCCTGTGGATCCACCCTATCCAACCAGTCCCACCCAGCAGAAGTACCTCTAAAGCAGCTCTTACCCTGTCTCATCCTGCAAGGAGTGTAGTCACAGCAAGGACCAGCACCACTCCAAAGTGATTTCTGCCCTAGGGAAAGAGAGAGATAACCACATACACTAATATGATTGCAGCACCAGCAGGCAAACCTTATAACTTGCAATACAAAGAGTGCACTACTGATCACTACGTCTGCAGTCCCAGCAGACTAGGGACAGGCATCTGATCTGTCAGCCTTGCCCACCAACAAAAACCTCTCAGGAGTACCATAGGGAGAGAGCCCTGAAGTTCAGGGTCATTGCAGCCTGGACAGATGGATTGGAGGTAATTATCTGGTTTGTCTGCAGACCCTACCCACCAACTATAGCCTCTCAGGGGACAACACAGGGAGAGTGCCCTGCAGCTCAGAGTGACCTCAGCAAAGAGTCTGAGGACAGGAATCTGGTCTGACTGCTGACACTGCTCAACTACAAGCCCATGATGGCTCCAGACTGGCCCCTTCACAGCACAGGGACCAAACCTTGCCCACAACAGGCAAAATGGGCCACTGCAGCACACTGAACAAAAACAAATGAGGTCTAGCCACATTAGGGTACATGCAACCCACATAGGAGGCATCCCTGAAATGTCTAGTTCTGGTAAACAGGGGACATTATGCCACAGGACACAACAGGCCTCTTCATAAGGCCACTACTTTCAAGATCAGGAAACATAACTGACTTTCCTAATACATAACAACAAATACAAAGAGTTAGACAAAATTAGGAGACAGAGGAATAAGTCTCAAATGAAAGAAAAGGACAAAACCTCAGCAAATGAGCTAAATAAAATAGAGAGAAGCAATATGCCTTACAGAAACTTCAAAGTAATGGTCATAAAGATACTTACTGGACTTGAGAAAAAATGGGGCATCCCAGTGAGACCTTCAAAAAAGAGATAGAAAATATATTGGGGCACCTGGGTGGTTCAGTTGGTTGAGCATCCAACTTTTGCTTTTGGCTCAGGTCATGATCTCGGGGTCATGGGATCAAGCCCCACTTTGGGCTCTGTGCTCAGCAGGGAGTCCACTCGAGATTCTCTCTCTACCTCTCCCTCTGTCCCTCCCTGCCTGTACATGACCTCTCTCTCTCTCAAATAAATAAATAAATCTTAAAAAAGAGATAGAAAATATAAAAAAGAACCAATCAGAGATGAATAACTCAATAACTGAAAATAAAAATACACTACAGCGGTGCCTGGGTGGCTCAGTCAGTTAAGCATCGGCCTTCAGCTCAGGTCATGATCCAGGGGTCCTGGGATCAAGCCCTACATTGGGCTCCCTGCTCAGCAGGGAGCCTGCTTCTCTCTCTCCCTCTCCCTCTGCCCTTCCCCCCGCCACTCATGCTAGCTCTCTAGCACATGCTCTCTGTCTCTCTCTCTCAAATAAACATATAAATCTTTTTTTTAAAAATTAAAAAAAGAAAAATCCACTAGAAGGAATCATTAGTAGACTAGAGGAGATAAAAGAACAGATCAGTGAACTGGAAGGCTGAGTAATGGAAAATAAGCTGAACAGCAAAAAGAAAAAAAATAATAATAAATGAGAATTGGTATAGGAAATTCAGCAACATCATCAAGCATAATAACATTCACATTATAGGACTCCCAGAAGGAGAGGAGGGAGTAAAGGAGGCAGAAAATTTATTTGAAGAAATAATAGCTAGAAACTTCCCTAATCTGGGCTAAAAAACAGACATCTAGGTCCAAGAGCCACAGAGATCCTCCAACAAAATCAACCCAAGAAGGTCCACACCAACACACATAATAATTAAAATGGCAAAACATAATGATAAATAGTGAAATTTAAAAGCACCAAGAGAAAAGAAAACAGTTCCATACAAGGGAAAGCCCATAAAGCTATCAACTGATTTTTCAGCAGAAACTTTGCAGGCTGGAAGAGAGTGGCAAGATATATTCAAAGTGCTGAAAGATAAAAGCCTTCAACCAAGAATACTCTAGCCAGCAAAGGTATCATTCAGAATAGAAAAAGAGAAAAACATTTTCCAGACAAACAAAAGTTAAAGGAGTTTATCACTACTAAACCAGCCTTACAAGAAACATTAAAGGAAATTCATTGAGTGGAAAGGAGGGGCCATAATCAGGAGTAAGAAAATTAAGAAAGGAAAAAAAATTCACAATTAAATACAAATATAATAAAAGTAGTAGATAATTCATATAAAACTAACATGGAGGTTAAAGCACAAAAATAGTAAAATCAATTATATCTATAAATCAGTCAAGGGATTCACAAAATAAAAGGAAGTAACGTATGACATTATATACATAAAATATACAAGGAGGTAAATACTTAGTGCTTTTAGAATGGGTTAAAACTTGTATGACCATCAACTTAATATAGACTGCTATATGCATAAGATGATATATATGAGCCTAATAACAACAAATCAAAAACTACTAATATGCAAAAAATAAAGTGAAAGAAATTCAAGCACATTACTTTAAAAAGCCATAAAACCACAAAAGAAGAGAGCAAGAGAAGAACTGAACAGAGAAGACCTACAAAAGCAACCAAAACAAGTATCAGAATGGCAATAAGTATGTACTTACCTACCAGTAATTACTTTGAATGTAAATAGACTAAACGGTCCAATCAAAAGACATAGGATGAATGAATGGATAAAAAAAAAAAAAAAAAACGCATCTACACGCTGCCTACAGGAGATTCACTTTAGACCTAAAGACACATGCAGATCAAAAGTGAAAGGATGGAAAAACATTTACTATGAAATGGAAGCAAAAAGAAAACTGGAGTAGCAATACTTATATTGGACAAAATAGACTTTAAAACAAAACTGTAACAAAAGACAAAGAAGGATATTACATAATCATAAAGGGAACAATTCAACAAGAAAATTGTAAATATTTACAATATTTATACACCCAACATTGGAGGATCTAAATACATAAAGCAACTATTAATGGATGTTAAGGAAGAAACTGACAGTAATACAATAATAGTAGGGGATCTTAATAACCTACTTACATCCATGGATAGATCATCCAAACAGAAAATCAACAAGGAAAGAGTGGCTTTGTATGACACATTGGACCAAATGGACCCAACGGATATATTCAGAACACTCCATCCAAAAACAGCAGAATACATATTCTTTTCAAGTGCACATGGAACATTCTCAAAAATAAATCACATGTTAGATCACAAAACAAGTCTCAATAAATGTAAAAAGTTTGAAATAAGATCATGCATCTTTTATGACCACAATAGTATGAAACTAGGCATCAATCATAGGAAAAAATCTGAAAAGAACACAATCCAAGGAAGCTGAATAATATGCTGCTAAACAATGAATGTCTCAACCAATAAATCAAAGAGGAAATATAAAATATAGAGAGACAAATGAAAATGAAAATAACAAATCCAACATACTTGGGATACAGCTCCTAAAGGAGCTAGAAAAAGAAGAGCAAAGGTTGATGAGGATGTGGAGAAAAGGGGACCGTCATGCACTATTAGTGGGAATGTAAATTGGTACAGTGACTATAGAAAATAGTATGGAGGTTCCTCAAAATATTAAAAGTAGAATTACCATATGATCCAGTAATTCCACTACTGGATATATACCCCAAGAAAATGAACACACTAATTCAAAAGGATACATGCATCACTATGTTTATTGAAGCGTTATTTACAATCACCAAGATACGGAAGCAACTCAAGTGCCTACTGATAGATGATAGATGAATAAATGAAAGAAGATGTGGCATATATATACTATGGAATGTTACCCAGTAATTAAAAAGAATGACATTGTGCCATTTGCAACAACATGGATGGATCTAGAAGATATAATGCTAAGTGAAATCAGTCACAGAAAGACAAATATCTTTTGATTTCACTCATGTGTGGAATTTAAGAAACAGAATATATGAACAAAGAAAAAAAAGAGACAAAAAAATCCCACACTCTTAAATATAGAGAACAAACTGGTGGTTGCTAGACGGGAGGTGGATAGGGAGATGGGAGAAATAGATAAAGCAGATTAAGGGTACACTTATTCTGATGAGCACTGAGAAATGTATAGAATTGTTGAATCATTATATTGTACACCTGAAACTAATGTAATGTTAATTATACTTGAATTAAACTAATGTATGTTAATTATACTTGAACGTAAAAAAAGAAGATATACAGGTGCCACATAAGCATATGAAAAGATGTTCCACATTATATGCTATTCAGGAAATGCAAATTAAAGCAACAATGTGATACCATTACACACCCCCTGGTGGGAATGCAAAATGGTGCAGCTACTTTGGGCAATTTCTTACAAAATTAAATACACTCTTACCATACAATTCAGCAATCACATTCCCTGGTACTTACCCAAAGAAGTTGAAAACTATGTCCACACAAAACCTGCACACAGATGTTAATAGCAGCTTTATTTATAATTGCCAAAACTTGGAAGCAGCCAAGATGTCCTTTAGTAGATGAATGAATAAATAAACTCTGGTCCATCTAGACAATGAAATATTAGTCAATAGTAAAAAGAAATTAGTATCAAGCCATGAAAAGTCATGGAGACACCTTAAATGCATATTACTAAATAAAAAAAACCAATGTGAAAAGGCTACATACTGTATGATTTCAACTCTGTAACATTCTGAAAAAGGCATGACCATGGAGACAGTAACAAAGCCAGTGGTTGCCAAGGGTTGGAGGGACGGAACAGAAGAGAGATGAAGAAATGGAGCAGAGGATTTTAGGGCAGTGAAACTACTATTCTATATGATACCTAATATGATGAATACATGTCATTATACTTTTTTAAAAACCATAGAATGTGTAACACCAAGAGTGACCCTAAAGTAAACTATGGATTTTGGTTAATAATAATGTACCAATATTGGTTCATCAATTGCAACAAATGTAGCACATTAATGTGAGATATTAGAAATTTGGGAAATTACAAGGGTGATGGGTAAAGGGGTTATATGGGAATCCTGTGTACTTTTCATTTAATGTTTTCTGTAAACCTAAAACTGCTAAAAAATCTACTAATTTTTTTTTAAAAACTAAGGGTTTTATTTTCCCAGTGCAAGAATATAGATGAAGGCAGGTAAAATTAAGGTTTTTAAAATTTTTTAAATTTTCAACTGAAGTATAGTTGACATATAATATTAAACTTAGTTTCAGGTGCACAACACAGTGATTCAACTGCTCACCACAATCCGTGTATCACAATATTATTGACTGCATTCCCTATGCTACACTTTTCATCACTTATTTATTCTATAACTGAAAGGTTGTACCTCTTAATCCCCTTCACCCATTTTGCCCACCCCTACAACCCCCTCCACGTTGACAACCACCAGTTTTTTCTCTATATTTATGAGTCTACTTCTCTCTTTTGTTGTTCTTGTTTGTTTTGCTTTGTTTTCTAGGTGCCACATATAAGTGAAATCACTCAGTATTTGTCTTCTTCTTTCTGGCTTATTTCACTTAGCATAATACTTTCTAGGTCCATCCATATTTTAAATGGCAAGATTTCCTTCTTTTATGGCTGAGTAATATTCCATTAATGTATATATACACAGTTTTTTTTTTTCCTTTGAGTACAGTTTATATTAGTGTAGGGTGTACAACAGAGTGATTCCACAGCTCTACATTATGCTATGTTCACCACAAGTATAGCTCCCATCTGTCACCAGACAACACTAACACAGTACCATTGACTATATTCCATGTGCTGTACATTTTATTCCCATGACTTACTTTTTCCATAACTGGAAGCCTGTATCTCTCACTCCCCTTCACCTATTTTGCCCGTCCCCTCACTCCCCCTCTCCTCTGGCAACCACCACTTTGTTCTCTGTATTTATAGGTCT
The DNA here is from genome assembly GCF_964656455.1 of Halichoerus grypus. Taxonomy (NCBI): domain Eukaryota; kingdom Metazoa; phylum Chordata; class Mammalia; order Carnivora; family Phocidae; genus Halichoerus; species Halichoerus grypus. The sequence continues at coordinate 9,227,050 of NC_135723.1, forward strand.
GATTTTTGTTTGTTTATTTATTCATTTGTTTTTTTTAATGCCACATATAAGTGAAATCATATGGTATTTGTCTTTCTCAGTCTGACTTACTTCATTTAGCATAATACCCTCCATGCTGTCACAAATTGTAAGGCCTCATCCTTTTTGATGGCTGAGTAATATTCCATTATATACAATGGATATATATATATATATATATATCTCCAACTTTTTTATCCATTCATCTATCAATGGATGCTTGGATTGCTTCCATACTTTGGCTATTGTAAATAATGCTTCAATAAACATAGGGGTGCATATGTTTTTTTGATTTAGTGTTTTCATTTTCTTTGGGTAAATACCTGGAAGTAGAATTACTAGATCATATGGTATTTCTATTTTTAATTTTTGGAGGAACCTCCCTACTATTTCCCATAGTGGCTGTACCAATTTACATTTCCACCAACAGTGCACAAGACTTTCCTTTTCTCCACATCTTCACCAATAAAGGCCACATATGACAAATCCACAGCTAACATCATCCTCAATGGTGAAAAACTGAGAGCTTTTCCTTGAAGATCAGGAATAGAACAAGGATGTCCACTCTCACCACTTTTATTCAACACAGTTCTGGAAGTCTTAGTCACAGCAAACAGACAAGAAAAAGAAATAAAGAGCATCCAAGTTGGTAAGGAAGAAGTAAAACTGTCACTATTTACTGACGACATACTATCTGTAGAAAACCCTAAAGACTCCACCAAAAACTATTATATGTAATAAATGAATTCAAAAAGTTGCAGGATAGGGCGCCTGGGTGGCTCAGTTGGTTAAGCGACTGCCTTCGGCTCAGGTCATGATCCCGGAGTCCCGGGATCGAGTCCCACATCAGGCTCCCTGCTCGGCAGGGAGTCTGCTTCTCCCTCTAACCCTACCCCCTCTTGCGCTCTCTCTCTCTCACTCTCTCTCTCTCTCAAATAAATAAATAAAATCTTTAAAAAAAAAAAAAAAGTTGCAGGATACAAATTCAATATACAGATATCTATTGCATTTCTATATACTAATAACAAAAAAGCAGAAAGGGAAGTAAAGAAAACAATCCTATTTACAATTGCATCAAAGAGAATATAATGCCTAGGAATAATTTTAAACAAAGAGGTAAAGGCTTATACTCTGCAAACTAAGGCATTGATGAAAGAAATTGAACACACAAATAAAAGGAATGATATATGATGCTTATGGATTGAAAGAACCAATATCGTTAAAATGTCCATACTGCCCAAAGCATTCTACATACTCAGTGCAATCCCTATCATATTACCAGCAGTATTTTTCACAGAACTAGAACAAATAATCCTAAAATTCATAAAAAAAAAAACACAAAAGAGACAATCTTAAGAAAGAAGAACAAAGCTGTATTACAATCCCAGAATTCAAGATATACTACAAAGGTATAGTAATTCAAACAGTATGGTACTGGCACAAAAACAGACATATAGATTAGTGGAACAAAACTGAAAGCCCAGAAATAAACCCATGCATATACAGTAAATTAATTTATGATAAAGGAGGCAAAAATATACGAGGAAAAAACAGTTTCTTCAATAAATGATACTGGGGAAACTGGACAGCTACACGCAAAAAAATAAAAACTAGACCACTTTCTTATACCATGCACAAAAAAAAAACTTGAAATGGAATAAAGACCTAAATGTGAGATCTGAAACCATTAAATTCCTAGAAGAAAACATAGGCAGTAATTTCTTTGACTTCAGCTGTAGTAACATTTTCTGAGATACATTTCCTGAGGCAAGGTAAACAAAACAAAAAATAAACAATTGAGACTACATCTAATTAAAGTGTTTGCACAGTGTTGCAAACCAGTAAGAAGATAAAAAGGCAGTATACTGAGTGGGAGAATATATTTGTAGATAATATATCTGATAAGGGGTTAATATCCAAAATATATAAAGAACTCATACGGCCCACACCAAAAAAAAAAGTAAAATAAAATAATGTGATTTAAAAATGGGCAAAGGATCTAATTAGACATTTTTCCAAAGAAGACATACAGATGGCCAGCAAACACATGAGAAGATACTCAACATCATTAATCGTTAGGCAAATGCAAATTTAAAACCACAATGAGATATCACCTTATACCACTCAAAAAGGCTAGTATCAAAAATACTAGAATGAAGGTTTATTATTCTCAGCTATGAGTAAAATTCCAGGGGTCAAGGAATCTAAATATAGTTTGTTTCTCTAGTTATAACTATCATTGGGGTCCAACCAGACAAAAATATACAAGTTTATAAAAATCTAGGTTACCAAGGATTGGAGCCTATCTTCTAAGTATCCTTGGGTACTTCAGGAGGAAAAAACATTGTTTGAATTCTTTGCTTGGATGCATCTTTTGAGCATTCTTTTATTTGCAAAGACTGGTACTGGACCTGGGTATAACAGATCAAGTGGGACTTTTCTATTTGTCCCAGAATTAGTGACTAAGGTCCAATGCCAAGGATAGAAAGTATACCCACTATAGTGCAGGTCAGATATTGAACTCTGCTTCTAGGACTAAAAAAGGAGATTGTCTCCCAACTGCATCCCTCTACCTGCCTTACCAGGAGGAGCAGACTGAGGAGGGGTTGGGGTGGATAAGTCAGTGAGTTACCTTGTGATCTTGCCCAGCATTAATGGTGAGAGGCTTCTCTTTTCTCCTTCTACAGAAAAGACGAAAGTGCTTCTCTCACCCATTTATTCCCACCTAAAAGCCAAGAGAGGAGAGAAGTATTGGAAGAATCATTTCTGGGAATTGTAACTGCCTGAAAAAATATTGTCCTCTCTCTCCCTGGTTGATGCTTTCTTTGGTAATCCAGGAGAGCAAGTATTCCAGGCCAGCAAGGTGAGAAGGACCCACTGTGGGATGTGCCACCCATCCCAGATCTCTGAAGATCTTGGGGACATAAAGGGAACTAAGGTATTCCATTGTGGAGCACAGATGCCAGAGGACAGCAGGAGCCCTGGCATCACGTAGGCAAAGGGTCAAATAGAGCAAGTTCCACCCTGAACAGATGGAGACCTGGATTGTTGATGTGGCTACCAGGAGAACAGTGGCCCCCTTTTGAAGGAATACTCTATGATAAATGGTAAGCCTGAGTGAAGCTGAATGCTACCCCCTCTCAAGTCAAGCACAGATACTATTTATATAGAGAACAGCAGAGGAGAGAAACCACCAGCACCAGATTGAAACAATCCAAAGCAGGGTAGGTCCAGAGAGAAGGTCCCACTCCAGCCCTGGAGCCACATCCCTATAGCGGTGATGGTAGGGAAGACTCACATCAAGTACAACTGGACCAGATTTCATTTAGTTGTTTTTTTTTTTAAATAAATTTTTGTTTAAGTGAAACACACATATAGAAAGTACATAAATTATAAGATTACAACTCCATGAAATATCACAGAGTGAACACACCCTTAGATTTAAAAGGACTGAACATTCCCCAGACTCCAGAAACTCACTCATCCTCCTCCCAGTTACTGTCCCCTCCACAAAGGTATCCTTGTCTTGACTTCTAACATCATAGAGAGTTCTGACTACTTTTTAACTTTATATAAGTGGAATCATAAGTATGTTGTCTTTTGACTCTGGCATCTTTCCTTCAGAAGTATGTTTTTGAGATTCATCCATGTTGGTATGTGTTGAGTAGGTCATTTATTTCTATTGCTTTATACTATTCCATTCTATGATGTATTCCTTTCCTCTGCTGCTGTAACAAATTACCAGAGATTCAGTGGCTTACAGTTCTGGACTGTAACAAACAGTTCTACAGTAACAAACACCAGAAATTTATTCTCTTACAGTTCTGGAAGCCAGAAATCCAAAGTCAGTATCACTGAACTCTAATCACGGCGTTCGTAGGCCCATACTTCTTTCTGAGACTGTAAGGGAGAATCCATTCTTTGTCTCTCCCAGCATTTGGTGGTTGCCAGCATTCTTTGACTTGTGACCACATCCTCTGTCTCTACTTCCTGGGTCACATTCTCTTCCTTTTCTGTGTATATTAAATCTTCTTCTGTTCTCCTCTTATTAGGTATATCTAATTGCCTTTAGAGCCAGCCTGAATAACCTCCCCATCTCAAGAACTTCAGCTTAATCATAACTGTGAAGAAGGTAATATTTATGGTTCCAGGGGTTAAAACTTACTATCTTTGGTGGGCCATTTTTCAGCTGTACTACAATTTATTTATCTATTCTAAAATTGATAGCTAAGGGCGCCTGGGTGGCTCAGTAGTAAAGCGTCTGCCTTCGGCTCAGGTCACGATCCCGGGGTCCTGGGATCAAGCCCCGCATCGGGCTCCCTGCTTGGCGGGAAGCCTGCTTCTCCCTCTCCCACTCCCCCTGCTTGTGTTCCCTCTCTCGCTCTCTCCATCAAATAAATAAATAAAATCTTCTAAAAAATAAAATAAATTAAGATAAAATTGATGGCTATTTTGGTTGTTTTCAGTTTGGAGCTTTACAAATAATGCTAATAAGAATATTCCTATATATGTCTTTCAGTTCATGCATACATTTGTGTTGTGTCTATGCCTACCAATGGAACAGTGGATCACAGGGTGTGTGCAAGTTCAACTCTAGTAGTTACTGCCAAACAGTTTTCCAAGGAAATCCAATGCATGGCGCATGAGAGTTCCCCATTACTCCACATTCTTGCCAACACTTAATATGGAAATTCTTTTTAATTTTACCTTTCTGCTAAATCATTGTCTGATTTTAATTTGCATTTCTCTAAAGACTTATGATGTTGAGCATGTTTATCTTTGTTAGTCACTTCATTATCCTTTTTTGTGAAGTGTCACTTCAGGACTCTTGCGTATCTTATCCACTGTATTGTCTTTTTCAAAAAATAGATCTTTATATATTTTAGATACAAGCCCTCTGTCAGTTTAATGTACTACAAATATCTGCTCCTAGCCTATGACTTAACTTTACACTCTTAGTGATGTCTTCTTATAAGTTCTCAGCACAGGACACCCGTGTGGCTCAGTTAGCTGGGCGTCTGCCTTTAGCTCAGGTCATGATCCCAGGGTCCTGGGATAGAGTCCCACATTGGGCTCCCTGCTCAGCAGGGAGTCTGCTTCTCCCTCTTCCCCTCCCCCTTGCTCGTGATCTCTCTCTGTCTCTGACAAATAAATAAATAAAATCTTTTAAAAAAAGAAACATATGTAAGATCTCTATACAGAGAGTCATAGAGTAGTAGTAAGAGAAAATTTAAAAGATCTAAATAAGCACATATTTATATGAGATGGATTTGAGACTCAGAATTATTAAAGTCATTTCTACCCAAAATGATCTATGGAATAACAAAATACCTAATCAAAATCCCAGAAGTTTCTTTTTGTTAATTGACAAGCAGATTCTGAAATGTGTTTGGAATTGCAAATGACCAAGAATACCAAGACAATCTTGAAGAAGAATGAAGTGGTAGAACTTTTCTTTCTGACTCTAAGACTTAGCACAAAGTAACAATAATTAAAACAGTATTGGGAAAAGGATAGACAAATAGACCAAAGGAAAGAATAGAGAACAAGAACAAACTTACACATGCATGCATACTTGACTTCTGACAAAATTGGCAGTATAGGACAATGAGTAAAGGCAATAATGCTGGGTCAGTTGGATATCCAAATGGGAAAAAATTAAAAATAGTCCTTACTGATAGTAAACACATTAGTAATTTCAGGTGGGTTATAGATATTAATATGAAAGGTTTAAGAATAAAGCTCCCAAATGATAACATGAAAATAGCCTCATGGCTTTGAGGTGGCAACAATTTCTTAAACAGAGCCTGAACAGCAACATAATAGGATTACATTAACATCTGGATTGCTTTAATGTCTGAAGGTGATCAAAGAGTTTGAAAAAATAAGCTGCATACTAATATATTATCAATAACTACAATTTATTCAGCATTTACTGTGTACTAAGCACCCTACCAGGTTTTAAATGACTTATGTCATATAACCCTTACTACTACTATCATTATTTTGCAGATGAGAAAACTGAGGCACAGAGAGTTTAAGTACCTTGTCCAAGGTTCTTTTTACAGCTAGTAAGGAACAGAGTTGCTGTTCAGACCAGGCAGTCTGGCTCCAGAGTCCACACTCTTAATGATTCCACTTGGGCCCTATTTAAGGTATTGGATTTTTTTTTTTAATGTTTCCAGTTTTTATTTAAATTCTAGTTATTAACATATAGTGTAATATTCATTTCCGTAATAGAATTTGTGATTTATCACTTACATATAACACCCAGTGCTCATCACCAGTGCCCTCCTTAACATGCATCACCCATCTAGTTTATCCCCTGCCCACGTCCCCTCCATCGAGTCTCTGTTTGTTCTCTATAGTTAATAGTCTGTTTTATGGTTTGCCTCCTTCTCTTTTTTTTTCTTCCTTCCCCTATGTTCATCTGTTTTGTTAAATTCCACATATGAGTGAAATCATATGGTATTTGTCCTTCTCTGACTTATTTCGCTTTGCATAATACCCTCTAGCTACATCCATGTCGTTGCAAATGGCAAGATTTCATTCTTTTTGATAGCTGAATAATATTCCATTGTATATATAACTCACATCTCCTTTATCCATTCATCAATTGATGGACATTTGGGCTCTTTCCATAGTTTGACTATTGTTGATAATGCTGCCATAAACATTGGGGTGCATGTGTTCCTTCAAATCTGTATTTTTGTATCCTTTGGGTAAATACCTAGTAGTACAATTACTGCCTCCTAAGGGTACTTCTATTTTTAGCTTTTTGAGGAACCTCCAAGCTGTTCTCCATAATGGCTGCATCAGTTTGCATTCCCACTAACAGTGCAAGAGGGTTCCCCTTTCTCCTCATCCTCACCAACATCTGTTGTTTCCTGTGTTGTTAATTTTAATCATTCTGACAGGTGTGAAGTGATATCTCATCAGAGTTTTGATTTGTATTTCCCTGATGATGAGTGATGTTGAGCATCTTTTCATGTGTCTGTTAGCCATCTGGATGTCTTCTTTGGAAAAATGTCTATTCATGTCTTCTGCCCATTTCTTAACTGGAATATTTTTGGGGAGAGTGTTGGAGTTTGATAAGATTTTGGATATTAACACTTCATCAGATATGTCATTTGTAAATATCTTCTCCCATTCTGTCGGTTGCCTTTTAGATTTTTTGATTGTTTTTTTTATCTTGATGAAGTCCCAATAGTTCATTTTGCTTTTGTTTCTCTTGCCTCCAGAGACGTGTCTAGTGAGAAGTTGCCAAGGTCAAAGAGGTTCCTGCCTGTTCTCTCCTAGGATTTTGATGCACGTACCCTCCCCAATGTCTGTCACCCAGCCACCCCATCCCTCCCAACCCCCGCCACTCCAGCAACCCTCAGTTTGTTTCTGAGATTAAGAATTCCTCATATCAGTGAGGTCATATGATACATGTCTTTCTCTGATTGACTTATTTCGCTCAGCATAACACCCTCCAGTTCCATCCACGTCATTGCAAATGGCAAGATTTCATTCCTTTTGATGGCTGCATAATATTCCCTTGTATATATATACCACATCTTCTTTATCCATTCATCTGTCGATGGACATCTTGGCTCTTTCCACAGTTTGGCTATTGTGGACATTGCTGCTATAAACATCGGGGTGCACGTACCCCTTTGGATCCCTACATTTGTATCTTTGGGGTAAATACCCAGTAGAGCAATCACTGGATCGTATGGTAGCTCTATTTTCAACTTTTTGAGGAACCTCCATACTGTTTTCCAGAGTGGCTGCACCAGCTTGCATTCCCACCAACAGTGTAGGAGGGTTCCCCTTTCTCCGCATCCCCGCCAACATCTGTCGTTTCCTGACTTGTTAACTTTAGCCATTCTGACTGGTGTGAGGTGGTATCTCATTGAGGTTTTGATTTGGATTTCCCTGATGCCGAGTGATGTTGAGCACTTTTTTATGTGTCTGTTGGCCATTTATCCAAATGGCCTTCTTTGGAAAAATGTCTGTTCATGTCTTCTGCCCATTTCTTGATTGGGTCGTTTGTTCTTTGGGTGTTGAGTTTAAGAGTTCTTTATAGATTTTGGATACTAGCCCTTTATCTGATATGTCATTTGCAAATATCTTCTCCCATTCTGTCGGTTGTCTTTTGGGTTTGTTGACTGTTTCTTTTGCTGTGCAAAAGCTTTTTACCTTGATGAAGTCCCAATAGTTCATTTTTGCCCTTGCTTCCCTTGCCTTTGGCGATGTTTCTAGGAAGAAGTTGCTGCGGCTGAGGTCAAAGAGGTTGCTGCCTGTGTTCTCCTTTAGGATGTTGATGGACTCCTGTCTCACATTTAGGTCTTTCAACCATTTGGAGTCTATTTTTGTGTGTGGTGTAAGGAAATGGTCCAGTTTCATTCTTCTGCATGTGGCTGTCCAATTTTCCCAACATTATTTGTTGAAGAGACTGTCTTTTTGCCATTAGACATTCTTTCCTGCTTTGTCAAAGATTAGTTGACTATAGAGTTGAGGGTCCATTTCTGGGCTCTCTATTCTGTTCCATTGATCTGTGTGTCTGTTTTTGTGCCAGAACCATACTGTCTTGGTGATGACAGCTTTGTAATAGAGCTGGAAGTCCGGAATTGTGATGCCGCCAGCTTTGCTTTTCTTTTTCAACATTCCTCTGGCTATGCGGGGTCTTTTCTGGTTCCATACAAATTTTAGGATTCTTTGTTCCATTTCTTTGAAAAAAGTGGATGGTACTTTGATGGGGATTGCATTGAATGTGTAGATTGCTCTAGGTAGCATTGACATCTTCACAATATTTGTTCTTCCAATCCATGAACATGGAACGTTTTTCCATTTCTTTCTGTCTTCCTCAATTTCTTTCATGAGTATTTTATAGTTTTCTGAGTACAGATTCTTTGCCTCTTTGGTTAGATTCATTCCTAGGTGTCTTATCGTTTTGGGTGCAATTGTAAATGGGATCGACTCCTTAATTTCTCTTTCTTCTTTCTTGTTTTTGTTATATAGGAATGCCACTGATTTCTGTGCATTGATTTTATATCCTGCCACTTGACTGGATTCCTGTATGAGTTCTAGCAGTTTTGGGGTAGAGTCCTTTGGATTTTCCACATAAAGTATCATATCATCTGCAAAGAGTGAGAGTTTGACTTCTTCTTTGCCAATTTGGATGCTTTTTGTTTCTTTTTGTTGTCTGATTGCTGTGGCTAGGACTTCTAATACTATGTTGAATAGCAGTGGTGATAGTGGACATCCCTGTCGTGTTCCTGACCTTAGGGGGAAAGCTCTCAGTTTTTCCCCATTGAGAATGATATTCGCTGTGGGTTTTTCATAGATGGCTTTTATGATATTGAGGTATGTACTCTCTATCCCTATACTCTGAAGAGTGTTGATCAAGAAAGGATGCTGTACTTTGTCAAATGCTTTTTCTGCATCTATTGAGAGGATCATATGATTCTTGTTCTTTCTTTTGTTAATGTATTGTATCACGCTGATTGATTTGCGGATGTTGAACCAACTTTGCATTCCAGGGATAAATCCCACTTGGTTGTGGTGAATAATCCTTTTAATGTACTGTTGGATCCTATTGGCTAGTATTTTGGTGACAATTTTTGCATCCATGTTCATCAGGGATATTGGTCTGTAATTCTCCTTTTTGATGGGGTCTTTGTCTGGTTTTAGGATCAAGGTAATGGTGTCCTCATAAAACGAGTTTGGGAGTTTTCCTTCCATTTCTATTTTTTGGAACAGTTTCAGAAGAACAGGTATTAATTCTTCTTGAAATATTTGGTAGAATTCCCCCGGGAAGCCGTCTGGCCCTGGGCTTTTGTTTGTTGGGAGATTTTTGATGACTGCTTCAATTTCCTTAGTGGTTATAGGTCTGTTCAGGTTTTCTATTTCTTCCTGGTACAGTTTTGGTAGTTGATACCTCTCTAGGAATGCATCCATTTCTTCCAGGTTATCTAATTTGCTGGCATATACTTGCTCATAATATGTTCTTATAATTGTTTGTATTTCTTTGGTGTTGGTTGTGATCTCTCCTCTTTCATTCATGATTTTGTTGATTTGGGTCATTTCTCTTTTCTTTTTGATAAGTCTGGCCAGGGGTTTATCAATCTTGTTAATTCTTTCAAAGAACCAGCTCCTAGTTTCGTTGATCTGTTCTACTGTTCTTTTAGTTTCTATTTCATTGATTTCTGCTCTGATCTTTATTACTTCTCTTCTCCTGCTGGGTTTAGGCTTTATTTGCTGTTCTTTCTCCAGCTCCTTTAGGTGTAGGGTTAGGTTGTGTATTTGAGACCTTTCTTGTTTCTTGAGAAAGGCTTGTATTGCTATATACTTTCCTCTTAGGCCTGCCTTTGCTGCATCCCAAAGATTTTGAACAGTTGTGCTTTCAATTTCATTGGATTCCATGAATTTTTTTTTAATTCTTCTTTAATTTCCGGGTTGACCCATTCATTCTTTAGTAGGATGCTCTTTAGCCTCCATGTATTTGAGTTCTTTCCGACTTTTCTCTTGTGATTGAGTTCTAGTTTCAAAGCATTGTGGTCTGAAAATAGGCAGGGAATGAACCTAATCTTTTGGTACCGGCTGAGACCTGATTTGTGACCTAGGATGTGATCGATTCTGGAGAATGTTCCATGGGCACTAGAGAAGAATGTGTATTCCATTGCTTTGGGATGGAATGTTCTGAATATGTCTGTGAAGTCCATTTGGTCCAGTGTGTCATTTAAAATCTTTATTTCCTTGTTGATCTTTTGCTCAGATGATCTGTCCATTTCAGGGAGGGGGGTGTTAAAGTCCCCCACTATTATTGTATTGTTGTCAATGTGTTTCTTTGTTTTTGTTATTAATTGCCTTATATAATTGGCTGCTCCCATGTTAGGGGCATAGATATTTACAATTGTTAGATCTTCTTTTTGGATAGACCCTTTAAGTAGGATATAGTGTCCTTCCTCATCTCTTATTACAGTCTTTGGTTTAAAATCTAATTTGTCTGATATAAGGATTGCCACCCCAGCTTTCTTTTGGTGTCCATTAGCATGGTAAATGGTTTTCCAGCCCCTCACTTTCAATCTGGGGATGTCTTTTGGTCTAAAATGAGTCTCTTGCAGACAGCATATCGATGGGTCTTGTTTTTTAATCCAATCTGATAGCCTGTGTCTTTTGATAGGGGCATTTAGCCCATTTACATTCAGGGTAACTATTGAAAGATAGGAATTTAGTGCCATTGTATTGCCTATAAGGTGACTGTTACTGTATATTGTCTGTGTTCCTTTCTGGTCTATGTTGCTTTTAGGTTCTCTCTTTGCTTAGAGGACCCCTTTCAATATTTCTTGTAAGTCTGGTTTCGTGTTTGCAAATTCCTTTAGTTTTTGTTTGTCCTGGAAGATTTTTATCTCTCCTTCTATTTTCAATGACAGCCTTGCTGGATATAGTATTCTTGGCTGCATATTTTTCTCATTTAGTGCTCTGAATATATCATGTCAGTCCTTTCTGGCCTGCCAGGTCCCTGTGGATAGGTCTGTTGCCAATCTAATGTTTCTACCATTGTAGGTTACATATCTCTTCTCCCGAGCTGCTTTCAGGATTTTCTCTTTGTCTCTGAGACTCGTAAGTTTTACTATTAGGTGTCGGTGTGTTGACCTATTTTTATTGATTTTAAGAGGGGTTCTCTGTGCCTCCTGGATTTTGATGCCTGTTTTCTTTCCCAAATTAGGGAAGTTCTCTGCTATAATTTGCTTCAATATACCTTCTGCCCCCCTCTCTCTTTCTTCTTCTTCTGGGATCCCAATTATTCTAATGTTGGTTCGTCTTATGGTATCACTTATCTCTTGAATACTGCCCTCGTGATCCAGTAGTTGTTTATCTCTCTTTTTCTCAGCTTCTTTATTTTCCATCATTTGGTCTTCTATCTCACTGATTCTCTCTTCTGCCTCATTTATCCTAGCAGTTAGTGCCCCCACTTTTTATTGCCCCTCATTAGTAGCCTTTTTGATTTTGACTTGGTTAGATTTTAGTTTTTATTTCTCCAGAAAGCGTTTCTCTAATATCTTCCATGCTTTTTTCAAGCCCAACTAGTATCTTTAAAATCATGATTCTGAACTCTAGATCTGACACCGTACTAATGTCCGTATTGAGTAGGTCCCTGGCAGTTGGTACTGCCTCTTTATCTTTTTGTTGAGGTGATTTTTTCCGTCTTGTCATTTTGTCCAGAGGAGAACAGATGAATGAGAGAACAAAATGCTAATAGGGTAACAATGTCCCCAGAAAATATACTCTAAACAAATCAGATAAGACCTGAAACTGGGGGAAAAGAAAGGGAAAGAAAGAAAAAAGAAAAAAAGATAAAAACAAACAAAAACAGAACAAAAAAACCAGAATATGATCACATATGATCAGGCTGGTGCATAGATCAGTGCCACACACTAGATTTTGGGTGTATTTTGGTCTGTTAGAAGAAAATGCCTCCCAAAATTTTAGAGAAAGAAAAACTTATATAGGTACAAAAATAAGGGTTGATACGATGAAGGGATGGAATATGACTGTAAAGATGAAAATTACTAAAAATTTTATAAAAGGAATTGATAAGATAAGAAGTTGTTTGAAAAAAGAAAGAAGAGGATTTAAAAAAAAGAGAAAAAAAAGGGAGAGAATGTGATCAGGCAGGAGACTAGAACAAAGCCATACACTAGAGATTTAGGGTATATTTTGATCTGTTAGAAGAAACTATCTCAAAATTTTAAAGAGAGAACAACTTATATATGCCAAAAATAAGGGTAACTACTATGAAGGGATAGTATATGACTCTAAAAATGAAAAATAAAAAATTTTTTTAAAAAGGGATTGATAAGATGTTGGTTGAAAAAGGGAAAAAGAAAAATTAAAAAAGAAAAAGACAGTTAAAAAAAATAATAATAACTTTGAAAGACTAAAGAATCATGGTAAAAAAGCCATGGATTCTATGTGCAGTATTCCCCTAGCGCTGGAGTTCTGCAGTTCTCATTGATCGGTAAACTTGGTCTTGGCTGGCTGTTCTCACTGATCTTCTGGGGGAGGGGCCTGTTGCCGTGGTTCCCAAATGTCTTTGCCGGAGGCGGAATTGCCCCGCCCTTGCCGGTCCGGGCTAAGTCATCTGCTCGAGTTTGCTCTCGGGAGCTTTTGTTCCCTGCAAGCTTTCCGTACAGCTTTGGAGGCGGAGAGTGAAAATGGCGGCCTCCCAGTCTCCGCCCCGGAGGAGCCGAGAACTCGGGGCCCCGCTCCTCAGTGCGCCCCAGAGAAAAGCAGTCAGTCACTCCCGTCTCCCCGGTCTCCGGCCACACTCCGCGCTCACCCGGCCTGTGACCGTGCGTTTCTATCTCTGGCACCCAACCCCGGGTGGAGTCTCCAAACCCAGGAGATCCCCGCAGTGCGCTCCCGCACCTCTCCTCCCGGGGGAAGAAGGTGAGTCTCCCCCGATCTGCCGCTTGTTGGGTCCCTGCTGGAGGAGCAGTGGCCCGACTGTGCCGCGGATCACGGTCTATGACAACCCCAAGCTGAGAGCCCGCGCCTGGGCTCCGTCTCTGCAGCCGGCTTCCCCGCTCCGATACCTGGGAGCTCTGCCACACTCAGGCACCCCCGGTCTTTCTGTGACCCCAAGGGTCCTGAGAACACACTGTCCCGCGAGGGTTCCACCCCCCACTTCGCCACCAGAGTGACGTCCCTCAGCGGAGCAGACTTCTAAAAGTTCCGATTTTGTGCTCCGCGGCTCTACCACTTGCCAGAAGCGGCCCACGGCGGCCCCTCCCCCGCCGTCTATCCTCCCGAATATCGCCTCGGATTCACTTCTCTGCACGTCCTACCTTCCAGAAAGTGGTCGCTTTTCTGTTCAGAGAGTTGTTGCTCTTCTTTTCTTCGATCTCCTGTTGAGTTCGTAGGTGTTCAGAATGGTTTGATCCCTATCCAGCTGAATTCCTGAGACCAGACGAAATCCAGGTCTCCTGCTCCTCCGCCATCTTGCCCCACCCCCAATGCTGGTGGTATTTTGATAGGGATTGCATTAAATCTGTAGATTGCTTTGGAAAAAACGTTATTGGATTTTATATATTGTAGGCATTTAACTGACATACTGATGCTGAACCTGAAGAGGACATGTAGGATGCAAATATATCAGGAACCCCCAGATCCATCTGGATACATCTCAGTGTCACATATTAAAAGATGCTGAAAGATAATAAAAATATCATAAGTGTGGGATGCCTGAATGGCTCAGTTGGTTAAGTGTCTGCCTTTGGCTCGGGTCATGATCCTGGGGTCCTGGGATCAAGTCCCGCATTGGGCTCCTTGCTCAGCGGGGAGCCTGCTTCTCCCTCTGCCTGCCACTCCCCCTGTTCATGCTCTCTCTCACAAATAAATAAATAAATAAATAAAAATATACCATAAGTGTATGGGCTGAAGATTCTAAAGATAAATATCTCAGAAATCAGGTCAAAATCATGCTAGTAGGCTCAACCTTCATATCTTCCTAATTATGTTTCCACAAAGGTAACTGTGAGTTGTTATGTTGATGGGAAAATATTTTTTTAGACTTAAGGGAAAGTGTTTTTTAGATTTAAATAACCCCTTGTCAGAATGTACAACTTTCGCCTAACCATGGGCTTTTCACTGTCTACTTTGAGTATATCAATAGGTTATCATGTCATTATCCACCAATAAAATATCTGAAGAATCTGTGAGCCCAAGAAAACCATAGATACTCATGCATTAGTACTGGCAAACAATAAACTTTACATTAATGAGATCCATGATAGCCAATCTCTAATTTTTCTTTGGTGGGTTACCTTTTAATCTGGTTGGGTTATGTTGGGCTATCTCTCTATCTTTGTTAACCAGGTACTAGGAGGAGGATGAATCCCACATTTGACAGGACACAGTAGAGATGGAACCAATCTTAGTTAATCCTCATTTCCTTTTAAGAACTGAAACCTCCAGTGCTGATATGAATTCTGGGTATATAGAGTTTATTAAAAATAATAACAAAAAGCATAGAGAGACTTTCTGCTCAAGCACATAGAATGCCCATGATATTCATATGGCCAGGGAAATAATACAAGTCTAGAAGAAGTTACCATCATGTGAGTCAGCCCTACCCTTGCCAATTCTTTCCCTGACAGATGGAGAGCTGAAAGATCCAAAACTCTGTCTATAGTAGGTTTAACATTCTAAAATTTAGTCACTTGTAGGAATATAATATTAATACTCATTTGAAAAGATTTGGCTTATGAGACCCCAACCGACTTCACTCAGAAGGCGATTAGTCACTTGAGACACCCACACAAGGTACTTTCCTCCTCCTTCATTCCTTCCCTCCATCCTTCTTTTTTTCTTCTTTTGACAAGTTTTTATTTAAATTTCAGTTAGTTAATATACAGTGTAATAACAGTTTCAGGTGTAGAATTCAGTGATTCATCACCTACACATAACACCCAGTGTTCATCATTTCCCTCCATCCTTCTTTTGTCTTTTTCCCTTTTTCTTTCCCCTCACTCCCTCATCCCTCCCTCCCTCCCTTCCGCCCTTCCTTCATTCTTTTGCAATAGATAATATTTTATTGTCTTAGTCGCATAGCCTTATATATAAATTGTCAGTCAAGATATTATTCTAGAAAGGAATATAAAGGAAAGTGAATGCAATGTTTAAAGTCTCATTATATCCATAGTTCTCTCAATCAAAATAAGAATCTTTAAAATATCCAGCTCAGTAAAAAAACACTATAATTAATGTCATTTTTTGTGTGTGAAGATGCTTTGTCTTCTAAGCCAAGCACTACCCAGCAAGAGAGTTCCTAAATGTAAATCAGCAATAAAGATTGTTCTCTTCTTCCCTAGGCAAGTCTTCAAAAATGTCCTATTATCACTCTCTGCGCTTACATAGATCCACGCTAATTCCTGGAGCTGAGTATTGGGAACAGTGGAGAAGGAATGGGCTGAAGGGTCAGACAAGGTGAAAGAGATTCAGAGAGACCAAAGAACTTAAGCACAAAGCGGGTATGAATAAAAGAAGAAAGGACCCAGGGAGTTTAATACCATATGTAATCCATACTTTCCACAGCAGCACAAGACTTAGACAGCCAAATAAGGGCATGCCTTGTAATTTTAGGATTAACAATGAAGATATTATTTAGTTCCATGACTTCAACTCATAATTTCACTGGGATCCCCAAGACTTTCATATCCCCCATTTCCCTGACAGTGTCCCAGGGACTCCTAGATATGGCCACAGCATAGCATAGCTCTACAGTGTGCTAAACACATTCTAAGTTGTGTTCTGGGGGATGTTTCAAGTATAACACAGGGTGAGGGGCCTCACCCAAAGCTGGACAATGCAGGGGTACTGCTACATGATCACTTTGGTGGCCATCTGGTGGCCATTAATATCTTCTTGTTATTTATTACTTACTAAACACACGGAAACAACTAAATGTGTAATAATAGTGGACAGGTAAAATAAGATGTGGTAGGTCATACAGCGGCATTTTACGCAGCCAATAAAATCATGCTACAGAAGAATATTTAACAGGAAGGAGTTCTGCTATAATGGAATGATTCTGCCAACCTATAATCTTTACTTATAAAATCTGAATAAAAAATTTAAAAATATCTTTTTAAATGTATATAGGCACTGGTGTGTGACCCAAAGCAGGCAGAAACTGGAGTGCAATCATTCTTTGAAAACCAGGAACCCCAATAGGCAAGAGATTCGCGGTTACGCAGCTTCAGTCCGCAGGCAGCTCAAGGCAGCTGAAAGCCTCAGCCTTCCTAGCTTGAAATGTCCAATGACAACATTTGGGGCTGGCAAAGCAGATGGAAAGTTAGGGAATAAATCCTGGACGACAGGGAGACAGAAGGAATAAACTCCAAAATCTGATGGTAAACTCTGCCCAAATTCTTGGCTGATTTGCTAAATTACACATGCCAGGGGAGACTCCAGTGAGCCCAGCAAAATATTAACAGCTGAAAATTGAAATAATAGAGATTTCAGCTGCTGCTCACTGCAGGGGAGACAGTTTGATTTCTTTATAATTCTATTAATTTATTTTAAGGACGTATGTTTAAAGATCAACACTGTATTGCAATGTTTATAACATACATAGATGATATAAACATGCCAACAACACAAATTATAGGGGAGATGTAACTGAACATACCTTTTGTTTGTTTGGTGTTGTTTTTCTTTTATTGTGGAAAAAAAAACACTTAACAAGATCTACCCTCTTGCCAAATTTTTAAGTGCAAAATATATTACTGTTGACTATACGTGCAAAGTGGTATAGCAGATCTCCAGAGCTTATTCACTTCATTTGACTAAAACTTTATGCCTGTTCATTAGTAACCCTCCATTTCCCTCTTCCCTCAGTTCCTGGCAACCACCATTCCATTTTCTGATTCTATGAATTTGACTATTTTGTTCAAGTTCTTAGTCCATTTTTTAAGTCCGGTTATTAGTTTTTTACTGTTGAGTTGTAGGAAATCCTTGTACATTTTGGAGATTAACCCCTTATCAGATATATGGTTTGCAAATATTTTCTCCCATTCCACCGATTGCCTTTTTATCTGGTGATTGTTTCTTTTGCTGTACAGAAGCTTCTAAGTTTGATACAGCCCTAGTTCCTTATTTTTGGTTTCGTTACCTGTGTTTTTGGTGTCACATTAGTGAAATCATTGCCAAGATCAATGCCATAAAGCTTTTTTCTCTGTTTTAGGAATTCTATAGTTTGGGGTCTTATGTTTAAGTCTTTAAAGATTTTGAGTTGATTTTTGTGTATGGTATAAGATAAGGATCTATCTTTTGCATGTGGATATCATTTTCCAACACCATTTTTGGAAGAGAAATTGTGTATTCTTGGCACCCTTGTTGAAGATTAGTTGACCACATATATTGTCTGTGACACAGTCACATGACATTCCTTCTTCTCCATTAACCTTATTTCTGAGGTTGGGGAAGGCATACCTTAGGGTACGTAGGGCCCATGGCAGATGTTTTACAGGGCCACCATTTACATAAACAATTTGAATCAGTGTATCAGCCTCATTCTTGTGGCCTGATCACTCTCTTTAGGCCACTCTCTTAGAATCTGGGTTAGGCATGGGGACCCCAGGAAAACCCCCGAGCTACCACTCCTGGAGCTTCTGGGGCATCTGGTTTGTACCCTGTAGGGTGAGTGCTCTGACGAGAAGAAATGGGAGTGGGCCCTTGTATGTTTTGTCAGGGCTTGGGGCTCCCCACCCAGACTGCACTGCCAGGCTTCACCAATCCTAGGATGCAAGAGGAACAGAGAGAATTCTGAGGAAGGGCCTAGGGAGGTATTATGTTATCTCTGTCACTCTGCTAAGTCTCATGGGCACCATATCAGAGCACATTTGAACAATACCATGCAATGCCCACTCCCACAACCTTCTTTTTGGACAATAATCAATAATAAATCTGTGTTCCAACATGGAGCCCAGGTGTCTTGAGTCTCACATAGTGCAAGTTAGAACAGTCCTTTCTTTCACCTATATTTTTGTAGAGTAGGATTATAGCACTCTGCTAGGTAGGAATTGGCTATCAGTCCCTGCATTGTTTTTTGTGTATAATGCTTTATTGAGATATAATTCATATAGAATTCACTCGTTGAAAGTATACGATTCAATGGTTTTCAGTATCACAAAGGTTTGCAACTATCACCGCAACCAATTTTAGAGTATTTTCATCACTACAAAAAGACACCTTGTACCTCCTAACCATCGCTTCCCAATCTCCACTCCCCTAAGTTCCACAGAACCACTAATCTATTTTCTGTTTTTGTAGCTTAGTCTGTTCTGAGTAGTTCATATAAATGGAATGCAATGTGTAGGGTAGGGGGCGGATCTTTCCATGTCATTATCTGCTTAGGAAGTCAGGGAGTCAACTACTTAGTCAACTCTTTCTTCATAAATGAAGGGGTGGGGAGAGCTGTCCCAAATGAAGTTCAGCTTGCATCAGGAGAGGCCTATTTCTTTTTTTTAAAAAAATTTTTATTGTTGTGTTAATCACCATACATTACATCATTAGTTTTTGATGTAGTGTTCCATGATTCATTGTTTGTGCATAACACCCAGTGCTCCATGCAGAACGTGCCCTCCTCAATATCCATCACCAGGCTAACCCATCCTCCCACCCCCTCCCCTCTAGAACCCTCAGTTTGTTTTTCAGAGTCCATCGTCTCTCATGGTTCGTCTCCCACTCCGATTTCTCCCCCTTCATTCTTCCCCTCCTGCTATCTTCTTCTTTTTTTTTTTTCTTAACATATATTGCATTATTTGTTTCAGAGGTACAGATCTGTGATTCAACAGTCTTGCACAATTCACAGTGCTCACCATAGCACATACCCTCCCCAGTGTCCATCACCCAGCCACCCCATCCCTCCCACCCCACACCACTCCAGCAACCCTCAGTTTGTTTCCTGAGATTAAGAATTCCTCATATCAGTGAGGTCATATGATACAAGTCTTTCTTTGATTGACTTATTTCGCTCAGCATAACACCCTCCAGTTCCATCCACGTCATTGCAAATGGCAAGATCTCATTCCTTTTGATGGCTGCCTAATATTCCATTGTATATATATCTTCTTTACAGGAGAGGCCAATTTCTTGCATGGAGAAGAGCAAAGGGAATAATTAGCTAGATGGAGGCAGAGCAGCTACCTGAGTAGTTATCTTACAATACTTGTTACCAAAAAATCCTGTATTTTTTTCCCCAGAAAGACCTTACCTCTGCAATTGTTCTGTATGCCAGGTATGCGGAGGCCGATCCCCCTAGCTCATGAATAAGGTCACATGAACAGAGTAGTAATTCATATTTCACTGGCTCACTACCTGCAAACTGACCCCCTCCCAAATATATGGGAGTCTTCATAATATGCCTCCTACGTTCACGAATAAGTCTGCTCCCCTGAGTCGGCCTCTGCTTCGCAGGGCACCACTATGTCTGGCACCTGCCTGGCTGTGTCTGGTCTGTAGTAAGAAGGAGGAAATGCACAAGGTTGATGAAGCCCATCTTTCCTTCAATGTGACTTTGTTTCCCTACAACCCATCTCAGGTTGAGCTGAGGACAAGCCCCAATCCCACCCACGTTGTTCTCGGAATCACACCAGGCCTGCAAACAACTGAGGCTTTGTTGCTGCACCAGATGGTTATACCTGGCTCTCAGAGGGTAAAGAGAAGACAAACTCTCGCAAATAGCCTGGTGCTGGGGCTGCGTGCAAGTCCCCAGACCTTCTCAGAGATACCTGAACCCCAGCAGTGAGATCTCTGCTGTACCTTTAATTTCCTATCCGAGTACATCCTAATGTCTCTTCTATTCTGGAGCACTCACGATGAGCTTCTCTCAAGAGCATGCTGTTCTCAGGGTGGCCTTTCTCCTAAGGTCATGTTCCAGAAGGACAGCAGAGGAATGGTGCCCCACAGACACATGCCTTGATGAGACACGAGGGTGGAGATGGTAATGTTACCACAACCTTTGGTCTAAGTCTCCCATGTGAAATCCAGTTACCGGATTTCATAAGCACGGTGTTTTAAGTTCAGCCCCTCATTCCGCCTTAGGTCCTGACCTCGTGTTCCACAGAAGACTGCATGAGGTGTAGCGCCCAGACTGAGTCCTGCAGAGATTGTTCTTGCACCTCTTCTTGTTCCTCCATAACCTTTCCTGGGGTCTAACCAGCTTCTGGGTTCCTTTTTGCCTCGTTGTCTATCCCTCAGTCTGAAACAAGTTAAATCCTCACTAATTCCGACAGAAACCTAGAAATCAACCTAGATATTTCGGATAATCATGATAGATTTTGATCCTAGGTAGAAAGAGAGTATGGAAGAGTCTGAAATTGTCTGTTTTGACTCAGAGACTCTAAGGATGACCAAGCCCTCCTCTGTTAAGAACCTCTTCAGCAGCCCCTGCTAAGTCCTATGAGAACAATGGCCCTGTCCTCAGCAACAGGTGCAGTGCCGCAGAGAACCCATGTTGACAACTGCCATAGGGACAAAAGCAGAAAAAGATGCTCTCTAATGTGCCATCACGTCTTCCTGGGAATGCTTACAGAACCCAGACTTGGTTAAAATCTAATATGCTTTTGGATTCTACAAGTATAGTATAAGCCCTAGGATCCAATTTACATTCTGAATTTCAGCACAAGCTTCAAATCTATTGAAACATCCATGACCAGACACAAAATTTGGATCAGTTTCTAATTCTCCTTTGACATGTTTGAAGAGACACTTAGCCTTTCCTTGATCATTACCTTTCAGTCATAAATCGAGTCCCACAAAGCAAGAACTTATATAAATGACCTCAAAATACAGGAGCTGTCACAGGGAGACAGAGTAAAAAAGACAACTGGAGACAGGAAATAGCCGGAGGTAAGTGCTCATTGCTGGGTATACTTTGCAGTATTCATCCACACATTGGACTGCTTTGTATTTTCCATATCTCTGAAATGAAATATGCCTAATGGAACAGCTTGTTGAAGGCAGCAATTCCATTTATTTATTTATTTATTTATTTATTTTATTTTATTTTATTTTACTTTATTTTAGTGTTTATTAGTTTCAGAGGTAGAATTTAGTGATTCGTCAGTTGCATATAATAGCACAGTGCTCATTACATCAGGGGCTCTCCTTAATGCTCATCACCCCATCCCCTCACCCACCTCCCCTCCAGCAACCCTCAGTTTGTTTCCTAGAGTTAAGAGTCTCTTATGGTTTGCCTCCCTTTCTCCCTCTCTTTTTATCTTATTTTTCCTTCCCTTTCCCTCTGTTCATCTGTTTTGTTTCTTAAATTACACATATGAGTGAAATCATATGGTATTTGTCTTTCTCTGACTGATTTATTTTGCTTAGCGTAATACCCTCTAGTTCTATCCATGTCATTGCAAATGGCAAGATTTCATTCCTTTTGGTGGCTGCATAATATTCCATTGTATATATATACCACATCTTCTTTGTCCATTCATCTGTCGATGGACCTCTCAGCTCTTTCCACAGTTTGGCTATTGTGGACACTGTTGCTATAAACATTGGGGTGCATGTGCCCCTCCGAATAACTGTTGTTGTATCCTTTGGATAAATACCTAGTAGTGCAATTGCTGGGTCATAGGGTAGTTCTATTTTTCAGTTTTTGAGGAACCTCTATACTGTTTTCCAGAGTGGCTGCACCAATTTATATCCCCACCAACAGCGTAAGAAGGTTCCCCTTTCTCCACATCCTTGCCAACATCTGATGTTTCCTGTGTTGTTAATTTTAGCCATTCTGACTGGTGTGAGGTGGTATCTCATCATGGTTTTGATTTCTATTTCCCTGATGCTGAGTGATGTTGAGACACATGATGTTTTTCATGTGTCTGTTGCCATCTGTATGTCTTCTTTGGAGAAATGTCTATTCATATCTTCTGCCCATTTCTTTACTGGATTATTTGTTTTCTCGGTGTTGAGTTTGATAAATTCTTTATAGATCTTGGATACCAGCCCTTTATCCGATATGTCATTTGCAAATATCTTCTCCCATTCTGTAGGTTTGAAGGCAGCAATTCTTAAATTTTTTATCTCAGAATCCCTTTACACTTAAAATTTATTGAGAATCCCAAAGAACTTTTGTATGGACAATATCTATTAATATGTACCAGTTTAGAAATTATTACTGAAAAATGTTAATTATTTATTAATTTGGCAACATAACATAAATTACGTGCTATAGGTTAATGTAAACAACATATTTTTATGAAACGTAACTATTTTCAAAACCAAAATAATGTGCATGAGCAGAGTGGCATTATTTTACATTTTTACCAATTTCTTTACACCTGGCTATGAGAAGATAGCTAAACTTTCATATTTGCTTCTCTATTAAATCTGCTGTGACATCTTATATCATGTTGCCTCTAGAAAACCCCATTGTACACTCATGAGTGTACAGTGAAAAAGGCAAAGAATGTCTGAGAACTCCTCTCGCACCTTGACTCCACTGTCTACACAAGCCCATTTGTGCTCAGCATCCTACATGCCTTGCAGGCAATGAGTCTGACTTCCAGAGCACCAGCTGAACGGGTTTCAGCAGTCACCAGTGTTGCAAGTGCTTATCTAGTTTACAGAAGATGTTATGTTAAAGATCATTGCAGCAAATCTACAGTAAACCTTCACATCCAGAAAGACAACCCCAGTGTGTGCTGCTGCTGTTGGTGGTCCAAAAATCCCCGTTCTATGATGGATTTCACACAAAATACAATGAAGAAACTGGAGACAATATGAGACCTCCGATCATGAAAAGAAATTTAAATGGAGAGTTTTAATTCTGCAAACCAATTTTTCATGATGTTACCTAATTGGTTTGTTGTGGTTGTTGTTTTAGTTTTTATTATTTAAGTATAGTTGGCATACAATGTTATATTAGTTTCAGGTGCACAAAATACTGATTTGACAATTGTATGCGTTATGTAAGACCCACAATGATAAGTATAGTTACCATCTGTCACCATACAGTTATTACAATATTATCGACTATATTTTTATGCTATACTGATGACTACACTTCTGTCTAGTGCACCTCCCCTGGGTTCTAGATCGGGTATATTGCAAACTGCTGCTTTCATATTCATGGCATTTACCTTATTTGCTACATCATGGTACAAACTTGTCTAAATTTAAAGAAAAGGAAAAGGCAAAAACCACGTCATGGTCTGTGAGTTATTTTAGTTCTGTGAGGATCTGTTTCTTTATATTTCAAATAATGACATTAGAATATAGTTGTACGTTTATGTTAAATTACTCTCAAAATTAACAAAAAGGAAGAAAGAAAAAGAAAAAGAAAGAAAGAAAGAAAGAAAGAAAGAAAAAGAAAGAAAGAAAGAAAGAAAGAAAGAAAGAAAGAAAGAAAGAAAGAAAGAAAGAAAAAGAAAAAGAAAGAAAGAAAAAAAAACATTTTTGGCCTTACAGCTGCCCCCAAAAAGTCCCTGATGATACTTTGAGAACCAGTTACTGGCTTAAGGGATCAAATTTGTCTTAAATTAGAGCTGTAGAGCATATATGGCTTACAGTTGGAAGAAACCATCTTATGTATCAACAGAGAATAGGGGTAAAGCCAATCTCCCCTCTATACCCCTGGGCTAGCCTGTTTCCTCCCCAACAACCAACAACCTGGACCCTGATGTATGGACAAAGAGTAGGACACTCTCAAAAGGGAATTGCTGTGTAAGAAGAGGAGAATTTGGTGGTCTCCCTACTGGGGTTCCCCTTGTACTACCCAAAGGAAAGGTCTTCATCATGGAGGCTTGGGCAGCTCTGGCAAACACAGAGAGGCCTGGAGGACCCACTCAGTGGCTTAGGAACACAGAAAAATCTAGAAGCTTGCCATATGACACACACGTGAAGAATAAACAAAAAGATATTTAATAAATCAAAACACAAGCAAACAAACCAAACCTCAGGCCTTCACACGTACTCAAGAGATGCTCCTTCACCTGACCCCTCTCCCGACATTCACGCTACCTGGAAGATCCTGTCATGCAGCCCCGCTCACTTTCTCAAGAAAACCTGTCTCCTACAAGAGGAAGCCTCACTCCCTGGACCCTCTCAGAGTGCCCAGCCTTGAGTGGTGTCCTAGTTTCAGCCAGGTGAACACAGATGTTCCCCTCTCCCAGTTAGATTCCTTTGTCAGGAATTGCCTATTGTCCTCACCACTCGTAGGTATTTGTTTTTGACATTAATCCTTGTACTGTCCCCCCTTACTTACATAGATGAGTAGGGAAGGGCACCCTAAGAATCTGGTTTGGCCTTAAGTGAATAAAAAGTTGTAATTTCAAGGCCCTGGCCCAAGTCTTTATGCTACTAAAGAGTGGCCACCGGAGGATGACGGTCCTGCAGCTTGAAAGGGCAGCAGAACGGATCCCCGCATCTTCTGTATTAAAGAGCCTCCAGGAAACAGGAGGGTGAAGAAAGATCTTTCGCTCCTCTGCAAAATAGTGTAAGTGAAATTTCCACTAACAGCAGACCTGCAGATCAGACAGTATTTAGGAAAAGATGGCAACTCCTTAAATTGGTTTTACATTTTTTTAGTCTTTGAAAATATTGGTTGTCCTCCGTGTAAGTTTGTGTACTTGCCAACAGTTGTCCACAGGTACCCACCACATTTTAAGAATGAGAAAAATGATCTTCACAGCGAATGGGTTTGAGGAGACAGCAAAGGTCACCAGACTCACCATAGCAAAGCCAGCCCTGGCTGTTTCTGCCCCACGTGCCTGTGATGTTCTAGTCTAAATAACTCAGGCTTTGGTGAATATCTGCTGTGGGGTATTTTGTCTAGTGAAGTCCCTGAGGTGGGAGAGGGGTGGTTCCTAAGGCAGCTGAACATCAGTAGTTAGGGGATTAAATTTCCTCCAGGTGAAAGCATGAAAATTGGGAGCAGTAAGAAAATTTCCTTTACTGAGGGTTGGACACCAGGACAAGGAAATGAAGCAGAAAGCAGAGCAGGCCCTCAAGGGATGCAGCTACATAGGCACGCTGTTATAGTTGTTTCCTTGAACTCTGAGGATAGTTATGCTGAGTAATCCCTTTAAAATGATGTTCCCCTACACTGTAATCGCCGGTGGCCATCCCATCATAGGGGGTGTTTCACATGAACAGTTGGGGGAGACAACAGTACAGGCAGTGGGGAGCCAGGCCAGAGGCAGGAGGACTGATCCCTTCCTGTTTGACACTGTTTTCCTCTATCATGTCACTTTTTATTATACTAAAGCATCTTGCTTGGTTCCAGAATTAAAAAAAAAAAAATCTCTTCCTACGCTGTAATCCTTACCTTTCTCACCCACTAACTGTAGGAACCCGAAGGGCAGAAATTACCTTTTTAAATGTCTATTCGTCATCACCTAGCATCATCTGGCATTCAATCAATATTTAATTGGGGGTGGGGGGTATAAGATATTTTCCTCAAGGAGAAATCATTACATCTATTTGGTCCCAAATAATTAAAGTGACAACAAGAACAAAGAGAGCCAACAAAGACTGTTGTTAATCATACTGTGATTACATAAACGGCAACGATTTATTTGTGTCCTTTTACTATGCATGTTATGTTCCCGGGCAATTAAGAAAGAGAAATCTTTCAGGCCAATTAAATATTTAGATGATTAACATTACCTCCTGTTACCAAACCTATGTTTATTCAAACACAGGGACTGAAATAAAACGTGAAAAGGAAAAAAAAAAAAAAAAAAGGCCTGTGGCTCCTCCTCCAGACACCCCCCTCCCAACTGTGATGAATAGGAGGGACTGTTTCCCCCCCTGCCCCTGGGAGACACTATCCTTGCAGTGTTTTAGGCTGTTTCGAAATGCTTTTCTTTAGAGGAATTTTTTTTTTCCCTTGATATCAAAGAGCTGCTGCTGCTCGCGTGGCTGGCGCACCGGGCGCAGAGGACATCGGCGGAACCTGTCGGCTGGTGAAAATGCAGACTGATGATGGCGCGTCTAGGGACGCGCTTGCCCTGGTCTGCACACCGCACACACCTTGAATGACAGCGAATTACTCTCTACAGGCTTTTCCTGCGGGAAGCGCCACGCGCGGTCCTTCGGCTTGCTCTGGAAAATCTGGAGAGGCTCTCGGACGCAGAAGAGGAGCCGGGCGCGGCGAGCCCGGGAGCGATTCCAGAGCCCGGGGACTCCGGCCCTGCCGTGCGCGTCGCCGCGGACCGGCTGTGCAAGCCGCGGGCCCCTGTCCCCGCGGGGCCGCAGCCTGAGAGCGGGCGGCGGCGGCGAAGGGGCGATGCGGCCAGGCGTGTGCGGACTCTGAGCTGCCCAGCGCAGCCGAGGCTCCGGCCTGAGCGCTCCCCGCGGAGCCTGCGCGCTCCCGGCCGGGCAGCTTCACCCGAGCCCGCGCCACCGGGGATCGGCGGCCCAGTCGGCGTCCGGGCGGGGTGGGGGCAGTACGTGCAGCACAGCAGCTGCCGCCAGATGTGCCGGCGCCCCGCTGCGAGGCCGGCCCCCGGGAGAGGCTCCTGCCCGCTCCGAAGCCCCGCTCGTCCTCGCCGCTGGCAGCCTTCGTGAAGGAAGCCGTCGACCCCCGGCCGCGCAGGGTCGCGGAGAGAGGCGGCGGCGGGAGCACGCCCGGGCTCCCAGAGCGTTGCTCGAATCGAAGCGCCTCGCCAGGAAGTTTGTCCCCGCCCGCTCGCCGTGCCGCGCGGCCCCACTGGTAGGGAAAGAGCGCGCGGCTGAGATGGGCGAGACCATGTCAAAGAGACTGAAGTTCCATCTGGGCGGGGAAGCAGAGATGGAGGAGCGGGCGTTCACCAACCCCTTCCCGGACTACGAGGCCGCTGCCTCCGCGGTGTTCGCCGCCGGGGCGGCCGAGGAGACGGGCTGTACTCGCCCCCCACCCACCACCGACGAGCTTGGCCTCCCTTTTCACAACAACGGAAAGGTGAGTCGGCGGTCGGCGCTGGCCGAGCCTTGGGCCGCGCCAGGTTGGGGGGGGGGGGTTGGCGATGGTAGCGTCCACCCGCCCCGCCCCCAAGGCGCGCTGACGTCACCTCTCCGCGCCGGGCGCCGCGCGAGTCCCAAGCTGGGAGCGCGAGGGAATCGGGGAAGAACGGCGTCTGGGCGCGCGTTCTGGTAGCAAGCTGCCCTGCTTCCGGGAGGAAGGGTTATGGATTTCTGTTTTGTTGACAGCTTGCCTTTTGATAGGCGCCTCCTGGCCTCTCATGCCTTTGAAATACATTGATGAAGCCTCTATTTCTTGGCACGTGGAAGTGAATGTCAGGGCTGTAGTGGCGGTTGACATGCAGATTTATTTTCTGTCGGGGGCCTCGCACGCGCTCCAGCCCCTGGAGCTGCAAGCGTACCCCCTGACAGTCTGTTCCTCGTCTCCCGGAGGCCGGTTGTATCATCAGGCCTGGCCCCTGGTCCCCTGCCCTTGGGATTTACGGCATAGGAACAACAAAAAAGCGTTGTTCATAAACAGTAGTGTCGTTTGGATTGGTCTTGTCTGCGTGCCCAGGACTGAAACGGGGTATTTGAACAAACGTTCATTTCGTAGGGGAAAAGTGGAAATAAAGGAAGACGTGAACATCAGCGTAACTGTTCACGTTTGGTGAAAGCAGACGTTTACCAGTTAGGTTATTGTTTTTTTCACTGACCTAAGTGTTCCAAGTCCCAGTTCCCCTCCCTGGTTCCCCATGTGTTTTGCATTTTTACTGTAAGTCACAAGTAGCGTAAGAGTAAAGAGAAGAGGTTTCTGAAATCTGGAGGAAAAAAAATATTAAGGAACCAGCAACGTTTCAAAGAAAAAGTTGTAAGAAAAAATTATAATCCCCATCAGTTCATTCAGTCCCATGTTGTTAATTCTTGTTCTGCTCGAGTCCAGTTTTTTCATTGGTTCTGGAAATTCTTATCTAATTCAGCTTTATGATCTTAAAGTTAGGTGAAATCTGTATTCTAGACTACTTGCCAGAGTTCTTACCGTTGTGTATCTCTCTGAAGATGAAGCACATTTGCAAAAGCATAAGAGTAAAACAATGACTGTAAATGACAAAAGACTTAAAAAATGGCCATAGTTAAAGATGTGATGAGAGTTCATTTGATAAGGAAATGTAGTTATTTCTGTGGTGTGAAACAGTTTAAGATAATTGGTCATGTTGGAACATATATCCATACACATACACCTGTTGAGGAGGAAGATCTTCCTTTGCCCTGTGGTCCTTCTAGCTGGACTTAGAATCAAACCCACGTAAGAGATTAACAGGAGAAAATAAAATTTAATAGGTGTACTTGCAGGGAATCCATACAGACAGGAGATTCCAAAGATAATGAGGCAACAGGAAGCTTTTAAGAGCTAAGGAGAGGTATGCGGAGGGGGGGCGGTAGTGCTGAGGACACAAAGGGGGAGAAAGACCATTAGCAAGGAAGTGAAAGGGGATGTTTGGAAGAACAAGGTTGCCATATTATGCAGATGAGTTCCTTAGGTAAAGGGGAGTCTTTTTTACTAGCTTTCTTCCCGTTACAGGCTCTCCTTTACAATGTAAATTTAGGCAGTTGTGGGGGAGGCAGAGAGCTTTTCCTGCATCTGCTGGGTTTTGATTACTTTAAAAAAAAAAGATTTAATTTTAGAGCATGGGTGGGGTGTGGCGACAGAGGGATAAGGAGAAGCAGATTCCCTGCTGAGCAGGAAGCCCAGTGCGGGGTTCCATCCCGGGGCCACCCAGTGGGTGATCTGAGCCACCCAGCCACCCCTGGGTTTTGATTACTTTTAACTCAATAATGTTTATGCCAAAGGGGCCCATCTTGGGGTTGCCTCCTCTTGGGCCCTTATACCCTAAGAAAGTTTGTCATCACTTATTTGTAGTGCTTCACATGTAATTTAACATGCCAAATAAACATATTTCGTTCTACATCTATTTTTTACAATGTAAGAGACAAATCCTTTGAGATTTTCCAGGGACCCTCAGAGAAATCTAGGTTGTTATAATGGCAAAGACACCATTTAGAATTCGATTTTGGAAAGTTGTCAAAATGTCAAAAATTTTGAGCACTTGACTAAATAGCATCATAGATCATTATGAAATAGTAGTGATTCACATAACCAAAGTGGAAACACGAGATTTTAAAGGCAAATCCAAAAGGTTACATAGTTGAGAACAAAATTTAACTCGGAAATATTGAAGACTCCCTTCTCCCAAGTGATTAAAATCTTGCTACAGACGACACTTAAGCACAGAAAATGACTTTGATAAGACACAGAATCTTTGCTTTGTGGGCAGACTACTTAAAAAGTAAAGACAGACCTTTCACAGCCTCTCTATAGACCAATATTTCAAGAAAAGTTTGTCCTTTTTTTTTTTTTTTTTTTTTAAAGGTTTTATTTATTTGACAGAGAGAAAGACAGCCAGAGAGGGAACACAAGCAGGGGGAGTGGGAGAGGGAGAAGCAGGCTTCCCGTGGAGCAGGGAGCCTGATGTGGGGCTCGATCCCAGGACCCTGGGATCATGACCTGAGCCGAAGGCAGATGCTTAATGACTGAGCCACCCAGGCGCCCCAAAAGTTTGTCCTTTTAACAGGGAGAAAACCGAATTCTAATTTTGCATGTGTACTTTTGATATTTAGACTCATTCTTTAAAAACTTAAATTCATTCCGGTCTTAGCCTGCTTGCTCACACAGAAAATTCCTTTCCCAAGACTCCTTTTCTACAACCTCCCCCTCCATTCAGGTTTTACCTCTTTCTTATCCTGGAACAACCAGTCGTTTTACTCTAGGACACAGTTACACTTTTTTTCTTTAACAAAAAACATGTTCTTCGTATCTTTCCTTATCCAAAAAAATTGTACTTTTTCTTAGCCTACTTTTAATACAGTTGTTTCCTTTTAGTCTTGTTATTTCTATTAGTTTAAATGACATGTATTGTTTAGAATCCTTAACCCTTAGGGACCTTAATTTCTAGTGAAAACTAAGAAGTAAACAATTACGGATTGTCTGTTCCACAAGCATTCTGTGAATTGGCTATTTTATGAATACATTTCACAATTTCTAGAAGTATATGCTTCCTCATAGTAGCTTTTTCAATGTGGTAAACCTGTTTACCAATGGACCCAAATATCTTTAGTTCCTTGGTAATAAGAAGCCAAAAGTAGATAAACCTGTGCCCAGTAATCATGTCTCAGAATTCCAGCACTTTGGATATATCACCCTAGTCTCCTAGACTGTAGGATTTCTGCTGAGAAATCCCATTGGAGGTTTCTTTGTAGGTTATATATCATCTTTTCTCTTGCTATCTCTAGGTTTCTCTCTCTGTGTTGTGTTAGAAGGTAGGAGAAGGACAGTAAAGTATCCCCTGATGTGGGAAACAGAGACAGAAAAAAGGAAAAGAAATTATTACATTTCCTTATTACTCACAGCCCACGGACAAGTCCTTGAAGCAGGCAGAGTGAAATTCCTCTAGGGACTCAACTGCCTCAATGTCAGCACCTTGCTAAGGGCAAAAGGCCCACTTAGCCCGACCGCCCCGTAAGTCTGCTTTAACATATAAAAATGCCTTCAGAAATTTTCCTTTATCTCTAAACCCCGCAAGATATGTGTTGGCAATCATCCCCCAAGCATATGGCCCACTGATATACATCTGAAGGGTCTCAGGACTAAGGTTTTATTAAACGGTAATAAATGACCTTTTCCCAACAATAGCTGAGTCCCCTCAAGGTCCTGAAAACCTTGTTTTCAAAATTCCTTAGAGACTTACGCTATCCCTAAACCTCCTCCCAACTTGTAGGTGTATAATCACCACCCCTCACAACCTCTTTGCAGCTCTTTCTGCCCATGGGTCCTGTCCCCGTGCTTTAATAAAATCACCTTTTTACACCGAAGACGTCTCAAGAATTCTTTCTTGGCCATCGGCTTCGAACCCTGACGTCTTTCCTACATCATCCCCCAAATGGAGAAGGGACCTTGAGACTGGGAAACAAAGCAGGCGACTTCATACAGTTTACAGAGTTTTATTCAGGGGAACTTACTGATGGGGGATCAGGTGGAGAATGATCCAGACATTAGTACAGAGATTTTATAGAGGGAGGGGATGCACAGAAGGGCATTGTAGTGAGATCAGAGGGCTTGCATGCATTTCAGAGGGCTTGCCTGTATCTAATTGGCAGTTAATCTTTAATTACATCTTATGGCCCCAGCTGTGCATCAGGAAGGGGTGAGACGATGTTATCTCTAACAGATTCATGGGAGGCCAAAGCAAGCCTCCCCCATCCTGGCCTTGATGGGCATTTCTAAGGTATGTATGTTAATCTTCCAGGGGCCCAGAACATGTAGCTCCAAGAGAGGTCATCACGTGAACATGAAGAACAAGATGGAGGGCCAAAGATGGAGTCCGTGTTGTCAGCTCTCCTACAGTTTGGTTTTTGATTGTTTTATTCTAACGTGTCTT
Organism: Halichoerus grypus; assembly: GCF_964656455.1. Classification (NCBI taxonomy): domain Eukaryota; kingdom Metazoa; phylum Chordata; class Mammalia; order Carnivora; family Phocidae; genus Halichoerus; species Halichoerus grypus. The sequence continues at coordinate 9,259,011 of NC_135723.1, forward strand.
AGACAGGGACATTTCGGATTAAAATAATGGGGTGATCTATTTATTATGTCCAGACCTTTTCACGGGTTTGGGAAGTTCTCTGCTATCATTCTTTAAATAAGGTTTTGCCCCCTTCTCTTTGTGGAACTGGTGCAGATATTGTTGTTTTGTTTTGAAGGTGTCCTATAGATCACATAGGCTTTCTTCACTCTTTTTAATGTTTTTTTCTTTTTTTGTCTTCAGACTGGGTTGTTTCGCAGTTCCTATCTTCTCACTGATTTTATCTTCTATTTGGTCTACTCTGCTTTTGATTCTCTTTGCTGTGTTTTCTATTTCATTAAATTCTTCAGCTCTAGAATTTATTTTTGATTCTTTTCCATGATTTCCATCTCTTTGTTAAATTTCTCATTTTGGTCATGTGTTCTTTTTCTGATTTCATTAAATTTTCTTTCTGTATTTTCTTTGTTTTTATTTTTATTTTTTTAAGATTTTTATTTATTCATTTGACAGCGAGAGAGGGAACACAAGCAGAGGGAGGGGGAGAGGGAGAAGCAGGCTTCCCGTGGAGCAGGGAGCCCAGTGCGGGGCTCGATCCCAGGACCCTGGGTTCATGACCTGAGCCAAAGGCAGATGCAGCTCATTGAGTTTCCTTAAGACAGCTATTTTGAATTCTTTATTGGATAAATCATACATTTTTATGTCTTTGGGTTTGGTTAGTGGAAGATTATTGTGATATTTTGGGTATGTCATGTTTCCTTGATTTTTCATTAACCTGTGTCTGAGTCCAGAACACATCTGCGGGAACTGTAGCCCTTTCATGCGCTCTGCTCTGGGAATCTTATATGCTACTGCCCCAATTTTCCTCTTCTCCCCAGTCATAGAGCCCTCCCAGTAATGCTCCGACTGCCATGAAAGAAGAATGAGTCTCTTCAACAGAGTCCTGCACGTGCAAGATTTGAAAACTGGGCATTCACTCAAGGGCTCTCCCTTTTCCCTATGGGAGAAAACATGGGCCATCTATTTAGCCTTATGCTGTTCCACCTTTGGGAAGCGGTAATGCTGATAAAGACAAGCTCTTTCCCAATTTAATGCATACAAACTCTTTTTTTTTCCTCTAATGGACTGTTGGAACTTTTCCTCTCAAAAACTGGATTTCTCCAAAGGTTTTCTGATCCGAAAGTGATTGCTCAACTCGGGGTTCTGCATGCACTCTCAGATCACAGCTTGGGGGGCGGGGGCGACAACTAGTTCCCAGTCTCCTGTAGGTTCCACAGCCAGTACCAGAATCTCTGCTTATTACCTGATAGACTGGTGGGCGAGACCTCCCATGGGTCCCTTGGTGTAGGAGCTGGGTTCCACAACTCACACAAAAGCACTTCTGTTTGTGGATGGATGCCTAATTTTTATTGTTAAAGGGAGGACAAAAACAAGGGATGCCTAATCCTAATGCTGCAGTGATGCTGATGTCACCCTGGTTTAGGTCTTTGATCTTTATCTGTTAATTTTTTCTTGAATGTACACAAG